>NW_026125281.1:34407500-34845000 GCF_943737965.1 Phodopus roborovskii
TTCCCACTCTAAAGATGCCCCAGGATGCTCTCAGAATCCAACTAGGAAGTAAGAGAATGAGCTGGTGTCCAAGACCCCAGATATAGACCCCATAGTTCATGTCCACACCTGTCCCCATACCCCCAATGAGCATGATCAGTGCAACAGGTGTTGGCAGAGTGGATATCTCCCTACATTCCACAGTTCTGAAAGTCCAAGATCCAAATGCTAGAATGACAGGTTTCCTCTGCGGCCTCTTTCCATGGCTGCCATGGATACTCTTCTCTGCAGGTGCAACCCACAGGCCTGTGTGTGTGTACAAGCTGCCTCTCATCATGTAGACACAATCTTTGGGAGTGTCCACCTTAACCAGGCCACTTTAACTCAACCACTACTTTAATGTGCCTGTCTCCAAATGAAGTCATAGCATGAGGGACTTTGGGTTAATATTTCAACACATGCAATTTTGGATTGAGGGATATAATTCATCCAAGAATAACCTTATAACTTCTATTTCTACATTGCTAAAATGATCTACCTACATTGATCACTGGGTAGCTGTGCGGGAAGGGAGTAAGCACACAGATGATGGTAATTGCTCAGCCCCTACTGTGCTCATGGTTCAGATCATTCTATGACCTCAATTTTGAAAATTGTAGAGTGTTTGTTATTTTGTGCTTTATCAGTACCACATCTTATTTAAGGGGATTTAGGAGGCTACACAGCTGGTTTTATTTGACTTGAAATTCAGAGGCATTCTAAGACAAAATATTCTTTCACCCAAAGAAAAGTCTCATAAGCCCACAAGTTTCAAAGATGCCATAAGAGAAATTGCTACCTGGGGGATCCTGAGAGTTTTCTCATAAGAGAGTGAGAAACAGGGTGAGGTTTAGGTTAAAAAAAAAAAGCAACTTGAAAGTGCATTGTTCAAAATGTATTTGAAGCTGGAGTCAGTGTTTTGGAGAAGGGAAGGCAGCAGAGCATTTCAATACCTAGCAGACTAACACAGAGAGACAGCTACACACATCAGCACTTTCCTTCACCCTTTCAGTTTCCAAGTGTCTCATTCAAAGACAGGCTGTGATTAATATCAGCAAGTGACCCTTTGTTTTGCAGGCAGGCAGAACAAATGAAATAGTTCTTTCTAACATTCCACCAGTTGGTTTTCTTAAAACATAGAGGGGAGACTAAGTAGGACCACTTAAATGCCTACATAAAGGATGGAAAAGATAGGGACACCCATTTATTAAGAACCTGCTGTGTGCTGTCAATGCACCTGATAGTCATTGCCTATTTAATATTTGTGGTCACTGTTTTGGATGGAATGGATCATTTATCTTCAAAAGTTGATGTGGTTGTTTCTATTATAATTCTGACTTTATGAATGAAGGTAAGATGTCAGGTAGAAAAAAATATTAAGAAGAGATTATAAACAGGATTTGGGCCTATGCAGAGTGTTATAGAACAGTGGTGTTTAAACACTGTAAAGCCAAGATTTCAGTGCTCATATTTGTTCTTCTGAACAGGTCTAGTGTCTGCAGGCATGACTTCTTCAGTCCAAGGAAGAAACAAAATCGGCAAAGTCTGGGAAGTAACCTAGTCTAGATCCTGAAGCTATCAAGACCTATGCCCACCATGCATCTCTTTTTTTTTCCCAAAAATGTCACACCACCCTTTCCTATGTATTCCCCCAGAAAGTATGATGAAGGAAAATGACACCAATATAAAAACATCCTTTTGTTCTTTGTAAAAGAAAGCACTGTTCTTAAATGAAAGAGTACTTCTGATTACAGTATTTATAAAGGTTAATGAGAAACAAAATGAACTGAAAACCAGCTGGGAAATATTCCCAAATGTAAATACCAAATTTCTATAGTTCTAATTATATAAGAAAATATCCCAAGCAGAAACTCAATTTATTTTCATCAGATACAAGGGGATCATCAGCAAAGTAAGACTTCTGCCATGAGGTTATGACTTTGGTGCCTGCTGCTCTCTGCACAGGCAAACAGTTGTGGATGGCTGGGGCGGTGGCTGAGAGCATAATGACAGGCACCATTGTTACAGTGAAGAGTTTGACAAAATCGAGGAAGACCTTTGGGGAATATCTAGTCATTCTAGTCACCCAATGAGTGGGGTGGAATCTGCTGTATTAGAGTGAAAAAAGTTTTGGAAAGTTGACATGCTGTATACTTCAAAGGTCTTCCATGTTATAGGGTCATCATTCCTGAAACAAAGACTCTGGGGACATCTGACTGTCACCATAGGCAAGGGATGGGGAATGGTTTTCTCTATATATGTTTCACTTATTGGTTGATGAATAAAAAAATGTTTGGCTTGTAGAAGCAGGACTAGGCGACAAGGAGAATTCTGGGACAGGAAGGCAGAGGGAGCTCTCAAAGGGACATCATGTGCTAGGCATTCCCTGATAAGATAAAGCCATGAAGAAATACATAGATTTATAGAAATGAGTTAATAATTAAGACAGAGCTAGCTAATAAGAAGCGCTAGCCATCAGCCAATCATTTTATAATTAATATAAATCTTTGTGTGCTTATTTGGGGTGATGGCTGAAGATCCAGGCTAGAAAGAGAACTACAGAAACAGGCAAGCTCCACGGTTGTGGTGGCAACAGACATTTTTGAGACTTGGGAGAATCCATAGTATGACATAAACATGTGCTATTCAGTAGGAAATGTAGGAGTGATCAATCCTCATGTTCTATGAGGACTCTTTGGTAAGATTCAAGCCCTCCCATAGCTATCAAATCAATTTGATTTTATACTGATAAAGAAAATACAAACTAAATAGGATCTGATACAAGATTCCCCTATGTCACAGGGCAAACAAAATAAAATGATCTTCATTTAAGACCCATGCCAGTATCTGTTTTCCACATATACTTCTATCTCAGCTTCCTGGGCTTTCATAGCGTCTCAAACACCAGACATAGAAATGCAATGAATGACATCACCTTCCTCTAATAGCCTGCCTGACTCATCTTCCTTCCTTCTCAATTTCTGTGAGGTACCACTGCTAGTGTGTATAGCCCCAAAATAAGACTCAGGCTTAACTTGGTCACTCATGCCAATTCTATGTTCATAACATCCCTAGATCTAGCTCTCTACTCTGAATTGAGTGTCAAAATTTGCCCGTGTGAAAACCAGCAAGACCACTCAATACCTTTCAGCACATCACTGTGAACCTGTTCTATGTGAGGTGCTGGCTCAGGTATCCAGGATGGGAAGAAGGATCCTATTCTCAAGCAGCTCTTACTATAAGGGGAAATTAACAAGAAATGACTGTCAGACAGATAGGAGAGGTAAGTCTCACTCAAGAAAAGGAGATAAAGGTCAACTGCAAGAAGAGACAGATGACTGTCTGAACAATAGCAGCCAGGTTTTCTTTAAGCTAGTCCTGACAACTGATCTACTAGTTCTTAAGGGCCTAAGAATAAGAAGGACTAGGCTTCTACCAAACGACCACTGTAAAATCAGTACCCTAAATTTACACCTTACCATCATGCTTCCTTCCTGTGATTAATAAAATAAAGTGTCATCCTCATGTTCCCATCAAACTGAGCAATGTGCATTGACTTCATGACCTCTTGCAAAAAGAAATCACAGAGAAGAACAGTCTCCTAGCACAGGTAATTTCACCCTTAACAGATAAAATACATGGAAAGCTTGAGCAGGGAAGCAAGAAAAAGAATACAGCAAAAAGGCCACAGCATGGAGCTAATTCAAATGGAAATCACATAAATATCAGAAATGTACTCTTCTGGGCAAAGACTCTGTAGACCAAATTGTCAATAGGAATGAATTTTAATCACTATTTTATGCCCTCTGAGATGCTTGAGAACCTAACAGACTTGTGGTTAAAATGTAGCACAATTGTCATGTAAGGGCAATTAAGAATTCTGCAGGGAACATTTCCTACTGAAAAACTTAAGTTTGCCTCACATTGGGAAACCAAGTTATTCTAACCATAAGGCAGAACTTGTCTAATTTATTTATCTGCAAATGTTCACAAACTATTTAAATCCTAAATATTGAATGGCATTAATAACGATTTAGTCTCTCCTTGGGGTAAATGCAAATATCGACATGAAATCTGATATTTGTGCTCATTTGCAGTTTTTGTCTCCTTTTTTTGAATGAATATAGTGATTTCTTTTTAAGTCACTTGGGTCTTGAAAATATAGTTAAACCAACAAAGAGACCTAATGTACAGGTGCCCATAGGAATATTGAGACACAGAAAATATGTTGAAAGGCTTCCATACAACATCACTTTCCCAGTATAATACTTTTCTGTCACCTTCCCTTGTCAACCTATCAGGAAGTACAGCTGGGGAAGTAGGGGAAATCCTCTTATATTAGGGAAGCATAGAGAATTAGTCACTCTTGAGGCTGTTCTTAGCATTTAGTAAGCTATAAGAGGGAAAAATGTGACCTTTCTAGACAGTCCTCAAAAGTATTTCTCTTCGTTCAAGTAACACAACATCATGGCTTTCTATGAAATCAAAGTTGAATTTATCCCCTAGGCTAAGCACGGTGGAGGCTACTGGTATTCATGAAACAATTATTTCCCAACATTCCAATTTTTCCTTGGTTAAAACAGCATGTCTTCAAAAAATATCTCAAAAATCAAATGTTATTTTCTATAGAAAGTCATTCTTCTACAGATTAACCTGTTTTACTTTTGATTTTCTTGTCAATGACGGTCCTATACTGGAGGACGAATGTAAGAAAAAATAGGCAAGTATTGTTTTAGGAAAAATGGAAGAAATGACCTGGAATATGGCCTAGGAAGGTTCAAGGAAAAAAGGCAGAAAAATATATCAGATTTGGGCAAGAAATAATTCAAGTCTTAAACATGGAGAGACATTCAAGGGAAAACAGTGACTTGCCCTATAAAAGAAGGCTACAGCAATAAAATGTACGCACACTGACATCACCTAGAGGCAACTATGGAAAATTTTCCTTGCAACCCTGAAAAGCCCAAGGAGCAAAAATGAACCAGCAATATCATCGAATAATGTTAGATATATCAGATCCTCAAAGCTAAGGCTATGAGAAGCAATGAGTGCTGAACCCTGAATTGTGTCTCATGAGGCTAACATCCTGTAAGGGTTGGTCAAGGCTATCTTCAGAGTTGTTTCTGCAATAACCAGCCCAGAAAGATGAAGGGATGTGTCCCACAGGCACCGAGTGCCTGTGTCACTGCAATACAACATTATGGGCTTCCTAAACTTGATGCCCATGATCATGGCCTCCACACAGGCCCTGCTATGGCCTATAACTGCATCCCTGTGGTATGGGAGGTGGGGATGGAGAACAGAGGCTTAGTGTCCCTTTGAGTAATAAATTCTTTTGTGTCAGAGCTGGTGAAAAGGTTCAATATGTAAACTGCTTCCTTTCCAAGGCCTGAATTCAATCTCTAGCATCCATGTAAAATATCTGGGCCCAAGGGTGACTGACTAATTCCAAGACTGGGAAGATGGAACCATGCATATCTTAGATATCTTTCTACAGGCAGCCTAGGTGAATTAGTGAGCACCAAGTATGGTGAGACTCCCTCAAGATATAAGTTGAAGAATAATCGAGGAATACATCCTATATCAATCTCTGGTTTTCAGATGTGCAGGCATTCAATACACATTTGTCTCTTACCCAGGAGTTGTGTATATGCTCAGCATCTATAATGCAGAAATTTGATCACTGACTTATTACACTCAGAAGTAGGGTTCAGTTTTAGACCTGATACCAGGAGCTGCTGTTAAAAGTAGCTAATAATAGGAAGGTAACATGCATCCAAACTATTCTATGAGAGGAGGAAGTGGAAGATCCTAATTTCAGATCAAGGATGAAGGTGCTCTGTAGTGCAGTTTAGTCAGAGAGAAGGACACAAAAGCAATTCTCCCTCTAATCAGTCTAGAAACTTAAATGAGAATTTCTTTTGAAATGTCTTTGTGTTTCATGCTGGTTCATGACTCCATGATACTAATATTTCGCTACTAAAATATATTCCTTTCCATTCTTATAAATAACAGCCAATATGACCTCTTCCCCTGGGATTGGTCTAAGAACTTTAAAAATATTAGCAATCTATCAAACAGTATCTATGTAAGGTAGGAACTTCTATTTGTCCCTTTATAAAGGAAGAAACAGAGGCACATTGACATCAAGAACTTCATAAAAAGGCATATCGGTAAAAAAAAATTGAACTCATAAGTCTGTCTGCAAGGACAGTGCTCTTAGTTGGCACTTTCTAAAAAAAATTCTATAACATAAAGACAAGTATGGCCTGTGAAAAAGAAAGTTACTGTTTTAATACATTTTATGTCCAGGTATTTCTACAGTTATCTCACACAATCTCCTCCTGGCAGGAGGAGTATTGTCACCACCTTTAAACAGATAAGGAAACTGAGATTCTGAGAAGACATACAACTCAGCCAACACTAAGCAGACAGGAAATTGAAGAAACCAGAATTTAGAATTCAGAATTAATGTATTCCAACTCTGTTCTCTCAGTTTCTTAATGCCGTCCTCAGGACAGTTGGAGGAAAGTCTTTGCAAACAGACAACAAACTTCTGATGGTGAAGTAACCAAAAATTATTACAGTAATACAGTATCTGGTGACTATCAATGAGCTTTTGGGAGTATCTACCAAAGCTGCAGTGAAGCTTCTGTGCAGCCTTTGCTCTGAAAGCACGACCTGTGTAATTATTGATCATTGTACTTTGCTTGAGACCATACCTACATCACCACAGAAGCCTGCCTGATACCTCGGTTCAGACTCCAGGAAGTCCATACATTTTCTGCTGTACAGAAAGAGAATAGCTTAATTGAGCGCAAAGAAGACTTTTATAGCTTCCTACCATCATTCTTTAGCAAGTTTGTATCAAATTGGTATACTTCTATAATGTTTGTTTAAAATATTTTGTATGAGTTGCCTAAATTAGCTTCATTTAAAAATTAAACATGATAAATACATTTGGCTTGGAGATTAAAATTAAAACGGAATTTTCTACAACTTTAAAGTTCCCCTAAAGCTGAGTTCTAAGTATGAACAATTATAAAACCAAAATATCAGTCAACTCTAAAGAGCAATACAGGTGCTCTGTGTCATACAGTATTAAACACTTAACCAGAATATAATTCTTTATGTAAATTCTTTATGTAAATACATACACACAGCCATCTCATTAGCATACAAGTGTGATTTATTCTTAGTAAAAGATAATGGGTGAGGAATAACAAATTGATTTGAAGTATTTCTTTAAAATTTTTGATAGTGTTTGATTAATATGTTTATTATATAAGCCTGTATTTAAGGGTAACATACCAATTTAGGGTATGAAAAAGACATTGTCAGACTGAAAAGTTTAGGAACTCTGATTTAGAATCTCAGAACAGTGGGTCTAATATTGCGGTAAATAAGGATCAGGATAAACAAATAGGCCGAATAGATGTTTATTCAGGGAGAAATAACTTACAACCTAGACAGATGAACACCAGGAAATTCAACCCGATCCTCTCCTGTCCGAGTCCCGCCAGAAAGAGAGAGCCTTTCCTGGCCCCCTCCGACCTCCTTCCACAGGTCACTTCCACCCATGGCTCCACCCCCCAATGGGCGTGGTCAGTGCCACATAAGGAGACAAAGTGAATATCCCACTACAGTCTAACATGATTATTAGGGCAAATTATTCACCTCCAGACTTCTCTTAACTTCTTCTTTTACTTTAATTTACTCCCCTACCTTTCAAAAGATAAACTACCAGAAAAGCAACTGACCCAAGATTATACAGGGGCTTAGAGGCAGAAGTGAGATTATGAATGGAAGAACTTAGGTTGCTCTCATTCAAGCCTCATCAAACATGAATTTCCATACATTTGTGAGCCTGGAAATAAATTTACCTTCAAATGTTAAATGTCCATGAATCCCTCAATGGGGTATTTCCCCTTCAACTTTTAAAATATTTTCTAAGATTGAAGCTAAAGCAGAAAGAAGAATTGGAGGAGGAGGAAGGAGAGTTGGAAGAAAGAACTCTAAGCACAGTTCAGGGAATATCAGGGACTATTCACGTATCCTGCATCCTGACCCTCTGGCTGCTAACATTTCCATTTTGCACATCTGCTTTCAATTTGTTTCCACATGAATATGTTGGCATGCATGTGTCTATGTAGACATGAGCATATATATATTTAGTGTTATTTTCAGCAGTTAAGTTCTATGAAGTCACCACAAACTTTAAATTGGGAAGTCTTGAACAATCATTCCAAAAGAAAGCCCAAGAGCAGATCAGCTTCCTGTGAGCCACTGTTCTGAGTAGTTACTTAAACCAATCAAAATGTAGCCTGGCTTCTTTGTATATTTGCTTGCATACAGCTTATTCATTGTTGGCAACTGATGGACTCTGGGCTTGTAACCAACAACACTGTAACTTGTTCCTGAAGTTTGTCTAAAACATATGCTCTTTGCACAAGGCTCAGTAGAATACGTTATGCGCGGGAAATACTGGACAGAGCTATTTTCATTACACTTGAAGGTCATTTAAGCAGAAAACACCAAGAAAAATTATTTATGTTAGAAGCATGGCCTAAGCAGACAGAAGAGAACCCTTGTTCACACATGAGAACTGAGACAGGACCAATGCCACCTCATGGGACCAGAGAAGAGAATGTGCATGTCAACAACTAACATTCTCCATCCCTCTACACAAGGCTGCAAATGGCCAACAAGGCCCCAGGTGGTCTTATAGTTGCAAAGAGATGTCCAAGGATAGCCAAATTTCAAAGCATGGAATCCATGGAAAATGCAGTTTAGTTATACATATAAACCATTTAAATTAAATAGCAAATCTCATGATGTTTTACAACAAATATATAAAAACTGGTAAATTTTGAACAGTGCGGATCTAGAGAAAACAGAGTACAAATATGGAAAAGTATTTTGGAAATGTGTACAGGTAGAAAACTAGTGAAGCCAGAAGTTTGGGACATAATTCTTTTTAGATGTCTATCACATGTAGTCGTGCCTTCTTAAGTTGGTAACTGTCTACTATGGAGGTCTACCCTCCCAGCTTATCTCAGAGGAACCTGACTTACCTGCAGAGCTTCCAGGGGCCTCGCATCTCCATGTTTCTCTAGCAGAGAGATGTACACACATTTCTCTGCCTGTGCCCTTCTATGCTAGCTATAGATTTTGCCTTCTAACCACACTGTTTCCTCGAGTGGAAGTGACTAGGAGTCCTGGAATTGATATTTTTTTCAGAATGAATATAAAAATGTATCTGATATAGCAGCAATACTGTCCAGTAGTAAAACAAAAAGCACCCATCATGTGTTCACTGTTCACAGTTGCATTGCTAGGTCTACTGAGCTGTGACTACCTAGCTGGACATCAGAAATGAAAGCATCAGGGGCATATTTCAATAAGCCCTACCATGTTAGTTTTCTTTCATGTGTTTGTGATGAAATGTGACATGCCAGGCTCTGCATCAGAAAGCCCTCCTTACCTGACTACGTCCCTTCCCTCTCTCCAGTCCTCAGAAAAATACCTTCTGGACTGTGGTTAAGACTTCCTCTCTGCATCAGTACCATTCTGTGAACTCACTGCATGTGATTTATGCACAGTCTTGAAAACTATCTTAGACCACGTGGCTTTGACTCTTTCTGGAGACTGGACCTTCATTATTTGGTCTCCCATGGCACAGTACCTATTGCAGACTATAACTCAAGAAACAAATGTCATGAAAGGTTGAATAAATGAATGAGTGAATTTTATTTTGCTCTGGTAAGAAGTACCACGTTTCTATTCAGAATATCTAACCTCTTATTTTATAAATTTGAAATTCCTACAATTCATAAATTAGGGTTCTTTAACTGTTTCCATATTTCCCCTGTCTTCTTAGTTTTCTTCAGTTCCTGTATTCAGGAAAGAGGCCAGAAATTCATTTAAACCAATTTATTTTAATTATCTGCAAAGTGCAAATTTTCCATAACAGCTTTAACCTCCCTGTAGGATGAGATTCTCCTGGCAAGCAGAGCTCAGAGGCCCACAGGAAGGAGCTGTGAGGGAACAGCTGCTAGCAGCTCAGTCAAGGGCCCCTTCCCTCCACTACCTGGGGGAGTATTCTCCCTGGTGGCATTTCCTCTGGAGAGGTCACGTATGGCCTCTCAACCCTCTACACATATAACCACACACTGCCCTGATCAGAGAGTGGATGGGAGAGCAGATGGGTCCTACAGCATCCATTTGCAGTGTGGGGGAATGAGTTCTCTCTGTCTTCATTCAGTTTCAGCCACATTTCATATTTGATGTATCACAAAAGTAGCAAAACTGAGTTTTTCTTCAGAATAATAAAATGTCTTTAGCCTTCCTGAAGAAATCTGTCTCATCAGGCTCCAAAGACTCAGACATTCAGTTAATTCATCACAATCTACAAATAAACCCATGATCTGCTTAGAATGATAAAGAAGGATACTTGTACATTTGCAACAACATTAGCACAGGGAGAGTAAACAGTGAAACTAGATACAGAAAGCTCACTTCTCAAGGTGAATAAACACATGGAATGATTCTTCTGGCCAAATATTTGGGGCTGGGAGCAGTTAAACACATTAAAAATGTATCTAGTTCCTGAAAATACTGAGGAAATTATTAAATGAACTAAACAAAACTTTTTAAAAATAAGTAAAAAAAATTATTCTTTATGAGAGGATGATGCTTATATGTTTTCACAAGACAAATTTTAATAAATGAATTGATAACAACATTTACCTAATCCAACCAACTCTTGTTTGCCAGGTGTTCTAGCAACTGACTTCATAAACAGTATCTTACACAACCCCACTGTAATTCTGTGAGTAGGTGTTGTGGTTATTCTTCTCTTGCAAAAGAAGAAAAGCTCTGAGGGGGAGTTAGCTTGCCTGTGGTTTAAGCCATCTGAATTGCTCTGTCACAATTAGGATGCATTGTATCAGCCTTCCTGGAAAGCGACCTCAGCATTTATAAGGATGTGGATTAGGTCAACAGCAAAGACAGTGCTCATGGTGAAGGCATCAATAACTGGGAATCATCTGCAAACACATATAAACTGACCTGCTGTGCCGCCTGCTGTATCCCTTGCAGAGGGTTAGGTGCAGAGAACACCTCCATACACTTGTGTGTCCATTTTGCACATCTGTGGGCCCTGACCTGGCATAAACGTGGTGAACTTCTTAACATCCTCTCCTTGGAGAAAGAGATAATGTATGTATAAAGATAAAATCCTTGGCTTTGGGGTAGTAATAGTGTAAAAGATGTATTTACAGCAGAAGGCAAATTTCCTGAACAAGACAAGGATTCTTCCATAACCTGATGCTTGGGGTAGGGGGAGACACCCACAAGAGAAGCAAAAAAAGCTAACAATCTTAAAATCATGTCAGGAAAAACAGGAAGGATTCAAACATGATCATCAGGGGCTAAAAGACTAGTTCACAAATATGGGACTTGAGTCCAAGTTACCAGCACCATCTATAGATAAATCTGCTCATGGATGCATGTTATGTATTCCCAGCATTGCTAAGCACAGACAGGCATTAATCCCAGAAGTTCACCAGCCAGCCAGGCTATCTCAAACATTGAGGTTTCTCCTCAATGAAAGGTTCTAAAAACAATATGGCATACTGAACTTGGTCAGTTTATAGAAGAGGAGATCTCCTGGGCAAACTGGAGTGGGGGTATGGGAATATGAGGGATCAAGTTGGGTGAGTTGGGGGCTGGACAGAGGGGAAGAGTATGACAGAGACTTCTTGATGGGGGGCATTTTGGGGATAGAGAGAAATTTTATACCAGGGAAACTCCCAGGAATCCACAAGGATGACTCCAGCAAAGACTCCTAGCAATGGTGGAGAGGGTGCCATCCCATGTCATCAGAGAGCCTTCATCCAGTAACTGATGGAAGTAGATGCAAAGATCCACAGCCAAGCACTGAGCTGAGCTCCAAGAGTCATTTTAAAAAGACAGAAGATGCATTGAATAAGACAGGGACGGCGAAGGTCATGATTAGGGACCTACACAGACAGCTGCCCTGGGCTTGTGGGAGCTCACAGACTCTGAAAATACAGCTAGAAATCCTACATGGGAGCCACCTAGGTACTCTGCATGTGTGTGGCAGTGGTATAGCTTGGTCTATTTGTCTCAGTCGCATTCAGTTGAGTTGTTAGCTGGATAGGCCATGTAGAGATCCACAAACAACCCAGGCTGAGGAGAACAGAGGGTTGCTCTCTGCAAACTGATAGTGGGACTCCATTATCAAGGACAACCTCCACACTGATCATTGCAGGTGGAGAGGTCAAGCTGGTACCTGCAGGAAGCCTTCACCCCTACATTCTAGTGACTTTGTGTGGGACAGTACTAGTCAGGTTATAGAAGCAGAAACCTGGACATTAACCCAGACATAAAACCTTTGACCTACAATCTTTCCTGACTACAAGCTATGCTGGGGCAATAGTGGCAGAGAACTTGTGGGGGTGGCCAATTGATGTCTGACTTAACTTGAGTCCCACTTCACAAGAGGAAGGCCATACTTGACATTGCCTGGATGGCCAGAAACCAGAGACTGGGTAGCCCAGGTACCTAGAGTAGACCCAAATACAACTGACCAAAAAAAAAAAAAATATTATCAAAGACATGATTTCTAAAGATATTCTGCTATAGTCGTAGAATATAGTCGTAGAATGATACCTTGTCCAATCATCACTTGAAAGGCTTCCAGAAGCATATGGGAGCAAATGCAGAGACCTAAAACCATTTTGTGGAGAGCGGTGTTGTTTATTTTTTTTAATACTCTGACTCCTGGCTCTTTGCTCTTTGTTCCCAGGGAGGTTGGCACCCAGTTCCCAAATAAATCATGCATGGAAGCTGAATTCTTACTTATAAATGCCTCCCTGGTCTTAGTTTTGCTTGCTTCTTGTCAGTTTTTCTTAACTTTCATTAATCTGTCTACCTTCTGCTGTTACCTTTCTCTATTTCTATACCTAACCCTAACCTTTTCTTTCCTTCATACCCCATGACTGGCTGTGCCCCTAGCATCCTTCTCTCCTTATTCTGCTCTTTTTTCCCCCTTCCCAGATTTCTCCTACTTATTTTCTCTGCCTGCCACCCTGCCTATCCTTTTTTCCGCCTCACTATTGGCCATTTCGCTCTTTATTAGACCGTCAGGCGTTTTAGGCAAGCAAAGTAACACAGCTTCAGAGTTATGTAACATAAAAGAATGGAACACATATTTGCATTATAAAAACAAATGTTAAACAGCATAGACAAAAGTAGCAAACCTTAAAATGATATTCTACAAACACAGTTGAAATTAGAGTTTCCATGAAGTCCCTCTTCAAGCACCTCAGGGAATCCCACTGAAGCGGTACAGAAAGATTGTAGAGTCAGAAGGGATGGGGAACAACAAGAGAACAAGGCCCAGAGAATCAACTAAGAAGAGTACCTATGGGCTCACAGAGACTGAAATGTCAACCATAAGGTCTGAGTTGGGCTGTGCCAGGTGGTCTGAGTATACATTAAAGCTATTAATTTGGTGGTTTTGTGGGACTCCTATTGGTGGGAGTAGGTATCTCTGATTCTTTTGCCTACTCCTGTGACTCCTCATTGCCTTCTCCAACTTCAATGTGGGGGCTTTTGTCTTGTCTTATTTTATTTTATTTTATTTTATTTCGTCATGTTTGGTTATTGCCTTTCGGAGGCCTGTTCTTTACTGAAGGCAGATTGGATTTCAGGGAGAGGAGAGATGCTTTTGTCAAAGTACACCTGGGCACATGAAATGAAATGTTCTACAAAAAGTTTTCTAGGTTATTTCTTTCCTTCCTTTTCATATTATTATTATTAAATGGGCAATAGTTTAGTAAAGACCAGAAGTTTCAATACAACAGATATTTATTGATCATGAATTTAAATTTTGTTTGACACTGTAATAGAAGCAAAGATGGCTGTCATTGTTGTCAACACAGTTTGCATTGCACTCCCTATCTAACATTTGGCTAAATGTCCCATCTCTTTTCTCAATATTGTGATTACTAAAGTTGAAGAATTTTTAGATGTGCCTCCCCAAGCATTACATGGTTAATAAATGGCAGAGATAGAAGTCAGTCTAGGTTTTGTATTCCTAGAAATACAAAAGTCTTAAAAACCTTGATTCCTTTAATAAATTTAAGGTGAACAAAAATGATTTTTTTAACTTTGTATAAGAAATGTACTGAATTTGTTTAGTAGAATTGAAAAAAACATAAAATTAAATAACAAGGCTCCTTTTAAAGAGCCTTGAAATTTACTAAGGTAGAAGAAATAAGTCATAATATTTAAACCCATTATACCAGGACATAAGGAGCCAATGAAACATTCTTTTCAATCCAGCCTTCTGTGCATTCAGCAGCAAAAAGTATTGCTTAACTAATATCTCTTGGAGAAGATGTCAGATAACCAGAACAATGACTAGTAAATGCACAGACCATCAGGACAAAACACAAATGAGATGTAGATTTCATAGAAGGTAAAAACATTTTGACAGACTACTATGAATGATTAAAAGGAATACAGGAGATTTGATCCCTGTGTTCAATGACTTTGTTCTAAATTATTTTATGTTGCTGCAATAACCCACTCTGATTGAAAGCAAAGGGGAAACCATGGTTTGTTTTAGCTTGCCCATTACAGTCTTTCATAGATGGAGGAAAGAGCTGAACTAAAGCAATCACAAATAAGAAATACTGCTGACTGACTTGCTCCTAGACTGAACTCATCCATTTTTTTTTACACAGCCCAGACTGGACTTCCTAGTGGAAGTAATGCCAGTAGTGGACTGAGATTACCTATTCCAGTTAGAAATCAATTAGAAAATGTCCCATAGACTTGCACACAGGCCCGTGTGATAGAGGCACTTCCACTGAGCTTGCCCCTTGTCAGACAAAGTGCTGACCAACTTCTCCATTGAAGACTGCACAATTAAATTGACTAGAAGAACAATCTAGAATATCACATACAGAAGCTGAATGCTGAGTCATGTAACAGGGTAAGAAAAGGAGCAATGGTGCTCAGAAGACCAGCTTCAACAGACTAAAGGCAAATTTGTTAGTCACAAGAAACAAACTAAACACACTACAACAAAAATAAGGAACAAAGACTTTGTGGATTGTTTGACTGTTTATCACATCTCTATACTAAACGCATGTAGAAATATATGTTTCACTATTAGTCCCCCAAGAGAGTCACTTCACTTGAGTGAAGGAAAAAAAACAACCAGGAAAATAATAAAAAAAACATAGTGGCAACTCTGCTGAGACAGAGGATCAGCAATATTTGAGCTCATGGGGCTATCCCAAATACAAATATCAGAAGCCATGTGATATTTCTAGAATTCCAGATTGAATATCTGTTCTCAGTCTTATCATATCACATGGAGTTAATGGTCTCCTGCCTAAACCTCAAGTTCAGCATTAGAATTTTTGAAAGCCTTGCCGATCTTATTGATCTATGGTCAAACACATGTGCAGCACTCGCTCACTACAAATGCCAGGTGGATGCTCTGATCCAATGTTGATTTAAAAACTCCTCAGCCTCTGCCCCAAGTATTGCTGGGAATTGCAATGTAGGACATTGACCTAGTCAAGAATTTTTGAGAATGTACTAGATTTTAGATACCATGCTTTTCACTGAAAACTTATTTAAAAAAAAAAAATAAGTTAGAAGAAAACATAGGTCTAGACCTTCATGACATCAGATCCTCACCAGTTTCTTAAATATAAGACTCAAAGTACAAGTGTGAGAGATGACACCAAAGGAAGACAAATACATAAGCATCATCTGTAGATGGAAGTTTTTGTCTCAAACAGTTCTGCAGTCATTCAGTCCCAAATAAAAACACAGTGGTTTATATTAATTATAAACTGTTTGGCCTATTGCTCAGGCTTTTTACTAACAAACTATTACAAATTAAATTAACATATTCTTCTTATCTATGTTTAGCCACTTGTCTTGATACCTTCTCTCAATAAGGCATTCTCATCTTGCTGGTGACTGTGTCTTCCTTCCTTTTCCCAGAATCCTCCTAGTCTGGTAGCCACACCTGTACTTCCTGACCAATCACTGTTTTATTAAGCTAATACAAGAGAGAAATCTTTACAGTGTATAAGTGCATTATCCTACCCCAACTATCCTCTTTTTTCATAAGACTTTATCACAAAAATTTAAAGAAAGCCCAAGGAGAGCATTGCCTAGAACAGGTAAGATCTGAGTTCAATTTCCAGACCTATCACAAAGAAAAGGAAATAGCAGACTGAGATGGCCCATGGAGAGCAGAAGTAGAAACAGGAAGAAGAGGAGAAAGAAGGAAATGAGGGATTTAAATATGGGCTGAAAAAAGAAAAGAAGAAACGAAAGGTGTAAGAAATAAAGGAGATAAAAGAACTGTAGAAAGAAATGCAAATCATATGTTTTTAAGAGGATCTATAACTTAAATATCTAACAATTTCACATGTTAGTAATAAAATGGCAGCCCAATTACATGTTCCAAAACTGAACATACCATAACCAAATATAAAATAAATGAGAGGCAGAAATATTAGAAAAGAAAAGCATTTGACAAGCTACAGAGAAGAATATAATAATATAAAATTTAAAATAGTAAAAGGAATTGAAGAGTTATTTATCTACAGAGATAGATAAACAAAGACCACATGGAAGGATCCCTACTATTGATCATCATTTCTAAAGTGCAAGTCAACACTTAAGGAAGTCCTACTGTATACTCATAGGATGACTTGAGAAGAAATGGAATACAATAAAATTGTTATTGGGACATGAAATATCTTATTATATGTATACTAAAGTGGATATTTTGTAAATATCATAATGGTCTAGGAGGATGATATGTTCAAATTCAAGGCTCTAGTAGAACCTGTGTCTGGGGAGGGTTGGCTCTTTATAGGTGATGACTTTATATTCATGTCTCCAGAAGTATAAAAGGGAAAAAAATACTTCTAACCTTCATTACAGGGCTACTAATCTCTTTTCTGGATCTGTGCCCTGATGTCTTCATAACCTCTCAAAGATAGCACTTCCTTCCACCATTACATTGCTAATGAGCTTTCAGTCTGGATTATGAGAGGGACCCCAATGTTAAAACCATGCAATACACAGATATTGCTGGAGAGAATACAAAAATTATGTAACCACTTTGGAAGACAGTTTGGTAATTCAATGAAAAGTTAGCATGTGGAACTATCATTATGGTCTTACAATTCTATAAGTGGGTTGAAATATTCATAAAAAGCATTTAGCATAATTTTCTTAGTATTATTCATAATCACCAAAGGATGGGGAAAATAAATACCTATCAATTAATAAATGAATGAACAGAATATGAAACTGTTCAGCAATTAACCTCCCAACCACACTCTAATTAAAGTAATTCTAATTAAGCTCAGTGGGCCACATACAAAGTGGAGAGGTGAAGGTAGGAATGGAATTTGTTGAGACTAGTTTCAGTAGGAAAAGGAGGGGACAAGAGAGGAGAGAGAAGGGGGTGAAAAATGACCAAATACAGTGCATAAATATCCGAAAGTATTAAACAATAAAAAATTAAAATCACTTAAAGAGAAGGTAAGTATTAATACAAGCTATAATGGATATGCCTCAAAACAATACTAAATGAAAGCCACAATAACAGGAAGCTACATATCACATGGCCCTACATAGATGACAGAAGATTCACAGTTAAATTCAGGAAGATGGATGGCAGAGCCCTAGATGCCAGTGTTAGAATGTTGGGGATCAAGGAATATCCACAATACAGATTTCCTTTGTGCCAATGGAAATATTCTGAGAGTAAGTGGGGATGTGACAATGGTCATAGAATTCTTTGAACATATGAATGTACATTTTGAGGAGATACGTTACAGTACTTAAATCATTTCTCAGTTTAAAAGGATAGAGTTCTTTCTAATCAAGGCATTCTCAGCACAGTGGTGTCAAAGAGAAGACATTATTCCTAGCAAAATATAAAACAGTGATGTTCCAATACAAAAAGAAAGTCTTTCAGAGTTGGTCATAAGTGCATTAAATATACAATATATGAAATAATAGCCAGTGTGTATTGAGCACTTATCACATCAGCTTAAGGTTTTCTTTATCATCACATTAATTCTCAAGACAAACTCCCTGAGATATGTGACACCTCCCTCACATTATTTTAGATAAAACACTAAAGCACTGAGGGTAAATAAGTTTCTATTATTGTTCTGAGGGTAACTGCTGTACTAGGATTGGAGCGTGGAAGACAGACTAAAATTATTATTAACACAGCACACCCTGCTCCCGTCAGAATGCTCATCCAGGGACCCATGAGATGGCTCAGTGGTTAAAAGCACTTGCTGTTCTTCCAGAGGATTCCAGTTTGTGTCTTACTATCCACATAGAGTTGCTCACAGCAGGCTGGAACTTTAGTAGCAGGGGATCTGACACTCTCTTCTGACCTTCAGAAGCCCATACACATAAACCCTCTTCATGGGGCAAATAAAATTAATCAAAGTTTATTAACAAGTACTGATTCAAAGAATTATCAAATTTTTATTTTAGAATAGACTTTTTGTGTGTATTAGTTATTTCTTGAATGTATGTGAGTGTACATACATGTGTGTAGCTGGTATAACTACATGTGTAACTGGTGCCAGCTGAGGTTCCCCTGGAACTGGAGTTACAGAGCTGCCACGTGAGTGTTAATAACTGTACCCAGGGACTCTGCAGGAGAAGAAGGTGCTCTTAATTGCAGAACCATCTCTCCAGGCCAGACCATTGAATCTTGTTTGTTTGCTTGCTTGCTTGTTTGTTATTTGGTTATGTTGTTTTTGGAGGTGGAGAGGCTCAAAGTGGGAGGGTGGACCTAGGAGGAATTAGAAGCAAGTGTGGTTGGAGTGCACTGTAAAAAAATCCCAAAAAATTAATAAAACAATATGTTGGGGGGATGCCTCTTCCTATCCCCTGTCTGAAGTATCCAGATAATCACTGTAAAAAGATCTTGAACCCTGACTCTCTTGCATACATTCAAGAAGAGGAAGCTCAGCATTGGCCCAGGAGTTTCCTACATCCCAATTTTTGTTTTAGTATTCCTGCATTGAGATTCCTTGCTGGTTGAGAAAGAAGCTACTCAGTAACAACAGCCCTTTCTCAGTCAAGCTGTTGACAAGCAGAACATGAAATGAGAATTTGACAATGGATGTTAGAATTCGTCTATAGTGGAAGGAAACAGACTAGTAAAGTAAAAGATACAACTAAAGGAATATTCTAATCAAGTATATTCTTGGTCCTGTACTCACGGTTCAGTCTGTCTGGAGTACTTGTCATGCCCAGAGGCAGCAGCTACCAGAAGCATCACGGGAAGGCTGATGAGCACCATTCAAGGCCGAGAAACCAAGCAAACACCACAGAGAAGCTCCGGGATAGGGGCAGCTAACTGAACACTGCAGTGGTGGGAGACAAGCACACACAGAAGAGCATTATAAAGCTGGGTCTGCCCTTAAGTCTCTGGTAGCTACTACCCTGAAAGTGATGAGACGGTAGCCACTGGCTTTCCTCAGTCATACTTTTGTTTGTATTTTTTTGATTTCGGAGACAAAGTCCTGTATTAACAACTTACTTGGAAGTCACTACATATTGTCAGCTGAAGTTGAATTCATGATCCTTCTGCCTCTGCCCACAACTGGTCTGTACTACCATGCCTGGCTCAGTATGTTTCTTTACTTTTATGACTGATATAATAATGCTGGCTTTATGGAGCTGTAATGGATATCCTGAAAAATGACACATGAGTTGAACATATCCCTGTGTTTTTTTATAGAGTGCTCAATGTGCCAGAGTTATTGCAGTAGTAAGCATACACAAGGCTGGAAGAAGCATGCAATTCTGCCAGTTTCTATCCAAAGAGAAGTAAAAGAACCTGGGCTACTAATTAAGCCCACAACCAATTTCAAACCCCACAATTTCTGTTTTTATTTTCAGCCTCTATAATGTGAGGCCTTAATGTTTTCTTGGGATAATTTCAATTCACACAAGAGGAACATGAATAGTGTCTGAAAAATCTCGTTGCTGCCCAGTGAGACTATCTCTGCTGGAGAGATAGCTTTGTCATTAAATGGCTTCTTTTTGTCCTGTCTGAGTCCATCTGCATCTGAGTTTTCCTTCGAGGTGGTCAACACCAAAGCTTCATTCTGAACCCACACCCTGCTGTAATGATTTCAAATAACGTTTTGGTTACAGGGTCATCACAGCCAAAGACATTTAAAGAATAATTTGGTATTTTTCCAGGAAAAAACAAAACAAAACAAAAACAGCCTATGGTCCAGCTGCCAGAACTTGCGACATTGGTGTCTGTAGAGTAGAGTTCCAGCAGCAATAGTAGGGATCCAAAGACGAGAACCTGACATTGGACAAGTTGAAAAGAAGGACAAAGAAGATTCAGGACAAAGTTTTTCATTCACTGATCTAGAAAGTTCGTCCCCAGTAGAAAAACAGTTACACAGTATTGTGGTACCACGAAAATTCCACCTCTACAGCTATTGCCAACATTTGACACTGAGGGGATGTCTGTTCAAATATGCTACCCTCAGACAGCAGGCTGTCTTCTTTTTCATTCGGGTCCCAACTCCATCTCCTCTCTGCTGTTTCCATGCCAAGAACAGATCTTCACCAGGGTTCTTCTGTGGAAGACAGTAGTGTCTCCCATGTGTGGTGGTTAGAGCAAAAATGTCTTCCATGGCCTTGTGCATTTGCAGACTTGGTTTCTAACTGGTGACACTATTTCGGGAGGTCATAGAACCTTTAGGTAGGGAGCCTTGCTTAAGGAAGCATATTACTAATGGCAGCGGGGGCAGGGCGGCTTTGAAAATTTATAGCCTCACTCACTTCCATCTCATTGTTTCCTTTGTGGAAATGAGATATGAGATCTCCGTTTCCAGACCCTCCTATTTGCTGCCACCTCTCCCCTGTCATCCTGGACTGTCCTACTGGAATTAGGAGCAAATAAACTTTTACAAGTTTCCCTAGTCATAATATTTTATCACAGCAACAAAAAGTAATTAATATACTATCAATACAAAAGTACAATGAATATTCATTCACTGAGAGACTAGAGTGGGTGCCAGGGTAAACATGGGTATATAATAAAAGACACCAAATTGAGGTGCTTGGATTTAACACTGAAGACTGTAACATCTGATTCCCCCCCCCAAACACTCTTATTGCTATTTTAAAGGGGAATTTGGTTCTAGAATTTCAAACATAGGTCAACAGCTATTGAACTGCTGCATAAAGAGACAATGAAGGGATTTCCAGTCCCTCTACTATCAAGCTTTAATGTTAACTCACCATTTGGCATAGAGAAAACAGAACTGTCCTTCTTGCAGAGGGTAAAAAGTAGCCACAGTGCTGCTCTTTGTACCGAGTCCTTTTGCTGAGTCAAGGCCTCCTTATTCATTCTATGTAATGGAGATGTTGTCTGGCCAGGTTGGCAGGCACAGGGCAGGCAGGAAACGTTGCTATTTGTATATCTAATGGGTCTGTTCCAACTGTTAGTTTTTCTAAAATGTTTGAGATCATTCGCCAATAATAATGAGATAGGTTGTGACAAGGAAAATTCTCCAATTTAGGAAGATTCATTTTGCTAAATCATCAGTGAGTCTGAATAACTGCCTAGCAGAGCAGAACAACATCTGGCAAACAAGTGGTGACACATGGTGATGCCTCTAGCACCATATGGCAATGTCTTCAAAGTCACCTGCAGCTTCGGAGGAAGCATCACTTTGTATCACCAGGAAAACCGGAGGCAGGGTGTGTCATCAAGGAAAGCCTTGGGATAGCAGGGTATGGCTACACAAAGTGGGCACTAAGTATTAAGCTCAATGTTGAAATAGCAACACATTGCTAGGAAGCCCACCTAGCAAGTTGTCTAAGACTGCTAATTTACCATAAAGTAAACAAATCAAAGACCTATGTATTAAACCAGAAAAGCATGTTGTTAGGATCAATTAAATGACTAATGGTTACTATGGTTAGACTTGATTAGGATTCTTGTTCTTTGACACCATAAACAGAAATCATAGAACCTTAGCCAAGCACACAATGACATACTGTGTGTACTTATTTCTTGTTTAAGATTTACCCTTTATAGAGTTTGATTTTCCTCTTCTAATGAATGTAATGCCTGGCATGTAGAAGCACTGTGTGGGTCATCAGTGCTGCTGAGTCAGAACTTGATTCCCAGGCTGACTGCAGGGTCTATGCCCTTGCATCCCACACATGCCTCTTTTTATCTTTCCTTTAGAGTATGTTCTCTACCAGAGAAAATTTAGGCAAGCATGGAAATATTTTTCAAACCACATGCTAATCAGCTTCCTGAGCCAACACTCCCCCAGCCCTGCTCGGGGTATGATGCCTTCCTTTGTATTTCTGTATGCCGTTCAAATCAGTCTTGCTTGCTCTTCAGATCAAGTTGGTGCTAGGAAGGACAAGCCAAGGATCCAGAACACACACAGTGATGATGACACACCAAACTATGGACATGAATCCTGAGCTCTGATTGCTTGAGCACATCTGTAGCATGAATTCTCTTTGTTCATCATAATAAAAACTTGGGGTTAGCTATCAGGGGGTAAAAGCTGAAGGATCAGAGAAGAAAAAAGTCCAACCACTATATATATATATATATATATGTACATATATATATATATATATATAAATTTGAAACAAGCTGGTTTTACATGTCAATCCCAGTTCCCTCACCCTCCCATCTTCCCCTGCCCCTCCCCCAACTCTCATCCCTATCTTGGATAAATAAGAATCTGGGAAAACAAATAGGTTGATGGATGTTTATTCAGGGAGAAATCACTTACAACAGAAACAGATGACTGCCAGCAGGTTCCAGTCCCAAGGATGCCTCTGGATGCTCTCTGTCTCTGACCAGGAGGCAAGAGAGAGTGCTGGGGTCTGGGACCCAGACCTAGTTTCCTCAGGTCATGCCTTCACCTGTCCCCATTCCCCAATGGTCAGTGCAACAGGTGCGGGCGGGGTAGATATCTCACTACAACTCCCCTTTTAGTCAAAAGAAAAGATTTAGGCGTGATAAAAAACTAAATACAAAGACAGTAAATATCAAGTATGCTCTAAGAAAAGGAAAATTAAGAAAATACAAAGTTAACACCTACATATCCAGTTCTAGGGTGAAGCCATAACAGAGATTACTATAGAGTTGTCCTAAGCTGAAAAGCTTAAGTCTAGTGTCTAATATAGCTATCTAAGAGAGACAGTAATAATTGTGACAGTCTAGTCTTCAACCTCTCCAAAAGCCTGAGAAAGAGAATGACAATATTAGGGCAGGCAGGAAGTGTGGGAAGGCAGCTTCCAAATGGTGCAGGGAAGACAGAAACAGCAGGTTATCTGGACAGTCACCTAAAGTCTCACAGCAACGTTGGTACAACCAGTTTTGGCTGAGGCCTAGAGTAACTGACAGACCACAACAGAATCAAGGAGGTAGAAAGGCTGTCTTACCCTGACTTGGCAAAGTTCAGCAGTCTTCTGTTTGTCTCCTGCAAGCAAGTCCAAGGTCAGTGTCTGAGGTAGAGGCAGTTCTTTGCCCAAGAGGCCATTAGCCAAGGAGAGAATGGACTCCAGAGGGAATGACATCAATGTCCAACACAGTCTCAGGAAATGCTCAGTGCTGTCAGGAGCAACAATGTTTCATGTCAACGAGTACTAATATTAAAACATTTAAATGCCATGTTCTGTTTGAACATGAAGTATCTATGTTTGACTAATGTCATAGGTATAAGAAACATAGATGAAGATAAACTGTAATACTCAGGAGCCTAGTTATTTAGTTATTTAGTTTATACAAATAGTTGAAACTTCCCTAAGTAATAATAGGGACAATTTTATATAGTGTGTGTGTGTGTGTGTGTGTGTGTGTGTGTGTGTGTGTGTAAATCCTAAAACATAGGTCCCGAGCCTTTCTCTGATAAGATAAGACCACATGGAAACACTTAGATTGATAGAAATGAGTTAATATTTAAGACAGAGCTAGCCAATAAGAAACACTAGTAACAGGCCAACAGTTTTATAATTAATACAGTGTCTCTGATGCACTGTAGGACCAGGATGGTGGGAAATTGCTTGTAACATATCCCATCCCCTTTCTGCTCCCCAGGGAGGATGAGGCCTTCCATGGGGAGTCTTCAAAGTCTGTCATATCATTTGGAGCAGGTCCTAGGCCCTCCCCAATGTGTCTAAGCTGAGAGAGTATCCCTATACGTGGAATGGGCTCCCAAAGTCCATTCCTACACTAGGGATAAATACTTATCCACCACCAGAGGCCTCATAGACTGCCCAGTCCTCCTAACTAATATTCACATTCAGGGGGTCAGGGTTGGGCTTATGCTGGTTTCCCAGCTCTCAGACTGGGGTGCATAAGCTCTCCCTTATTCAGGTCATTGGATTCTGTGGATTTCTCTAGCCTTGTATAGACCCCTTTGCTTGCCACTAGAGTTCTTACCTCTACCAATGTTCAGACCACAGTGGCAATCCTGTCCCTATGAATCCTCAAGATGAATCTTCAGACTGCATCCTCAGACTGACTGCCCTACCTTACATTCCCCTCTGTGCCCAGCCAAACTCCTTCCTTTCTCCACCTCCCTAGTCCTGGGATTAAATGTGTGTGAATCCTAAGTACTTGGATTAAAGGTGTGAGCCACCATCATTTGGCTCTATTTCTGTTTTAGACTGGATCCATATCGTGTAGCCCAGGGTAGGCTTGAACAAAATGGCATCTGTCTGCCTCTGTCCTTCTAGTGCTGGGATTAAAGGTATTGCCACCACTGTTTGGCTAACTAGTAGCTTAGCTCTGATCTTCAGGCAATCTTTATTTGTCAGATAATAAACAAAATATCACCACATATGTCTTCCTTTCTATACCTTCATTTTCTCACTAGTTTAAAGGGGAAGAAAGGCTACCGCCAAGGCAGGTCTGTAGACTGCCTTCCTTCTGTGAGGTCCTCATACATAACCTCTACTGCAGCCGGGGTTGGTCTTCTACTTTCTCTGCCCACCTCTATTTCTGTAGTCTTGTCTATTCTATTCTTCCTAGAAGACTCATTGCTCACTGGTTCACCCCATGGGCATGAAGAACTTTCTAATTTATTCTATTGTGGGAAGCCCTCCTCTCCTCCTTCGTAGGACATTAGGTGACAATCCTGAATTTCTAGTCATTGTGAATATTTGAAAACTCATAAAATACACAAGTTAGACTGTAAATTCTCCCATGAGAGAGACTCAAATTCATATCCCACTTGCCAGGGTGGGCTTCTGAGGACCCTTGCTGGATCAAAGACTGTAAACTTAGTTCCTTCTCCAGAACATAATAAGCATGATAGAAGTCTTATGTATTTCTTTTCCACTTGAGACTTTCCACAGATTCCCCAGAAACAAGGGCATTTTCAAGTCCTTCGGAGCTTTTAATTTGATCTTCCTTAATGGCATTTGCCTCTTGGTTGGGTCAATATGTTCTATGAAGCCTATTCCCTTATGGATTTATGGTCATGAAAATATTGTTTTCATTGTTTTGAATAAAATTTCCTTGATTATTTATTAGGGCCCATTCATATCTAGTGAATTTCTATTGTTTTTTTATCCAAAGAAAATATCCTATTAAGTTCCAGCCCAAATATATTTGTTTTCTTCAAATTCCAAAGTGATTTATGGCATCTACTATATATTTGAGAAAATTAAACTCTTACAGATCAGACAAATATTTTGCACAGCTTATTTCATGCTCCAATACATGAAAATAGCTCCAGCTCGGTGGAATCCTTGTCTGTTAGGTCCAGTGCCTTTGGCTTACCATCATGTAGACAGTTCGGGGAAAGGCCACCTGAAATGAGTTGAGTGCGCCATTCAAAACACCTGGCTACAGACTTTCTGTGCTGTTTAACATGCTCATTTACTTGCATTTCAAAGAATGTGCCCAATAAGTTGTTTATAGCAAAAGGCATGCAAAACAAAGTGACTGAGTTCCACCGAACCCCACATCACACTCTGGGGAATGCTGTGGTCCGTGTCCTCTGTACAAGCCAGAGTAGCTCTGAAGAAAAAGGAGATCACATAGACTCCACAGCAGTCAGATAACAGTTACTCAGCAAGTGTCTCCCCCCCTCCACCCCCACCCCAGGCATCCTTCAAGGTGCTGTTACCAAGCAGCTCCTGCTTTACAGCCTCACAGCTAAAGGAGAGCAGTGTGAGGGTGTGAGAACACATACAGTTACAGCTATAATTGTAGAAGAGCAGTTACAAGCATCCCTGAGGTGGGAAAAGCCTGCATGAGGACTCCAGGAGAGAAGACTTGTTCCCAAAGAGAGAAAGATAACATTACTCACCAAGAATAGCTCTTGCAAAGTCAGGAGGTGAAAGAAAATGTCCCCAAATTAGACACACACAAAAAGTGATCATTTCTTTTAAATTGTATGCAAGAAGAAACATAGGGGGGAAACCCAGAGTAGGAAGGAATAATTCCCTCAGAGGCACTTTCTTGCTGTCCCTGAGACCATATTCGAGGACGAACATTACACATGAAAAATTAAAAAAAAGAAAGAAAGAAAGAAAGAAAGAAAGAAAGAAAGAAAGAAAGAAAGAAAAAGAAGAAAATTAAATACCAGTCTCTTGTTCCAAGGAAGGAAAACCAAAGTTGTTACACAGTATTGTTTTGTTTCTTTCTTACAGGAGAGGATCTTAGGTTTTGTTGTTTTTGATTGATTGTTTTCTCTGGATGCTTTGTTTTGTTTTGACACAGGATCTCATGTAGCCTTAGAC
The DNA here is from genome assembly GCF_943737965.1 of Phodopus roborovskii. Taxonomy (NCBI): domain Eukaryota; kingdom Metazoa; phylum Chordata; class Mammalia; order Rodentia; family Cricetidae; genus Phodopus; species Phodopus roborovskii. The sequence goes on from NW_026125281.1 coordinate 34,434,381, forward strand.
TGTTCTCAGTAAGTAAGAAGGATCCTTCTCCCTCCACCCAGAGTTCTGAGATTACCCGTGCTTGTTATCCTGTGCAGTTTACGTGGTGCTGGGGATCAAAACCAAGGCTTCATATGTCCTAGGAAAGCACTGTACAAATTGAGCTACACATCCCAGCTCACCTGCACATAAACATGATGTATACACATATCCCTCAACACGTGTATGAGCTGCTCAGTGTTGAATCAGGTGGAGTACAACTGTCTCCTCACACTCACTTTTTCTTAGTACGGTAAGCTTTTCTTTCTGAAACACACAACTGTGATCATTACACAGAGCAATAGCGCCTGGGGTGCTGGCTCCTGACTGATGTAAGTTAGCACAGTGACCATCCTCGTACCACCTTCCTCCATTACCTCCAACTTCCGGTTACTGTCGTGGCACTCCGCATGAGTCCAAACCTTTTAGATGGCACCTAACGAGGTACTGCATCACTTGTCTTTCTGCGACTGGCTTATTGTCCTTAACATAGAGCTATTCGGACTACCCATGCTGAACTGAATAAAGTTGTTTAATTTTTCTTGTCTCAGTAGTGTTTTTCCAGCTGATGAAAATACAAGTTGTTTTCATTTCCTAGTCGTTATGAATATTGCCACATGGAACACGGTAGTGAAATTATCCCTATGAAATGCCGATCTGTCTTCTTTACAGAGTATTTATTACATTTTCATGCGTTGGGGAGCAGACACGCTTTTTTTTTTTCTTTGATTCATGTACAGTTGTAACAATGCGGTGTAGAGGTCCCCTTTCCTCCACATCCTCCATGGTACGTTTTATATTTAGTTACTTGTTAGAAAACTAGCATGTATTTAAGGAATGATAAGACAATAACAAATAAATATGAATAGGATAAAGTAAACAAAAGAAAAGGTGTCAGAAGAAAATGCATGGCTATTGTCACAGAGATGGGCTAACGTTACTTTTTGATTTTTATGTTAAGTCCTTTCATGGCTCAGGAGGTTGAGCTCTTTGTTTCATGTGCCTGTCTCCATCCATGTCTCTTACGGAAGATCTATTTAGATCACTTGTTCTGTTTTTTAAATTAATTTTTATTTACCTTTTTTAGAATTTCACGCAAGAATATTATACTTACATCAGTTTAAACTCTCCTATTCTCCTTCAACCTCCTCCTCTATGTCCTGCAGTCTGTACATGTGTTTAGAACTGATTGTGAAACTTATGAGGTAGACCCACCCCTGGACAACACCTCATCTGCTTCCATCAGCATCTGTTAATTTCCTGAAGCTCTTTTTTTTAAATCTATGTTTGGAGCATTGTGAAATTTTCCCCATCCATGTTGGCATGTTGACTGATGTGGTCAGTTTTAACTTGGATATTTTTCCCATTAAAATTTTTGAATCACATCTATATTCTAGCTATCAGCCTATCAGATATATACATATATATATATGTGTGTGTGTGTGTGTGTGTGTGTGTGTGCGTATATAGATAGATAGATAGATATAGATATAGATATAGATATAGATATACTCCCTATCTTTAGAGATTAACTCAAGTCTGTACTCTTGATTGGGGTACTCAAAGAACTAAAGTTCATTATGATATTTTATGTAATCATTCCTAGATTAATGCAAGGTAAATAAAGACAGAAAACTAAGCAAATGCTAAAAGAAAGGTACTGCTGGGCATTGAATTTCCTTTGGAATAGTACCAAATGAAGAATTCTGAACTACAAATGCAGTAACCAAGAGGAGCATCACCACCACCATCACCCACATCCTACCACCTACCTCCCACTCCCACAAACCACGCCCACCTCCCACTCCCACCTCCCACCATACCTACGGCCTCGGTGGGAAATTCCATGGACCTGTTTCTGCAATTGTCTAATTCTGAAAGAGACTTTTCAAATTATATAGTGGGACAGTTCAGTGCTGTTTTCTGTGGCTTCATGACATTAAATATTCAAGGAAACAAACAAGCAATCTCTGTATGTGTGTGTGTGTGTGTGTGTGTGTGTGTGTGTCTTTCTCTCTCTCTCCCATGCACAGAAAAACTATCCAAGACTAGGAGGCAGATCAAGCTCTGCATCAATTCCATGAATCTCCAGTTTTTCCAGCTGAAGCCATGGCACTGGCCCAGGAGCTGCCTTCTGAAGGACACTCCCATCTGTGCTTGTGAGCGGCTTCTCTACAAGCAAAGTCCTAGAAGTGTGCTTTGGAAATGATTGACTTCAGAGTACACAGAGCAGCCAAGTCCTTCCAAAGGTGTTGCTTGGTTCAGCATCGTTATGGAAACTCTGTGCATAGCGAGTGATGAGATGCTGGGCAGGAAACCGAGGATTCACACTACTATGTATTTTTACCTTCTAATTATTATTTAATTAGCACTTCAGTGCTTGCAAAATGGGTGTGAACGTGAAAATTAAATCCCGAGTAGAGGGTAAGAAACACAACCCTGTGACACATAGCATCCAGCACTCTTCCAAACCCACAGTGACAGCCCTGACCCAGTTTGAGCCTGTTGCTGAAGCCTTTGGGGTGTCAGGAGCTAAAGTGTTGAAGGCATTGATGAGATAAGAGTTGACAGTGGAACTTAGGAGCCCATTGCCTCTCACATGGCTTTTCCACATTAGAACCTCAAGATTCTTTGGCAAGTCATCTGTTCATATCACAAAGTTCAGACTTCTTTCTGTATGACCTGTGGCTGGATATGTGTCACGAAGTAGACATTTAGTCACTGAGCATGAATGAGATTCATTCATTCATTCATTCATTCATTCATTCATTCATTCATCCCTGAGCATAGCTTTTCTTCTTGCCTTTAAAGTTAGTAGACAAAAATTAAGTATCACTATGGCATTTCTAAACACAATGTGTTTTAACTGAAGTCTTTCCCCTCCTCACCACATGTCTCTACCACCTCCTGGTATCCTCCCTAAACCCCAGAGTCCTTTCCAGCTTCAAGTCACACATGTCTTGCAGATAGCTCCCACTCCACCAGCATCACGTTTTATCCTTTCTTGGTCTCCTCACAGGTTTTTAGGCTTTAGTCACGTTTGCATCCTAGGATTCACATGTATGAAAGGTCTTTGTCTCTCTTAGTTTGGCATATCTTGATTAATATGAAAACTTCCCAGATCCATTCATTTCCCTGCAAATTCCAAATTTTCCTTTTATAAAATAGCTGAATAAAATCCCATTATGTATATCCATTAACTTGTTGATGGACATTTAAGCTGACTTCCATTTTTTACCATTCATAGATAATTTTTGATTGCCTTCTAAAAGTCAGCAAAGAATTAAACTCCAGGAGCTTGAAGGTAAATACTACATTGCTGCCAACTTCAGGATTTCCCACTTGTGTGCATCAAGAGCTACTGGAAATAGTAATAATCGATAGAAATGACCAAGATGGGTAGAGAAGGGAAAACTAAATTTTGATGTGCTCTAGATGTTAAACATGCTGCTGGCCCATTGTCAGTCTTGTGAAATTTCTTGAATAATGACTTATGAAACTAATATGAGTACCTTATTATAATTGTGGCATACAAACACACACATACACACACATACACACACACACAAACACACATACACACACACACCAAGACTATTGGCTAAAATGATCAGTGGAAAAGTCCCCAGGGAAGAGATTTAGTATTGAAAGCATTTTATAGGTTCAACCAGAGTCAATTCATTAAGTGGAAGATAGATGTGTTCTTCAGGACACAGTGTTTGGGGCTTAGTCTTTGATATTCAGCTATGTGGATTGTTTCAGCTGCAGCTCCTTTCATGCCTGCAAGCCAAGGCTGAGCAGCCATGACCAATGACCACTGCAGATAAACAACAGTTACTGTCAGTATCTCAGCTATGAATCCCATCACATTACACCGTAATCTTTAGTAATGACTATAGTCTGATAAAGACCTCAATTACAATTTACAAATGGACAAGTTTTCCCATACAGTAAGATGCAAAATACTCAATTAAAAGTTTGCTATTTTCAAAGTAAATTTTTAGCATAGTTTGGATTTTAAATTTTTTTATAGTGGCTTCCTAAACATTTATTTTTCTTACTTTTGAACAGGAGGCATCTGATCTGAAGGGTTTGAAAATTGCAATCTTTCCTCCTTAGAATGAGAGAGCCTAACATCAGGGAATGCACACTGTGAATTCTGACTCCATAGACTTTATTAAATAATCCAGGCACAGGCAATTCTAACCCAACATACCTCAGGGATCACTTGAAACATTCCAAAGCAGGAGGGAGGGAGAGAGGGCGGGAGGGAGAGGGAACTGGGATAGACATGTAAAATAATAAATTAAATTAAAAAAAATGTTTTGACTTCAAAATTTAAGTTCAAGGACAAGTTACTGGGGAAAAGGATTTCTATTTTTGTTTCCACAGAAAATGAAAAGCTGTGGATTCCTTCCAGACTAATGTGGTTTGATCAAGCCAGACTGCCTGAAACAGAGTACCAGGTGATCCTACATTCAAAACAGCTGGACAAAGCAGCCTTACAGACTACAGCCAGGATTTCTGAATCTTCTTTGAATCCCCCATGACAGCGCCTCTTACCAGCAGGAAGTAGTTTGGAAAGAACAACGCCCAAATTCCTAAATATTGTCTGTAAATGTTTGTTTTCATTTAAATGGACTTGGTTATATAAAATAAATAAATAAATAAATAAATAAATAAATAAATAAATAATTGTCTTATCCACCTCGGTAACATTGTTTTCTTCACTAAGTCCCACAAAGTGATGCTTAGAGTGACCATCATTAAGTGACCATTGATATCTTACAGTGTAATCAATAACAGACTAAAGTGGAATAGGAGCACAAAATATCTAATGCGGTGCTGCTGCTGGGAGTTTTCTGGAGGCCAGCGGCGCGGGGCTGAGGGCCTGAGGGCCCTTGGGCAGACCGGTCATGTCGCACAAACAAATTTACTATTCGGACAAATACGACGACGAGGAGTTCCAGTACCAGCATATCATGTTGCCCAAGGACATAGCCAAGCTGGTCCTTAAAACCCATTTGATGTCTGAATCTGAATGGAGAAATCTTTGCGTTCAGCAGAGTCAGGGATGGGTCCATTATATGATCCATGAACCAGAACCTCACATCTTACTATTCCGGCAGCCACTACCCAAGAAGCCAAAGAAATGAATCTGTTGAACCACCTTTCTTCCTCAAGATTTACTCAGCTGTCCTTTCTTCCTACCATCTTTCAGATAGCATGATTATGTTGCTCTCTTATTTCTCATTTTGATATTTAAAGAATGTTCGTTCAATACACTGTTTGAATGTGCTGGTACCTGCTTTGCTTCTTGAGCTGAGCCACCATTGCCACAACCTGTTAGATGAGTATGACCTCAAAGACCTAGTGTGCTCTGTATCCAGCAGGCCATATTTTCCATCACTCTGAAGCATGTGAAAATCAGAACATGGCTCTTACAGGGGTGGTGTGAATTTGCCATTGTGGTTTTTACTATTGGGTGTTGTATTTATGGTGACTTATGGATTTATGTTTCAATGTATTGGAAACTTTCCATTTTATCTGACAAATCTCTTCCATGTTACAAGCCTTGATTAAAGGAAGTTTTTATAATCCAAAAAAAAATCTAGTGCATGAAAAACCACACACACACACACACACACACATACACACACACACACACACACACGATGGATGCCAAGTCTTGCAGCACAGCTCATACCACTTATACTAGCTTTGAGCCATCTCATTATCAGCCTGCCCAATATGGTACACCTGAAGGATTGTCATGGTTTGGTTATATATTTCAAAGTGGCCTCTAAATTAAAATACCATGCTAAGAGACACATCTATCAAAAAAAATTTCAAAGAAAGGATAATTAAATAATATATAACAATGGAATACCATCAGATAAGAGAGTGATGGTCTATGTAACTAGCCTATGGAATCTACACATGTATCCTAGTGAAGAACAGAAGTACTCTAGCTACTATTAGTTCTTATCTATTTAGCAAACATTTGTGTTGTTTGTTTTCTGTGCCAGGAATAATACAAATATATTGAAAATAAAAGGCAATCTTTTTTTTTTTAATCACAAACTTTAAATACACTAGCAAGAAAGTGTTTCATAGACGAATTCTGTTCTGAGGAAACAGGACAAGATTATTCAAAGTATACCATGGCGTGAGAGTAGAGATGTCAATGAAATAGAAATTCAAGGATAATCTTCAGAAGTGAAAACATTTCAAATAAGCTTGAGAGAAAAGTAGCCTTCGCCAAGCAAAGAAGAGAAACAAAATATTCTGGGGAGGGGGAATACAAAGTTAAAGTCATGAAATCATCCACAGACATGACTAGAGAACGCTGGGAACCTCTGTGTGTGAAAATAGTCAGGATGAGAATGGCACAAGAACAGGACACTGGAGAGCTACAGGGGAACAAAGGGGTCTCCACTATAAGTAGTCTGTTATTTTTAAAGTATATACACCCTCTTCTGTTTTATAAGAGTGCAAGACCAAAACAGGTGAGGAGAGAAAGAAACAGATCTGGGCATGCATCTTTAAAGAACCTGACATGTGACTACACTTTGTAGGAGCTTAATTTTGGTACTTGAAAGGTACTTGAAGCAGGGAAAGGCAATGGTCAAATCTATGGTTCAGAAACATCCTTCTGGCAGAAGGCTAGATTCTACATTGGCTGGGGACCTGACTATTAATAGGGATCTAATCAGTAAGGCACAGAAACCACGCAAGTTATCAGCTATCTGGACCCAGTGTAACCAGTGACAATGGGCAAGGGATTTCAGTGACAGGTTCCACTGGGCTCAAAATCCAGGGAATTCAGAATAGGAGGAAGAAGCTGGGGGCAGGAGGAGACTATTTTGCTCAACTTCCAAATTCTTACTTAAATTGCTAGACAGAAGATCTCATTAATGGTCAAGGAGTAGAGTGTTGTTGTCAATATTATCTAGGAATTGTCACTACAGGATTTGATGGATGGACTTTCCTAGGAGTGTTTCGGCAACTGGAGGACAGAGTAAACTATCCTTATGCAACTAGATTTACAAGAAATGGAGGGGACTAGAAAGGAAAATGTAATCATTCAGAAGCGGGGGAAGTTACAAAACACAGAGCAGGAGCAGAGTGGGAGAAGTGGGTGCCGTATGACTTGAAATCAATAAAACCAAAGAACAGCTCAGTGTTTCTAGAGCAGAGCAGGATAAGATAATGCAATATCTCAGCACACATTAGAGTCCAATTGACAGGACTCAGAAGCCTGGATGAGTGTCTTGTGCTTAATTCACAAAACACTGTGGCACTAAGCACCCAGCAAAGTTTATTAATAATCCCAATAATAACGGTATTTCTCTAGGCTCTATAGAATATTAAAATTCTTTCACTTTCATTCATGTTCTTGTTTGCAGCTCATCATCTCTTTGAGGGAGATAGTGAAGACTAATTATCCCTGCCTCACTGATAAGGAAGCCAACTCTCAGGAAACATGAGAGACTAGACCAACTTACAGAACAATTAAAGGCTGAACCAACACTAGAATTCCGATTCCTTGTTTCTTGATGAGGGTACCATTCTTTTTTGCAGCCTTACCCAATCTCAAGCTGAGGAAAAACTGAAGAGTATCTGCACTCAACAAGACAGCATTCTAAAAGAGCTGCCTCCCATCTGACACTTCCTTCAGACCTTCACAGCAGCTGGAATGGTGGGCGGTTGTCATCTTCATTTGATGTCTTGAGTGAAGTCAAGCAGAAATTCTGCCCTGTGCTGGGCTCCCTGAGCTCACCTGGATGCCCTCTGCAAGGACTGAGTTTGTAATTTCTTTTGTTGGCTCCCATATTCTGCTAAATGGTCAACAGCCACCAGTCAAGACATATAGGGTGTAAATCTGTTTTAGACCTCTCTGTAGGCAGACAAATATTCCACTTAGTGCTATTAACAAGGTATAAACAGAATTCCATTCTACAACACCATCCTGCTTAGAATACACATCATGTTCAGTTCTCGTGTGTAGACTTGGGAGCCAAATCCAATTGACTCAGAGGCAGACTTCTGACAAGCCTAGTAGGTAGGTGAACCTTGCTGGGGTGAGTTGTTACAGGCATAAAATCCTGTTCCCACCACCATAAGAGAAAATAACATAATTTTCTTAATGTGTCAGAGCTTTGGGAAGGCATCCAGACCTCTGTGTAGTTAAGAGTTTGGAACTGAATCTGGAAGCTATGAACTGTGCCTTCCCTACACCGAAACCACAGTGTAATACCTTGTAAAATCAAGAAGAAAGCACTCCAATGTTCCAGTTGTTCCTGCGTGCAATTCAGAGGCTAATAAATCCTAAAAGCCAAATAACTTCCATGCCTGATTCTCCAGTTAAACTTTCTCATGTTTAAAATTAATGGTATTGGTTCCAAGTCAATTTCAGATAATAACCAGTAAAATACAACCAGAGCCTAGCTACAAACAAAATTAAAAGTTTATGAAAACAGAAACTGGAATTTAATTCCAAAGCTAATTCAATTTGTATCCTAACTAACCAGAACTGGACATATATGGAGAAGAGAAAATCTGGAGAGGAGGTCAGAGGTCAAGGGCACAGAAGGGCTGTTGTAGATCCAGAACAGCTAGAGAACAAAACAGAACAGTGGGTGAGAGACAGATTTGTAGGACATATAACTCAGGATTTAGGACAGTGAGCCTGACTTTGTCTTCCTTCATGAGAGAGGAGAGTGTATGGGTCACATTGTAGTTTTGTTTCCATTGTCTTCCTGGAGCTAGCTTAACTGAAAGAATGACCTCTAACTCTCCAGTAGGGCTCAGGTAGAGATCCATAGGACCACTGTTATACATCCATTTGCTTGGTGGCAAAAATATGAGAGACAGTTAATAACCAGTTACTAACTTGTGCCTATTCATCTAATTAGGCTTCCAATTCAATGCTGGAGCTTTCAAGGCATATATTACAGGAAAAGTGAATTTGTAGTAGCTTATTATGTTTGGTATTTTCCAGAAACAGGTAGGTACCTCCTCATATGAGCAAGCAGCCAATCCAGAGTCCACTGCCTCCCACCCCCCTCTGCCAAACTATTCTCACAACAACCCCAAACCACCCTAGACCTAGTACTTCGCATCTAAGGGCCACCCCAGACATTCTGCTACTTAGGGTCATCTTGAGATATCCAAATGACACACTTCTACTTAGTAAAAAGACTCTGGTGTTTCCATGACTTCCTATTAAATCCACAATGAAGGCATTGGCCTGTGCATTTTCTCCCTACTCCTGCCTCTTTACTGACTAATCATCACTTCCCATGTGTCTTATGTCTTCAGGTCCTTTATGTTTGAGAACTTTGACCAAAGTTATTTCTTTTTAAAGGTTTTCGTTTTTATTTTTAATTCCAAGCATGTTTGTGTCTTTGTGAATGTGCACATGAATGTAAGTGTACACAGAAGTCAGAGGAGGACATTTGATCCCTTGGAGCTGGAGTTATAAGTAGTTGAAATCCACCCAGTGTGGGTGCTGGGAAACACATTCTGGTCCTCTGTAAGAATGACATTGTCTCTTCATTGCTGAGCCATATCTCCTTAAAATCCTCTTTGTCAAGTCAAATGTTTCCATTCCAGCTATCTTCCCATACCTGATTATGAGCATAATTTAGGGTAAAACTTAAAATCTCTGAGAAGAGGATCAACAAAGTAAGTCTATTTGAGGGTTTATGAAATACATTTCCTTAAGAGTTCCAGAAGGTTCCTCCTTCATGTTATGAAAAAAAACTATTACTGTTGGTGGGTGGAAAAGAGGTTTTTTTGGGGGGGAAAGTTCAATGGGACTGTCTAGCTGTTATAGATGTCTTTTCTGACTTTAATAGCAGCAGTGGTATGTCAGAGCGCAGTATGTTGTCATGGCATTTAGAGCAAAGGTGACTACAATTACCATGAGGTGATATGGAAAAGTGAGAATTACAGTGTTTTTTACCCATGCAGACTAGCTGTTGTTAATCACAAACTTACTAGACATAAATACAAATATATCCCATTAAGGTGTAACATGGCACAGATGGAAAGCTGGTAGGTAGAATTATCTAGTATCAGTGGTGAAGATTCACAGATTAAATACCCTAATGTGTGCTGGGAACTGAACTCATGTGCTTTGCAGAGTATTATGTCAACTCTCAGCAGGAAAAGCCATCTCTCCAGCCCTCTTTGTAGTTTTTGTATTATTTGCATTCCTTGTCAATTTCCCTGTGACAAAATATTTGATAGCAGCAACATAAAGAAGAAAAGATATAGTTAAACTTTCAATTCAGAGATAATTGTCCATCATGGTGAAGACATGGAGGCTGTTGTGAGTCTGGGAGCTTGTAGTGGTCGATTTCCTCCAGTAAGAAGTGAGCCTGTCCTGAAACAGAAGCCAATACCAGGAAACCCTCAACAACTAAAACAGTCCCATGTCCCAAAGATTCCATGACTTCCTGCATCAGGACCACAAGCTGGGACCAGGCGTGGGAGTCCATAGGAAAAGTTTTACATTCAAATCACAATGCAAATTCTACATCCTAGCAGGGCAGTCAAGTAACCAGCTCCGCATCAGTTCTGCAAAATAATAAGAAACACTTTCCTTTCACATCTCAGGGTGACTGTATATATTTGTTATTTTGCCTCCAGGCTTTATCAGTTGCTTTTTTTTCCTCTCCCATTACATAGGTTGAAGGAAACTTCATTATCTTAATAACTCTAAGAATATCAAGCTAGTCAAACAAATCAATGACACACAGATATGATAAAGAGACAGGGTAGATGTGTATGTGTTGATCTGGAAGGGCTCCTTGGTACAGAAAGTGGAAAGACACATTATAAAATGGTTCCTACATTCCAATGGTATTTTCTCATAAAAGGGTTTACCTTTTTAAAGCCTACGAAGATATACACTAAAATGTTAATTTTTGCCATCTTCGGGTGAAATATAGATGGATAGTTTTCCTTAATTCTTTGAATTATTTTGAGTTCCTTTTTTACTGGAGCACATATGTAGCTCTACCTGTTCATTTGTATGCTCATGTATGTGGTCATGCGTATGCACATGTATGTGGAGGTCAAAGGAGAATGTTGGATGTTTTCCTCCATTTTTATCTACCAAATACGTTTTGGAGCTCACTGATTGGCCAGACTAGCTGAACAACTAGCCTCAGAGATCCTCCACATCCTCCCCCGCCCCCAGCCTTGGAATTACAGATGTACATCATTGCATCCTAAAATTTCACATTGAAGGTTGAAACCCAAATGTCCATGCTTTCAAGCACCTTATCATCTGTCTGGGTCATCAGCATCATTTTATATTTCATCTGAATGTTTGTAACAGCTATCCTTGATTTTTATAATGATAATCATTCAAAATGAACTCATTTTGATTTAGAAATGCAAAGGGGCCACTTAGGGAAATGAGCTCAGCATGCAACTTGATACACTGAACTAACTGCTAGGCCCTGCTTCCCAAACTTCCTACTGCTGTGGCTAACCCTTTAATAGACTTGTGGAGATGCCCAATGGTAAACGTATTTCCTTGCTACTGCAGACCTGTAATTTTGCTTCTGTTATGAATCATACATAATGTAAATTGTATTTCATGATAGTCTTAGGTAATCCCTGTTTGAAAGTATCACTTTGTATTCCCCTGGATTGATATACTCCCCTTCATAATAGATCTAGACCGGACTGTGGGGATGACACCATGGAAAATTGCTCTCTGCCCAATCTTAACAATCTGTGTTCAAACCCCTAACCCCATGTAAAAAGTGAGCTCATGAAACCTTTACCCCAGTACTGGGAGACACAGAGACAGGAGGACCCTTTGGACTCAATAGCCTAATGACACAGCTCCAAATTCAGTTAGAGCCTTTATCTGAAAAAGTAAACTAGAAAGTAATGGGAATGACCCCCCCACACACACACACCACCAGCAGCCCAATACACACACATACACACACCTTGTCCAGCTCTGGCCTACACATGTGCGCAAACACATGAATAACTATACACATATCTCATGACCTGGGCCAACAGTTAAGCTGGACTGAGACTGGGAATGACTTCAGATGGTTCCTTCTAGAATAATTGGGGGGGACACAAGTAGGAAGTGAAGGTCACTGTGTGCTTCCCTTGGAATTCCAAGCATACTGGCTTTTTGAATAGAAGGAATTTCTCCCTTCGTCTGGAATTCCACAAAGACACAGACGAAGGGAGAAATGAATGCTAGTGAACAGTTCTTAATTTAACAGCTCTCAAGGAAATGAAATATAAAATTATTTCACCATGTATGAGCACCACACTAAGATTAATTCATTTTTACTCCCTGCCAGGTACTAGAGAAATGACACACAATAGAGAAAGAAGATAAGAGCTTCTGTCTCCAAGGAGCTAGTATTCTAGTGGGGGCTCAGGAAAAGGGATATTTGTATTGCACTCAAAGGAAATGAAGGAGGAAATGTCGGAGCCCACCAAGCAGCAATTTGTTAGGATGAGCCATGGACATGGATCTCAAGACATGTGCAATGTTCAGAATGAGTTCTGAAGAAGGAGGGATGAGTACTTGAAAGAGACAGTAGGTGTAATAAGAGGGCAGATGAAGAACACAGTCCTCTATGAGGAAGAAGTTTGGATTTAACTAATAAGAGCTTTTTTTTCCTAGGGTGTGGCTCATTCCCATAAGTACTTCTGATTGGATGTCTTAGTAGTGTGGTATTGCCTTCCCCTCAGGTTATCAGTCGCATTTGCTCTACCTTAAAATACCTCATCCTACTGAGCCCACACTGCATTATCTGTTTCTGCATGTATCTGTCCACCATGTGTTAAATTTCTCACACCATATTCTGGCACATATTTGATGACTGGTATGAGAAGCTCTGCTCTCTACCTTTCTTGTCTTCTTTCTCCCCATCTTCCTCTTTCTTCTCATTCTTTTCTTATATGTATGGTATGTGGAGTGTGTGTGTGTGTGTGTGTGTGTGTGTGTGTGTGTTTTCATGTGTGTTGACATGTGTGTCAACACATGTCATATGCACAAATGTTCTCACTTATAGAGGCACAACATTGATAATTGTAATCTTACTTTGATTACTCTACTACCTAATTTTTTGAGGAAGTTTCTCTCAAGTAAATACAAGGCTCTCCAATACTGCTATTCTGCCATCGGACTTGCTCAGGGCATTCCCATCTTCACTTCCGCAGGCTTGAACAGCAGGTGGGCTACCACACCCACCCAGAACTTACTTGGTCTCTACAGATCTGAATTCTCATCAAATGGTTTTAAGCAATGCGCTGTCTCTCCAGCTCTGCCTCGCCCATCTTTTCCCTTGACTCTTTCTGATCTATTTCAAATGTCTTCTATATGCAAGTCATTATTGACTAAGCATACTATATTATGTCTGCATCTCCTATAAGCATTTTAAAAATTAAAATATTACACAAACATGTATCTATCATCTACATGACAAAAAAAAACACAGAAATGTAAATGGGCAGAGCCCCTGACCTTGAAGAACTTATGTTCTAGTGAGACAAAGAAGAATAAATAAGAAAATAGACAAATAATGAATACACAGTATGCCACATACATGTGCATACATATACATAGCTTACAATAGGTTCATAAATGGGGAAGCTAAACAGATTTTAAGGTTGTTGATACATTTTGGCAAACTGCCATCTAGAAATCTTTTTTTTTTCTAGTTTCACTTCCCATGAGCAATGTATTAGATTTCTAATTTCCCACTAACATAACCAATTTTAAAATCTTATTATTTGACAGTTAAAAATCTTGTCTTATTTTCATATGTGTCTTTGAATACCACTGTATTCAATTTCTGTATATTATAGTCTTTACTTACTTATGTAATTGATCATTATCTGAAAAGTGTTTTTTCTCAGGTCAAGCATTTCAAAAACACTGTTTTATATAATATAAACATTTTCCACTCTAATATTTTTAAATAATTTTCATAATAGCATTTCATTGCAATTTTAGACTTTAGTTTGTGTCTTGTTAATAAAATTGTCTTCATATTTTTGGTTTTGGCTTTGACATAATTCTTAGAGAAAACTTCTCTACTGTGTCATATAAATCTCTATGTATAATGATTACTGGTCATTCTATGAATTTTAAATTCTAATAATGTTTAGTTACTTATAATGTATTTGGGTAATGGTGTAAGCAACAGATATTTAAATTTTTAGAATAAATCCAATCATCTAACTAACATTTTACCACATTTATTTTAAGTGTCATTGATCACTATCTGAGCAGGTAACATAAATCTAATCAGTTAAGAATTACATGAAGAAAATGCTCAAGCTGGACTCTTTCCCCTCCATAGATCTATCTGAACAGTGTCTGCCTCTGTAAATGCATGATCCCTTCCTTTACAAGCCACCCCTGCCCTGTAAACTGGCTATCTGATCTGTAGGCATTCAGACATGTTTGGGACTTTGCTACAGAATATTCTCTTAATCATCAAGGGTTGTAATTATTATATCTATTTAAGTTATCCAAACACCCACGTTCTCTGAGGAGTGTGCTGGTGCTAGCAAGACTGTCTAAAGGCCACTGAAACATCAGGAGCTGCTGCACCTCTGTGGAAAATTCTTCAGACTCAGGTAGTGCAGCTTAGTCCCACACAGAAGTGGGTGCCCAAAAATCTATAGGCTTCCAAACTAAAAAGGAGGACTTACTATTCATTGTTGCCGAAATGTTGGATTGCTAAAAATACAGATATCACTTTGAATTCTCCAGAACTAACTTAAGTTGTTACTAGACAAGAAACTCGGGTTAGCAATGTCTCCTTCTTTTCTTTATGTGTCTCCCACAGACCTGTGCACAGGCAAATTCAATATAAGCAATTCCTCAGTTGAGGCTTCTTTTCTCAGATGGCTCTAGGCTGGGTCAAGTTGACTGTTAAAACAAGGCAGGATAGTTTCTAAGGAGTTAGTCAGGCCCCCAGGCTCTGAAAGAATGATATAAATGTAAATATGTCTCATGGAAAAGGTAATGTAAACAAAATTGGTTCCCACTGAGGTTACATATCTGACCTTGTGAAGGGCATCGGGGAATAGTGGATAAAAGGACACCACACAGAAAAACAAAACAGCAGTTGCTAACCATTTTGTATTATCTTGGCAAAAGGTCTGGAGGTAGAAAATTAGAAGCTGAAACAGCTCAGAAGCTGTTCTAGGACTGTGAGGGCCAGAGGTCAAGAATACTGTGCGTCCCAGAGCAGGTGAGCTATGTATTGGCTTCTGGTTTATGTTATAATGAGACAGCTGCACAGGGCCAGATTCCTGAAGAAGATGAAGACAGAGCTCTTTATGAAACCTGAGGTCTAAAAACTGAAAAACAACACAAAACAAAAAGAAGGGGAATCATTTGGTCTCTTGTGTCACTTATGAAAAGGAAATATTGTTTTTAAGTGGGCTGTCACATCTATGTAACTATGGAGACATTTTTCTCACCTATAATTACAACAGGGAAGCAATTAGTACTTAAATAAATAAATGCTCCAAATTACAGAAATGTGTCTATCCTTTAGATTATTCTTACTATTAATTTTAATATAAAAATAGATGTCATAGGTCTTCCATTCAAAAAGTCTCTCCAATTTTGAATTCATTTTCTCATAGGAAACAAAGAGTAGCTAACCCTGTTATTACAGCATCTTCAAGGATTGGTCCCATTCTATATGGTCATCCAGGACAGGGATTAAGGACCTACACAACACCTGCAAAAAATGGCAATGTCCCTAGAAAAGGTGCTAGGTATTAGGTAAACTAGAAAGGTGAATATTGAAGTATCTAAAATTTTTTATACAAGCATTGGACATCGATTCATGAACTTCATGTATTTGTCTGGTGAGATCAGATGTTTTGGTGTTCTGGTGATGGTCTTCAAATTGATCAAATGGGGAGATATGGAAGCCTTGCAACAGCTTGAATTATTCAACACCATGGCGTTTTGTGCATTTGTGCAAGAAAATAAGAAAGATAGATACACATCTTTAACTCCAAAATGCCTGATTTTGTTATGTGGATTTGTAGTGCTGGGGATGAAACTCGGCCTCATGCAGGCCAGATCTCTACTACTCATCTATGCCCTTGGGTCATAATTAACTGAATTTATTTTCTAAATACGTAAAACTGGATATCATATGCCTTGGACAATTATTTATATTTAATAGTATGCATCTTCCCGTCTAAAAAAAAAACTGAGCAAAAGAAATTATGCCACTGCTTTGTTAAAAATAAATGCATAATGACCATGAACTGCATACTACAGTACCTGACATATAGTCAGAATTCAATAGTACTAGGTATTAGGAATAGTATGATGGGCCTCTAAAAAGATACAGTACCATGTACATTATAAAATTTTAATATATGCTGCCAACTGTCCCCAAAAAGGCTGTAGCAATTTGCAACAATAAGTGTTTTCCCCATACAGATGCCAATACCACATGATAGCTTTTTTTCTGTTTAATAGTATTTTTTAATTTCTTTTATTTTTTACTTAAATTTCAATCAAGCTTGTTTTACATTTCAATATCACTTCCATTTCCCTCTACTCCTTCCCTTCCCCAACCCAACCCCCATCCCATCCAGTTCCTTCTCCCCATGGAGAGTGAGGCCTTCCATGAAGGATCATCAAAGTCTATCATATAATTTGGAGCCAAGCCTAGGTCCTCCCCCATGCGTCTAGGATGAGAATGTATCCCTCTGTGGGCAATGGGCTCCCAAAGTCAATTCCTATATTAAGGTTAAATACTGACCCATTACCAGAGGCCCCATAGACTGCCCAGTTCTAACTAACATCAAAGTGCAGGGAGTCTGGGTCAGGCCTACACTGTTTTCCCAGCTATCAGACTGGGAACAATGAGCACCTCCTTGTTCAGGTCAGGAGTTTCTGTGGGTTTCTCAAGCCTGGTCTTGACCCCGTTGCTCATCACTCCTCATTCTCTGAAAATGGATTCCAATACTTCAGCTCAGTGTTTAGCTGTGGGTGTCTGCTTCTGCTTCCATCTGCTATTGGATGAAGGCTTTAGTTTAGCATATAAGGTAGTCATTTCATTATCAGCGAATGAGGCACTTAAGGTAGCCTCACCACTATTGCTTAGATTGCTAGTTGGGGTCATCCTTGTAGATCTCTAGACATTTCCCTAGTGCCAGATTTCTCTTTAAACCTATGATGGCTCCCTCTATTATGGTATCACTTTTCCTGTTCTCCTATAATATTCTTTCCCTGATTCAATCTTCCTGGTCCCCTATTTCCTCCTCTCCCCTCCTCTTCTCCCCTTCTCTTTCTCCTAACTCCTTGTCCCCTCCTTCCCTGCTATTAATATGGTCAGGAGATTTTTCTACATTCCCCTTCTCTCAGGGACCATGTGTGTCTCTCTCAGGGTCCACCGTGTTCCCTAGCTTTTCTGGCAATGTGGGTTTTAGACCGGTAATCCTTTGCTCTATGTCTAAAATTCATATATAAGTGAGTATATACTGTGTTTGTCTTTTTGTGACTGGGTTACTTCATTCAGGATGGTTTCTTCTAGAACCACCCATTTACCTGCAAATTTCAAGATTCCATTGTTTGTTTGTTTTCTGCCCTGTAGTACTTTATTGCGTAAATGTACCACATTTTCTCAATCCATTCTTCAGTTGAGGGACAGCTAGTCTGCTTCCAGGTTCTAGCTATTACAAACAATAATGCTATGAACAGATGTTCTTTTAGTATGAATGTGCGTCTTTTGGGGATATGACTAAGAGTGGAATTGCTGGATCTTGAGATAGACTGATTCCCATTTTCCTGAGGAACCTCCATACTGATTTCCAAAGTGGCTGTACAAGTTTGCACTCCCACCAGCAGCAGAGGAATGTTCTTACATTCTCTCTAGCATAAACTGTCTATGGTGTTTTTTCACTTTAATCATTCTGACAAGAGTAAGATGGTATCTCAGAGGTGTTTTGATTTGTATTTCCTTGATGGCTAAGGATTTTGAGCACTTTCTTGAGTATGATTTAAACATTTTAGATTCCTTTATTTATTTCTGTACCACGCCTTTTAATAGGATTGTTTGTTTGGTGTTTGGTAACTGAAGAACAGTTTTTTTGGGGTATTTTGGAAACCAGCCCTCTTTCAGATGTAAGGTTGATAAATATCTTTTCCCACTCTGTGAACTGACATTTTGTCTTGTTGACTGTATCCTTTGCCTTGCAAAAGCTTCTCAGTTTCAAGGGGTCCCATTTATTAATTGTTGATCGCAGTGTCTGTGCTAGTGAAGTTATGTTTAGTAAGTGGTCTCCTGTATCAATTTGTTCAAGGGTACCTCCCACTTTCTCTTCTAAGAGCTTCACAGTGGCTAGATTTATGTTGAGGTCTGTGATCCATTCTGACTTAAGTTTTCTGCATGGCAATAGGTGTGGATCTATCTGCAGATTTCTACATGCCAGCACCATTTGTTGATGATGCTTTCTTTTTTTCCATTATATAAGTTTAGTTTCTTGATCAAAAAATCAGATGTTCATAGGTTGTGTGTTAATTAATATCAGTGTTTTCAATTCAATTCCATTGGTCTACCTGTCTATTTTTGCACCACTACCAAGCTGTTTTCAGGACTATAGATCTATAGTAGAACTTGAAGACAGGGAAGGTGATGCCTCTGTAAATTTCTTTATTGTACAGGATTGTTTTGGCTATCTTGGGTCTTTTGTTTTTCCATGTAAAGTTGAGTATTGTTCTTTGAAGGTCAAGTGTGTGTTGTCTCTACTTCAGCTTTCAAGCTGTACATTGTTTGAATTGTTTCTTGTAATATTTTCTTTTCATCCATTTCTTGATTTTTTATTTTTTATTTTTTGTTTTTTCTTCCATGTCTTTAAGGGATTTTCTCATTACTTCTTTGAGTGTATTTATCATCATCATAAGGGTTGATCTCTTCTGCTTCATCTGTGTTGGGATGTTCAGGTCTTGCTTGTAGCTTGTATGGAGTCCCTAGACTCTGGTGGTATCATATTGATCTTTCTGTTGTTGACTGTGTTCTTATACTGTTGTACTCATCCCATCTTCCAGCGCATACCAGTGGGGTCTCTCCCTCTGTTCATGGGTAGGGGGCAAAGGTTCTCTTCCAGTGGGTGCAAACAGGTCCAGTACTCTGATGGCTCTCCTCTTCCAGTGGGTGGAGGAGGGACTAGGACACTTGCAGATACTGGATAGGTTGTTCCACTTGGATAGTTCCCCTGTGCATGTGCAGTCCCCAGGCCTGAGGAGACTCTGAGTAGGGATCCTGAAGGCAGTCCCACACTTACCTCCTTCTGTTGGAGAAAGTGAGACTAGGCTGCTGGCAGACTCTGGATGGATGGTCCACATGGACGGGTTCCCCTGTGCATGCATGAGCAGTCTCCGGGCCTCAGAAGGCTCTGAGCATGGCATGGAAGGTGCTTCTTTATATTTCCTTTATTCTTTTCTCATATATTACATCCCAACCATAGTTTCCACTCTCCCCATTCTTCCCAATCCTCCCTAGTGCCTCCCATCTCTCCAGATCCACTCCTCCATTTCCCTTCAAAAGAAAAAAAAAGTGGGCCTCTGAGGGATATAAACCAAACATGGCAGAAAAAGTTACAATAAGACTAGGCTCAAACCCTTATATCAAGGCTGAAGGAGGCAACCCAGAAGGAGGAAAAGTGCCCCAAGAACAGTTGAAGAAATTAGAGATTAACCCCTGCCGACTACTACTGTTAAGAGTCCAACAAGAGCACCAAGCTACATGCTGTAGCACTTACACAGAGGACCTAGCACAGACACATACAGACTCTTTGATTGTTGATGCAGTCTCCTATAAGCCCTGCATAGTGATTTTGTGGGCCTTGTACTCAGATAATGACTTTTTACAACTGTCATAAATTAATGTTTTTCTAGTTTTATGTTCTTGCTTTATTAAATACAATTACCAGAAGCAACTTGTGAAAGAAGAAATTTAATTTCATTTTATACTTTCAGTTTGCAATCTATCACTAAGAGAAACCAAAGTCCATATCTCATTCCAACTCAGCTAGTTTCTTGTACAGGCCAGGCTCCCTTCCTAGGGATGATGCTACCTACATTGGGCTGAACCTCCTACATTAATTCTATAACAAGACTAACTCTTACAGACATGGCCACAAGCACATCTCAGAAGTTTTCAGAGTCTCTTAGAGTTCCTAAATTGTTCAAAATTCTAAAATCTCCTCTTAAGGCAAGCTGTTAACCATGAACCTGTATAAAATCAATAAACAAGACATACACTTCTGATCTGCAACAGCATGTGATAAACATCCCCGTTGCAAATAAAGGAATGGGGGGGGCACAGCCAAAGAAGTCTTAGGAAATCTAGCCAAGCAAATACCAAACATGGAGTCACACATCTTACATAAAGATGCAAGCCGGCATCACTTTTTGTTCCTTTAACTTTAAATAGCTCCACATTTCTACTTCTGCCATCTGCAATACACATGGACTCTTGCTAGGCCCAGCTCCATACCATGCATGAGAAAGCTTTTCTTAGTCAGGGTACCATGGTCCTGGCATCTCCAACATCCATCAAAACTAGGTTTCAACTTCACCCACATGAAGTATCTTTCTTCCCTTCCTTTCCCTTTTCCTTTCTTCCTTCCTGCATTCCTTCTTCCCTTCTATCTATATTCCTACCTATCTTGCTCACTATCTTTCCTCCTCTATCTCTAACTCTATCTCTGTCTAGAACCTAGGGCCTTGTGTATATTAGACAAGTGCTCTGTCTGAATGACAATCTGAAATATTCTTTTTTATAGCTGCCTATTTTACTCTATTTGATTCTTTGAGAATATTTTCCATATTGGTAGTTTGTAGACTATACTAATTTTTATACCTTGTAAATTCTTGGGATCAGTTCCTATATTTGCAGATGCTGGATCAAAGGTGGTACAAATTTTCAAACTGTCCTACATATGTGATGAAGTTACACTTCAGAAGCTGATATCAACTTATGCCTCCACAAAGATATCTTAGGATACCTGCTTCCGTCTTACTGTGCCACAGCTAGACATCATCTGATTATTTTTCTTAATTCTTACTAATTTTCATTTCTTTTATAACCTATAGCTAAATATTTTCCCATGATTGGTGGCCACTTGCAGTTCTTATTTTGGGAGTCAGATGGACTCCATTATTGACATGGCAAGGCCATGGACAGGACTATGAATACATTAAGATAAATTCTTTGAAGTTTGGAGAGTTTTATGGGTATTTCCTCCTCCATGTTTGCTGTGATTGAAAATTGGCCTTCAAATTTTCTGTCAGTTGGTTTTTGCATCCCATTAAATGCTGCCTCAGCTTTCGCATCTTCTCATGCTCCATACGTATCACCATCACCTCCTTCTTTGTGCCATACTTACAGTCTCCTATGGTATAAATCCAGAAAGTAAAAATTATTAGCCAACAGGAAGATAATCAAACTGGCTAGAGTTTTATCAGATGAAAGCAAAATGAACTCTGGCATGGACTGGCTTCTGACCAAACTTCCATGTGTCCTTTGGGGGTGTAGACTGGGTGATGATGACTTTATATTCCCTGGTGAGTGCATCTGAGGGACTAAGAAGAACCTATATATACATTCCTTTTTGTTTCTAAAGATAGTGGAGTGAGCTTTGAAGACATTCAAAGCCCCCAGAAGTTGTGTGTTAACAATTGCTAGGAAACATCTCCCACTAGAACCAAGAAATCCTAGGAATCCCCTTGGCAGCTGGTCCTGGAAAGCCATCTGGCCCAGCAGAGAAAATCACTCACTCCTCCTTATTCCTCATGGGTACATATTAGCAACAAGGAAAAAATATCTCAGGGGAACCTACCACTAAATTTAGCTACTGACTTCAGATTACCTCATAAATTGAAGAGAGAGGGTGCAGAAAGGTTCTGAATAAGAAAGTAAGTCCAAATTTTAAAACAAGCCAGAATAATTAATAGAAACAGTTTCATTGCTGTCTTGTTTCCCTTCCTAATTAATATTTATGTGCACACATTTCAGAGACATTGCTGTTTGCTTAAGAATACACTGCTACAATATTGTTAGCTACAGCTGGTTTTGCAATAAGAATTCACCAAGCAACCTAAAATGTACAGATTAATACTCAGGTACTTAAATTTCCTAAACAGGTGGAGATACCCTCTTCCTAAAGAGTAGATACAAAACAGAATACACTTGTGGATAAAGAACACTTACAGGCTAAAAGTTCAATTGGGAGTTTGGGGTTACCAGGTGATGGTGTTGCATTTATTTATCTGTTTGTATATCTTCCAAGATCCCTTTATGTTGAACTATCATCAGACTGTGTTCTGGAGACAAAAGGTCACAGAGAGTAAGTAGGGCATGTGATCTTAAAAAGTCAAAGTCTTTTGTAGGAGATAATGCTTGTGTTGGTAGTGAGTGCTGGCTGTCATTGCCTGGCTTTGTTAGGACAGTTGTAAAATACTAAACTATAGCTATGACAAGCCATCAAGAAGTCTCTTCCATTCCAGTATGTCATGTCATGGTCCAGTTTCAATAAAGTAGCAAAGTATCCAGGGGAATTTAGGGGTATCTGATAAGCTGATATATCCTTAATTAGGACAAACCACAATGTATCTGAGGACCGTCCCCCATCACATCACACCAGCAACAAACCCATTTTAAGTTTGTTAATGAGGATCCACACATCATCTAGGTTCTCCAAGCAAATAATTTCCCAGATGTCTATAAAGTCTCAATTTTAAATGTAATCTTAAATGAAAGTTCAGTCGTTTTGTTATTCAGCATCAATTTAAAGCTTGCTAATTTCCAAGAGCTTTGCAGTCATTGATTATTAGCCATTTGGTGATGGATGGAAGTTTAATATAGTTCTTAAATTATACTTTGCACTTCTGTATCAAATAAAACTCTCTCTGCTCTTTCTCTTTGTCTCTCTCTCTCTCTCTCTCCCTCTGACACACACACACACACACACACACACACATCTTCTCTTCTCTGGTCTCCTACCTTCCATCATCTCCGCATCCCCCCAGCACATCTGGGTCCACCCAATCATACTCTGAACTCTCAGCTCTCTGAGAATGTTCCATTTTGGTGAAGTTAAATGTTACAGATCCTCAATCACCTCCATTTAGTGGCTGGCCAATGTTTCACAGCAAAATCCCTTTCCCTGTCGGCTCTGTCAGTCACACAATTAGTCAATCCTTTCTCTTGTTGAACGTTTCAGCCTGGACTCCCAGGTTCTCCTAGATTTGGAGAACAAACAATTCTCTTACTTCTTGTTTATTAATAAAACATTTGCCTCCACCAACGCAAGAAGTAAGCAATTTGAAGTAACATTGTTGTTATGTTCACAGTTGCTTTTCAGATCACAGGGAAATACATATATTTATCCCTGTTTGGGGAAGTTTGAATTTATGCCTTTGGGTTTTTGTTGTTGTTGTTCAAGGCATACATCTTCCCTTTGTATTTTGCCTACTTTCTTTAGCCACTTTTGGTTTGGTGTGTGTGTGTGTGTGTGTGTGTGTGTGTGTGTGTGTGTGTGTTGTTAGAGAGAACTGGGTATTTTAAAATCCTGCCAAGGACACAATGCCATGCTTTACTTCTTACCATTAAAATGAGATCTTTTAATTTCATGCAGTTTTCAAATCTTCATTAAGGAATTATTTTCTTATGCATCTTGAATGGTCCTTGACCTATTTTCACTGTTTGACTGGATACTGGTTTAGTACATCATAACAGTTATTTGCAGCAGTATCAAGGAAACCCCTTGGCTCAAAAACCAAGGTCTAGTCTCAGCAATTGGATCAGTTTCAACAATGCAGTTTGTCTTTGTCCAATCATCTCCAAGTTTCTTCCCACCCCCCAACTAAGCTAACCCAACGCCGAATGTAATTATTCTCTGCCACATTGTCAGGCATTAATTTCCTCTCTTTTGCTTGCTAGCATCAAGAGTTTAATTCACAGGAGCATTCCTGCAGTATTCCCACAGACAGCAATTAATTTTTATCCATAAGGGTCTTGGTTTCCGGCATTCTTACTAATTGCTTAAACCTAGTCTCTTCTTGCAGCAGCTTGGGAAAACAATAACATCATAAGAGAAATTTCATCACTGCTCTCCTTTTGAATTCTCTAACATGCTTGAAGTTTCTGAATGCTTTTTCCTCAGAAGAATCTAAGACCAAGAGACTTCCCTTAAAACACAGGCCAGACATCCATAATACTCATCATGTGCATGCTTTTTGGGTGCTGTGAACAAATTAACCAAGATGCACAGCAAGAGCACATTCTGTTGCTTTAAATGAACACTCAATGTGCATCTCTGCCCCTTCGGAGTAAACCAACCTTTATCTCCACGTTTAAGACACTAGAATGATGTTACAAGCAATTATCCCCGAATCAGTCACAATTCATCTATCTGTGAATAGTAGAACAGATCCAAATTCAAGAATTTTAGATATTTATTAATCTGATCAAAATATCTGTTGCATATTCAGCATTTGTTAGGAACAGAGCAGTGTTGTATTTGTCATGAACATCTCTAAGGCCCCCCACAACAGTTATATCCTAACCACTGAACACCTATTACCTATGTAACCTATGTATACAACAGAATGCATTTTATTCACGGCAAAGGGTCTTTCCAAGAGTGGTTGCTAACAGCCTTGACATGTACCATGGATTCTATCTACTGACAAGGGGCTCTAAAACCCTATAACAGTCTCTGTCTTTATTGGTGTTGTGTTGCTGTGAAGAGACACCAGGACCAGAACAACTCTTAAAGGAAAACATTTAACTAGGGCTTCCTTCCAGTTTTGGAGGTTGAGTTCATTATCATCATGACGGGAGCATGGTGACACATAGGCATACATGGTGCTGGAGAAGAAGCTGGGAGTTCTACATCCAAATGCACAGGCAGAAAGAACAGGTAAGGTGTACGGTTTTTCTGCCTGCCACTGCTGGTCTTGTCCCACTGCCGCACCAGCCCCAAATAACACACAGAGACTCTGTATTTGATACAATGCTGTTGGCCCGGTTACTTGTTTCTTATCGGCTAGCTCTGCCTTAATTATTAACCCATTTCTGCTGATCTATGTATTTCTCTTACCAGGGAGCCGGCGGCATACTGCTTTCTCCAGACTCTCCATCTTGGCTCCTCCTTACAACTTCCTCTTCCTCCTTGTCTCCTAGTCCCTCCTATCCTCCTTTCCTATTGGCCAACAGTGCTTTATTATTAACCAGTATGAGAAACATATACAGAATGACATCTCCCATCAGAGCCACTGTGTCTGCCTGAGCTTCTGAAAACCTCAAAGCCCACACCCAGTGGCAACTTCCTCAACAATGCCACTCCTGCTAATCGTTTCAAATAGTGCCATTATCTTGTAACCAAGCATTCAAACCCATGAGCTTGTTGGGGCCATTTCTGTTCTACTACCACACTCCACAACCATGAGGAAAAAGAAGTAAGATCTGGGTGAGGTCAGAGAAACACCAGAAGCCAATAAACCAGGGGCTCCAAGACGCTGTCAACAGCAAGGACGCTGGTACAGGAGTGAAGCTCTGTGGATTACCTTGTTTTCACCTTATCAGAGCCCACGTTTGATTTCTGACCCACAGAGCTGTAGCATAACACATTTCTTCAAGTTACTAAGACTGTGGTAATTTACTATGACAGCAGTAGAAATTAATACTGAAATTTGTCTGAACTCAAAATAAAATGGCGCCATTAATTAACTGTGTAATCAGTGCATTGCACTTAATATTCCCAGTGTGTCAATTTCTTTACCTGCAGGTTAGAGATAGTAATATCTACTCTCTAGCCTCGTGAAATGCTCAGTGAGAGGAACTGGAAGGTAGAGCAAATGATAGCTGAAGGGACGGACACTAGACCACTCCAGCATGTGGCTCTGGCAGGCCCTGCCCTTCCCCCCCATTCTGTCTGCCTTGCTAAAAACCATTAGATTAAGTTCCTAAACCTGGCCACTGAAATCTATTCCCTGCTTTGGCCCCTTCTTCCATTTGAGGCTGACTACTAAACCAAGCAATCAAAAGCCGACTTGGTTTACCTAATTAACATTACCAATTAAAATTAAGCACTCGAACCTAACACAGGGTTTCCCACTTTACCTTTATAAACCACCATTTGTCTATGGGCCACATCTGTCTCCTCTCTATCCAGAGGCAGTCCTTTGCCGCTACAGGACAAATACTCCTTCCCCCTTTCCCTTATCCCTTTCCCTTTCTCCCTAGTCCCCTGCTTCCTCTACCACAACATCCTAGCCCTTTCCAACACAGACATCCCCTTTTTCTCCTCTAAAAATTACAGCCCCAAGATCGTTTACTGCTGTTTTTCTGCCTGAGTCAGAAAGCAACCACTTTAACTTTTCTCTCCTGTTTAACAAAGCATCTCTCTATGAAAACAGATATTTGGGTGTAGTTAGTGCCTAATCCAGGGAGGACCCACTGTGGGGGAATCCCCTTCAATAGCTTAATCGGAGGTGATGGACACATTGAGTAGTTTGAAGCTATTACTGTATTGCTGTCATGAAACACTAGTCATAGTCTCTACCGTACTATCTAAATTTTAGTATGGACCCTTTCCCGTAGACAAAAGGAGACTTCCCTGATGTAGGATCAGCAGGGATGGGAGGAGATTGGGCATAACACCATGAGAGATTGACTGCACACAAAGAAATGTTTTACTTCTGCTTTGTGGATGGTCCTAAGAGGTCAGGCTACCTGCAGTGGAAGCAATGCTTGTTTAAAATTCTCACACAGCTATGTCCCTTGCACTGTCCACAGTCAGAGAGTGGCTTGACACCATCCATGCCCATACTCTACAGGCTTCTACATTTCCAAGGACAGAAGACAGCATAAGACTCAAATTCCCATAGACAGAGAGAAGGTTATAAATGTCACAACAAACAGATTCTTGACTTGGGGAAGATAATTTGGGATGCTAAATGTGACTATCTACTCATAGAGAAGAACCAACTTAACTTCCACGAGCCAGGTTTGATGCCCCCTTCAGTATTAGTGTGGGAATTCATTGGTGTTTGTTTTGTCCTGGCTGAATGTGGAATCCCGGGAGTGAAAATGAAGCTAGTTTCTTGATACTTAAGTGCATCCAGGAGTCCTAAGAAAACTGTTTATTTTCAAGCTCTACTGGAAAGAGGAAAATAATCAATAGGGGTCGAACATAGCAGTGCATAGTTACTGAAGAAGAAATATCACAGAGACTGGAAAACCAGCCGATTAAGGAAGTAAGGAATTACAGAGAGACACATTTATTTTAGTGTGTGTGTGTGTGAACTGGCACTAACTATGCATCTAAAATAGTTCAAAGTGTACCCCATCTTTATATTAAATAATTTTACAAACTTTCTTTTCTTACTTTCACCAAAGAGTTTCTCTGGAATCGTCACTCCTGACAATGTCTATGCTAATAGCACTAAAATAAAGTTCTTATCTTTTGAGTTTGCCACCTCTTCTGCCCACTTCAAATGGATGTGTCCAACAAGGCCACAATGTGGAATCTTATTTCTGTTTCATTGTCGTTAGATATTAGAGAACTTTAAGTACTTCCATAAAGTCTCATAATTATCAAGTTATAAATGTCTTATTTGAGACTATTATGTTACCTATCACTGAACTAAGTTCTCAGCTCTCCCTACATGTGTCAAATACAACAAAAACAGCCTATGTACATAGTATCCTAGTTCTTGCTCCTGATAATTGGCCTTTGAATAAATACACAGGTTTGTCTACTTAATTTCTGGGGCATACCCACACAACAATTTCTACCAGGTTCACCCAATTCCCATCACAGCTCTTGCTGCTGTAACAGTAAACCCCACTGATTGATTTGACAGAAGCAAGCAGGGGCCTTATTGGTACCCATAGCTGCAGCACTATCTCTAGTCTTTCAAAAAAAAATTAGGAAGGGAAGAGAAATATATAACTCTTAATGAGGTTAATCAATGTTATTTGGATAATGAAAGTAAACAAGAGAATGGTTTTACAACAATCTACATGAGATCAGGCAACGACAGGTGTTCCTAGAAGGCCAACTCCCTGTTCCACTCCCTCCCTCTCTCTCTCTCTCTCTCTCTCTCTCTCTCTCTCTCTCTCTCTCTCTCTCTCTCTGGAGCCAACCTCTGACTCCCATTTATGGAACAAGAAAGGCTGTTTTGTCCACAGATCAGTGGCTTAGCGAACTGTCTCCTGCCCCAGGTAAAAGGAAACACACTTTTCTTATTTCATCCTACAACCTGCCTCCTATAGGGCATCTTGGACTAAAACTTACTTTCTTCTGTTATGATCAGCAAAAGATATTGAGTTCTGGGACCCTATAGATGGTCATGTAGTAAACTCTACTTTGAATACTAAGCTATTTGTTTTATTAACATCCTTAAATGATGAAGCGTGAGTGGGGCGTAGTGATACTGTTATAATCCCTCTCTCTTAATCAAGGTCTTTTATTCTTTACCAATTTCTGAAGGAAAATCATTGGACTTTTGTCTTGTGTACCACTCAGGATTGTCATCTTAGTATACAGGTCCAGGTCTGAGGTGAATCACTTCATGTTGGTAACCAAACACAAAAGGAATCATACTATTATTCTCCATTATTCTCTACCTATATGCTAAGGGAAGGATTCTTCTCATTTATGCTATGAAAAACCAAAACACCTGTAAAGTTTCTATTTTTCAAACAATTCACCTTTTCTTGGCAAGAGAGTTCTCTGAACCATGCTATGTCTAGTTGAATCATATTATCATATTGAAACTTTCAGGTGAAAATTTTAAAATGAAAACTTTAAATAATTATTTGTTAGTTGGAGTCATCCTTGCAGTTCTCTGGACATTTGTCTAAAGTCAGTTTTCTCTTCAAACCTATAATGGCTCCCTCTATTATTTTCTCTCTCTCTCTCTCTCTCTCTCTCTCTCTCTCTCTCTCTCTCTCTCATCTATTCCTCCCCTGACTCAATCTTCCTAGTCCTACCCACCTGCCTTCCTGTCCTCTCCTTCTCTTTCTCCTAGCTCCCTCTCCACTCACTGCTCCCCCCCCCCAGGTGATATGCTAAGATCTTGTCCCTTTCCCCTTCTGTGAGGGACCTTGTATGAATCTCACTCACTTAACCTAGAGGCAGGAGGGAGGGCTTAGTCCCTAAGCCAAATGACTTCACAGATTTTGGTGATCCCTCCTGGAAGGCATCACCCTCCCTATGGAATGGGGGGAAATGGGATAGGAGGGGGATTGGGGTGAATGGGAGGAAGGGAAAGGGAACTGGGATTGATATGTAAAATAAGAAAATAATAATAATAATAATAAATTCTTCCTAAAAAAGAAAAAATAAATTATTGTTTATCTTTACTTATTTTGTATTTGGTGTATATCAGTTTTGCATAGTAATTAGTTTCATAAAAACACTTCCATCTAAGTATATCATGCACTTAAAACCCTCTCTTCTTTGCCCACTAGTCCCTTTTCCCAGATAGTCCTTCTTCTACTTTGTGTCACACGACTACATATACATAGATATGAGTGATTTTTATGTACATTTTTGTCTTCTTCCATTTACCTGCTGGTAGACATATGGTCTGGTCCATAACTTGGTTGTTATTATTATTATTATAGTGCTGCCCAAAACGTGAATATGGGTGTCTTAGGGTTTCTATTGCTGTGAAAAGACACCATGGCCATGGCAATCCTTATGGAGCAAAACATTTAATTGTTCAGAAGTTTAGTCCTTTGTTATCACAGGTGGAAGCAAGGAAGCTTGCTTGCAGATATGGTTCTGGAGAAGGAACTGAGAGTTCTTACATCTTGGCTTGCACATAGCACGAAGTGGTCTCAGGCACTGGGCTTATCTTGAGCATAGGAGACCTCAAAGTCTACCTCCAGAGTGACATACTTCCTCCAACAAGGCTACAACTACTCCACACCTGTTAATTGTGTACTCTCAATGAGTTTATGGGGGTTAATTACATTCAGACTACCACAGTGAGAATACCTATGGTATGTCTGGATTCTTTGTACAACTATCCAAAGGTGATATGGCTAGACCATATCATAATTCTGCTTTTAGTTTTCCGAGGAGCCTTTGTACTAATTTCCATGGCAGTTTGTGCTGGATAGTTCTATGTCAACTTGACACAAACTACAGGCATCTGAGAGGAGAGAGCCTCAAATTTTTTTTAAAAAAGGAAATATTTATACAAGATCAAGCTATAGGCAACCCTGTATAGCATTTTCTTAATTATTGACCAATAAAGGAGGACTCAGTCCATTGTAGGTGGTGTTATCACTGGGCTAGAGGTTCTAGATTCCACAAGAAATGATGCTGAGCAAGCCAGAGGGAGCAAGCCCTTAAAAAGAACTTCTCCATGGCTTCTGCTTCAGCTCCTGCCTCACAGTTCCTGCCCTGTTTGACATCCCATGACATCCTGCAAATTAACCCTTTCCTCTCCAACTTGCTTTTGGTCATATGATGTCATCATAGTATTAGTAGCCTAACTAGAGCAAGGCTGCCTCAGCCGGCATTCCAACCGGCTGTATGCAAGCACTGTTTTACTTTCATGCTCACCAGCATTTGCTGCTGCTTCCTTTACGATAGCCATTCATATTGAGGTGACAGTGACGATCAATATAATTTAGATTCTTGTTGTCCTGACAGAAAGTTTATCTCTTACACATTTAGTGACAATTTTTACTTCACCTTTGGGAAACTATTGGTTTATTCACATGCCCGTTTATTGATCCTAATGTTTAGTTTGGTTGTCTGGCTGATTTTTGTATGATTTAGTTACTAATCTCCTGGCAGGAGTATAGTGTCAAAGTTTTTTTTATCGTTCTGTAGTCTACCTAATCACTCTCATTGTTTCCATTTCCGGTTTTAGACAGGGGATTGTTTCGTGTAAGTGAGAGTCTTAAAGAAAGCCCTTCCCTGTATCTGTATTTTGAATTATTCCACTAATAGTTTCAGATTTGGGGTTTTAGTATAAGGTATTTGATTCATTTTGAATTGATATGTAGTGAGATTAGGTTTTCTGAATCCATTTTTTCCCCCTATGGATACCCAGTTTTGCCAGCACCACTTTGAAGACATGTCTTTTCTCTAGTGTATATTTTCCCATATGTGTAAAAATCAGGTGGTCATATCTCTATGGAATTCTATTGTACTGGTGAAGGGATTCTGTAACTGTGGCTTATTAGAGCACTGCAAATATCTATATAACAAGATAAATGTTTTAGGACAAATGGCTGAGAAAGTTGACATATAAAATTTCATCATTATTATAAAATCATTATGAATCAACTTGTATCAAAGATAAGATGGAAAAAATGGAAAGAGTTGACATTTCATAAAATCCACGAGTAAATATTTTTCCACAAGCTATCCCATTTAATCATGGCAATCAACCTGGAAGGTGGGTGGTGTTGTTCCCACTGAATGAATTGAGAAAATAAGTTGTAATGTAATTTTCTACCTAGCAAATAGAAAAGCCAGGATTTTATTTAATCCTATCTTGCTGCAGGGTCTGTGTTCTGTATTTATGAAAGGCATACAAGGAACATAATAAAGAGTGAACTTTCAGTGAGATCTATCATGCAGGCTGACTGATGTGAGCTTTTGCAAACCACATTTGTATTTCCTGAGACATTTCTGTTGCTAGGTTTTGTGAGTAACATGTGGCACACTTGACTTTGTAAATGGGCGATGGTTCACCAGGCCCAGCTGCTGTGTGATGGGAAGAATGGTATGGAGGACACTTTTCCCAAGAAAGTTTAATTATGTGAAAAATTAAAATTTTACAGTTTTTAATAAGTCATCTCCAGTGAAAACACAACCCGTTACCCTCAAGTTTCTTGGTGGCAATTTGCCTTAAATCTGTGAAAAAATTACAAATCCCTCAAACTTGCATAAGTGATTCTTTAACTCATGAATCATATAAGGTGCCCATCAGCAAAGCACATTTATATTATTTATTTGTTATTTGAATTTTACAAGTGAGGAATCCATGCTTTCAATGGGATAATAGTTTGTAAGCAATGAAGACGCAGTAGTGAAATCCCCACATCTCACAGAACCAGAAATTCTAAACCATATTTATAGCTTGGAAAGGAAAAGAAAAGATGAAAGATGCTGTGTAAATGTGTGACTGGGAAAACAACTTGGAGAGGATCATATGGTTGGCAGTGGAACACTCAAAGTCCCCTGAATGGGTATTTCCAGGGTCATTTCAAGGAAGGAAGGGGTCTTGGCTTTTCAGCTAATAGCCTGTAGAGAGTTTTTACACTCTGAAATCAAAAGAGAAACAGTAATCTGGGTACTAGACCTAAAATCTAGAACTCAATCAGCTATATTAAAAGCTAGGGAGGACCAGTCTATGACATAATAATTAAAAAACAGTAACTCATGTTTTCTGTCAATACCCAAATATACAAACTATTATAACACATCTTAGTCAAAAGTAACAAAATTGCCTATATAGTTACAGCACTAACAAACCTATATAGTAACAGCAAACAGGATTCCATTCTTTATTTCTATCCAAGATGCTTAAACAAGTGAACATCTCAATAATTATCATGGAGAAAAATGATTTACAGTTAACTTAGCAACTGATCTAAGAGAATTTTTAAAACTGTTGAAAACAGAGTATGAAAAGAAAAAAATGAACAAATTTTGTTCCAGTGAGAATGATTTATTTTAAATAGAACCAAAAATGATGGTGGAAGTATAAATAAGCTATAATTCATGTAGTCTATCAATTAAAATAATCCCTGTTTTCTTTCTTTTCCTAACCATATACAACATAACAAAACTAATAAATTTCTGATGCATGACAATGTCTACTGGCCATTTACTGTCATTATTTGTTCAAGTGACAGTCTTCTCTTACTGAAAATAGTTTGGTGTTGTAAAAATGTGATGAAAAAGGACCCCTACTTAGAACCATGAGAGAAAATCAGTCATTTATTCACAGATACCTTTAGGCATTAACTGTGCACTCTAGACACTTCTGTGCGTTCCTCACTCGCATGACACAGAACATAGCACCATATGAATCAGATGTGCAACGAACATACTTATCACTAAACACAGAGCCCCCCCCCCTTCTGTGATATCTGGTTGAATGGTGCTCACCTCACATTCATGCCTTAAGCAAGCAAATACATGAATCACATGTGATTGTTGCTCACACAGATAAATTGATGGACAAAGAAACCAGCACCATCTTTAAAGTGAAATGAAAGAGGTCATCTCCATGACCCCCAGAACTTGGCTGACTCAGCACAGGGAAATGAAATGCATGGCAGCCCATGAGTTCCAGAGAATGAAGGCAACAACAACCCAACGGAACCTCTGCAGGACTGGAAACCATAGAAGACATCATCAGAACGGAGGGCACTGTACAGTTGGAGAAAGAGAATGCCTCGGGAGGCAACGCAGTGTTACAGACGACCGAACATGCCCTGCGTTATCCCCAGAGGTGAGTGTAGCAGAATGAGTAGTCTCACACCGATAGTCCAGAAAAGTAAGAGTAGAGGGGTGATGTTAAAGTCAGACACTGCAACTGAACTGCCAGAATGTCCATCTCAGGAGTAAAGACAGTGTATTCAATCCCCTCTCAGCAAACACTACACATACCTAACTGGGATGAGGGAGAAGTATCTCCCAAAACCAAACTTCGATCTCTTTGAAAAAGAAAACCGTTCAAATTCTGTAGGATGTTGTATCCACAATATCCAGCATAGTTCTTTGAGTATATGCTTTTAGAGACTCAGAAAAGATAATGTGTAATAAAGAAAAGCTGTCATATGGTTGTCTTAGTTAGGGCCTTTATTGCTGCAATGAAACACTATGAACAGAAGCAACTTTATTTTATCTTACAGGTTGCAGTTCATCGTAGTGGGAAGTTTATGCAGGGATTAAAGCAGGTACCTAGAGGCAGGAACTGAAGCATGAACAATGCATGTAAGCACCTTACTGACTTACAGGTTACCACATCAGTAATAACTATTCAAGGACTCTTTTCCTACAGACTTCCTTATACATGATCTAATACAGGCATTTTCCCAATTTAGGATCTTTTTTTTTCCACACAACTCAAGCTTGTGTTAGCTGGACAATGAAAAGCTGGACGTGGCATGAACTCACACATACACATAAGTACAAATAAATGAGTAATACAAAGATACAAAAATAAAGAGAGGGAGCTACAAAGATTCAGTGGATAAGAGCACTTACTGATCTTCCCTAAGACCCTAGAACTCGCATTCCAAAGTTCAAAATGGCCTACAACTTCAGCCCCAGGGAATCTGTTGTCTACAGATATTTCAGACACTTGGAATATACTCACATGAAAAAAATAGATACACATAGATATACATTTTTAAATAAAAGTAATTTTTAAAGTCTGCAACTTAAAGATAACTTGAAATGCTAAAGCTGGTAGAATTAACAGCTAATTAGCAGTCACTATAGAGGTTAGATGATTTAACAGAAATGCGTTCTTTAATAAATGACCAGATGAGGATGAGGCAGCTCATCTGGGAAGTTGCAACTTTTAACATGAACAAATGAAAACCATAATAAATAGTAACCCTGAATATCACTACTGTGGTCTAAATGTTCTTGTCTGCCCAAAATCACTGCTATTTGGGCCAGGTTGGAAGGAGAAAGAAGCTGGAGTCTGGTGTCAAGCGAGGTTGGCAGTGTCAGAGAGAGACACCCAGTAGCGATGTGAAGGCAGGTAAGTAACATACCTTTATACCTGAGCCACCCTTGGACCTGGGGGCACACCCCCCACAGGTATTCTTTAGAACACACACTCAGAAGCATGTCCCAAGTGCAGTTCTAAATCCTGTACAGTTGACAGCCAAAACCAAAAGCACAATCTTCATAAAGAATTTCCCAGTAATCCTAAAATTAATTAAGAAATGTTAGAATATTTTCATAAAAGAGCAAGATAAAATAATGTGTGTTCATTGGAATTCCAGAAGAAGCAGGAGCTAGCAATACCATGGTAGGTGATCTGACATTCCCTCTGTGTCCACGGGTGCAGGAATCTTCATACCTCAGCACTTGGACTCTGCTTTGCTTCTCTGCAAAACCTCTCAGAATGTGTTCTTTATTCAGAAGCACCTGGTATTTGGGATTTAGACTTGAGCTAAGTACCATTTCCCACAGAACTGAAAGCTGCTGATGAAGATAAAGCTGTCATTCTAAGGCACTTTATGTCAAGACAGATAATAGGAATTTACTTTACCTAATAAGTTTAGTATAAGATGCTAAAATGTTTGCTTTACAATCGTGAAGTGTTGTTTTAAATATGTTTACATAAAAAAATACACAAGATCACAGATAGTTGAGCTTGTAATATAATAAAATTATGAGTGTCTCTTCATCATTCTTACTATACAAATTCAGTCCAAGAAATATTTTTGAACTGGAGAGATGGTTTAGCTACTAAGAGCACTTAAGGCCATTTCAGAGCACTAAGGTTCCCAGAATACATATCTCAGGCAGCTTATAAAGACCTGTCACTCCAGAACCAGAGACTAAGATTCTGTATTCTGGTGTCTATAGGCCCCTGCATACAAATGCACATACATAAATACACACACACATACACTTAAAAAGCAAAATAAATCTTAAAAATATAGATTATTTCATCGAAATATGTTCCAGAACTATTCACACGTCTAGAAAAGGGGAAAGATTCTAGGAAAACTCTGTACACATAAAGGATTTTATTATCATCGGACATGTCTGCATTCAATTTAGTCTTTCTACCAGTCTTTCTTGCTCAATGATGATGGTTATATGGAAATTGCAAGGGGGGGAAGCACATCATTGGATAGATGTGCGAACATCTAATTTATGGATATTCCATTCAGCTGTAAGGAGAAAGAAATGAAAGATATTAATGAGTCTGGAATTCAAGACTGCATTGAAAATTAGGATACATCTGTGGAACTACATAAAATTAAAGTAAATTCAACCTCTAAATGTTACAAAAAATGTGTGAGTAATCAGTGGCCATCCTCTTCCAAGAAGTTCTTCAGTTTCCAGTGTTCTCTCGGAAAGCAGCATGAACTTAGGCTTGATTGCATGCAGACAGTCTCAGAATTTGCAGCCAAGAACCACTGGTCTCTCGCCTGGCTCCCCAATGTCATCAATACAACATATGCAATGAGTAAATACAGACTGGTTATGAGAGATGTTTTAATGTGCATTTTATTATTAAATGCATACACATAATTAAGTGAGAATGTACTGACTAAAATTACCTATCTGTCACAAATTTAAGATTAATCCAAAACTGATTCACTGTATGGGGAGGTACCAAAAGACTCTAGGAATTCTCACTGCAGAAAGTGAGGACCATAGGAACACACAAATGGAATAGATGTCCCTTTGCTCTGCTGTCAGGGTGTTCCTGTGAATTCAAAAATCTATTTTTTTCCTATTACTTCATTTAAAAATTTCTAAGCCCTTTATACTTTTAAAAGCACAACAGCCATATTCATAATGACATGTGAAAAGCAAATTTTAACTAATGTGAGCAATAGGCAATTTTGTTGACTACACACACACACACACACACACACACACACACACGCACGCACGCACGCACGCACGCACGCACACACACTTTCCCAATAACCTGGTTTCAGCTTGTTAACTCATCTCCCGTTTTCCTGACGTTTTTCTCTCATTCCAAGGGACTTCAGTCTACACCTCCAGCCATTTCCTCCCTGTCTTAGTCAGTGTTCTATAGCTGTGAAGAGACACCAAGACCATGGCAACTCTTATAAAGGAAAGCATTTAATTGGGAAGGCTTCCAGTTTCAGAGGTTTAGTATTGCTTTCAATTCAACACAGTGGCTATGCCTTAATCTAATGCTATTTCAGCCAGCAATTGAGACACAGCAGTTACTGGCCTGCTTCTCTGACAGCCACCTGGCAGAAATTCTGTTTCCACAGGCACTGGCTCTGTTGCTAAAGGTAGTTTAATGGGAATCAATCTACTACAGGACCTGGCAATCCCACTCTTAGGCATAGACCCAAATGATCCACATCCATGCAACAAAGACATCTGTTCAACTATGTTCATAGCAGTATTATGTGTAACAGCAAGAACCTGGAAGCCACCTAGATGTCCCTCAACTGAAGAATGGAAAAAGAAGATGTGGTACATTTACACCATGGAATACTACTCAGGGGGAAAAAAATGGAACTTGAAATTCACAGGCAAATGGATAGAACTTGAAGAAACCATCCTGAGTGAGGTAACCCAGTCACAAAAATACAAACATGGTATGCACTCACTCATATATGGATTTTAGACATAGAGCGAAGGATCACCAGCCTATAATTCACACCACCAGAGGAACTAGGGTACAAGGAGGAACCTAAGAGATTCATACAAGGTCCCTCACAGAAGGGGAAAGGAACAAGATCTCCTGAGTATATTGGGGAGGGGCAGTAAGTGGAGAGAGAGTTAGGAGAAAGAGAAGCGGAGGAGAAAATTACATATGGGACCAAGAAGATTGAATCTGTGAACAAATAGACCAGAGTAAACAAACAAATGAAAGAAATAAAAATAAAAAAGGATACCATAGTAAAGGGAGCCATGACAGGGTTGAAAACTGACTAGAGAAATGTCCAGAGACCTAGAAGGATGACCCCACCTAACAAACTGAGCAAAGTGAGGAGGCTACCTTAAATGCCCTTCCCTGATAAGGAGATAGATAACTAACTTATATGCCATCATAGAGCCCTCATCTAGTAGCTGATGGAAACAGAAGCAGACACCCACAGCTAAACACTGAGCCGAACTTCTGCTATCTAGTTGCAGAGAGGGATGAGTGATAAGAAAAGGGGTCAAGACCAGGTTACAGGAACCCACAGAGACAGCTGACCTGAACAAGGGGGAGCTCATGGACCCCCAGGCTGATAGTTGGGAATCCAGCATTGAACTGACTCAGACCCCTTGAACATGGGTAGTCTAAGGGAACTATGACAGTGGAATCAGGATGTATCCTGGTGCAATAAATGACTTGGGGAGCATATTTCCCATGGAGGGACACTCCCTTAACCTAGAGGCAGGAGGGAGGGCCTAGTCCCTACTCCAAATGACTTGACAGATTTTAATGATTCCTCCTGGAAGGCATCACCTTCCCTGTGGAGTGGGGGGGGGGTGGAAATGGCAGGGAGATGGGAAGGAGGGAGAGAGGGAGAGGGAACTGGGATTGATATGTAAAATAAGGGAAAACATATTTAAAAACTTAACTAAATTTCTTATCGCTCTACTTATAAATAAGACGAGATTCAAAGACTTGTGGGGAAACCTGTGAGCTCAGAGAAGCTGCCACAACTCACTAACCTTTTTCCCAGAGGAGTGTCATATCACACCTCCCCATAGACTAACAGAAAGGCCATGCCGCTCCAAATCTTTCCCTGTTGCTTCCAGAGTGTCTCTGCATCTCCTCCACATGCCCTCTGCTGCTCTATGACTACTGTCTGTCAACAAAGCCTCCTGACCAAGGTTAATTTTGTTTAATTAATGCAAATGCAAATTCGATTGAAAATCCAACAGTTTAGTACATTTTTCAGCATGGTTGAGAAGCATGGCAGGATGCAGGCAGACATAATGCTGGAGACGGGGCTGAGAAGGAACTGTCTTTACACTGAGCATAGCTCATAGAAGTCCACGAAGCCTGACCCCACAATGGCACACTTCCTCCAAAAAGGCCACCCCTCCTAATGGCGCCACACCCTATGAGTGTATGGGAGTCAGATACATTCAAACTACAACATGGCACTCCTTGGCCCCTATAAGGTAGTAACAATATCATAATACAAAATGCATTTAGTGAAACCTCAAAAGTCCCCATAGTCTATCACAGCCTCAACAATGTTTTAAAAAGTCCAAAGTTCAAACTCTCTTCTGAGTTTCATACAATCTCTTAACTACAATCCCTCAGTACACAGATCAGATACTTAAACATATGGCATAGGATAAGCATTACTGTTCCCAAATATAACAAAGGGGGCACAGTGAGGAAACACTGGACAAAAGCAAGAATTCAAACCAGCTGTACAAATTCCAAACTGCATCTCCATGTCTGATGTCAACACTCTTCAGATCTCCAGCTCTTTTCAGTTTTGCTGACTGCAATGCATTTCCTTTGGGGGGGGGCTGATTCCACTCCCTGCTCACAGCTTTCCTCTGTAGGTGTTGCATGGCTCTGGCATCCCCCACATCTTGGGTTCTTCAAGGCAATCAAGGTTACATTTTCACAGATTCACAAATGGCCTTTCTAGGCATCCACTCAGGGACACTCCTACCACATGCCTGGCCTCATAATCCTTCCTTAATCTTGCAGGAAGATTCCATAACTCCTCTTTTCTATCTTGACTCTAAGTCTAGAACCAATTGGCCTAATCTACCAAGTTCTGCTGTTGGTTGTGCTAAAACATGGCCTCTTCATTCAATTACGTCTTCACCAACTTTCTGTTTTCCTTTACTGCTTAAGCTTGTCTGTCATGAAGCTGGATCTGTAGACCAGGCTGGGGGGCTCAAACTCAGAAATCCACCTGCCTATGCCTCTAGGATGCTGGGATTAAAGGTAGGCATCACCACACCCACCTAGGATCTAAGCTTTTATTTAATTCCTTCTCATGAGTTGGAAATTTTGCTGGGTGAGATCTGGCTATTAGATCACCACTTCCTTTATTCCATTTTTTTTTTAAATCCATTTATGCCATGGAACACATTTAGCACCATTCACTTCCTGGTGCTCCTTTTCTCCTCAAGTGGAACGTTTTATATTTCTCCTTGCTCATCTTTCTCCTTTTCATTATAGATCTGTGTAATAATGAACTCTAATAACCACACAATGGAGTCAATACCAGGCTGTTTTAAGATTTCCTCTGGCAACAGAATAAATTCGAATCTCTTCACTTTGGCCTCTGGCAGACATTTTAGACAAGGGCAAAATGCAGCCACATTTTTTTCACCAAAATATCACAATGATCTCTAGGCCACAAATTGACATACTTCTCCTTTGAAAGGTCAAATAAACTTCAGCACCACTGTCTCCCATGTTGCTACTAGTATTCCCATTAAGCAGTACTTAAAAGCATTCCACTGCTTTCCTAACCCAAACTCTGGAAGTCCAAATTCCTTCAAACAAAAGTATCGTCAAGGCTATTATAGAAATACCCCAGTCCCTAGTACCAACTTCTGTCTTAGTTATGGTTTCTATTGCTATGAAGAGACACCATGACCACGGAAACTCTGAAGGAAAACAGTTAATTGGGACTGGCTTACAGTTTCAGAGGCTGAGTCCATTATCATCATGGTAAGAAGAAAGGCAGCATGCAGACAGGCATAGTGCTGGATAAGGTACACAATTTTAAATACTGTTTCCTAGCACACACCAGCCTACATTCTGGGCTTGTCATGGAATTGTTTCAGAGAAGGACACATGTGCTGATGACTTTGTAGTTAAGTCAGTTCCTGTTCTGAGTCTACGATGACTTCTCACTGGCTTCTCTTGAGGTCAGTAGATGATATTCAAAGAGTTCTTATAACTTGCCTAGATCACATGACAAATGATCGATGGAACCAAAAAGTCACTCAGCTACTTGTGATGTCTAAACATAGGACTGAAAGTCTGTACTAATTTTTCCACACATACTTTCTACTCCACAAGGCTGCACCCACAGATCTAAAGAAAAATAATTATCAGGTCAAGTCACTTGAGCTTTGACTGTTTCAAAAATCCCTCCAAGATACATTTATGTTAAGTACATCTTTCTCTGAGATTCTACTTCTTAAGCAATGTCTTTTCTTCTTGTTTTGCTTATTTTATACAAAATAATTCCCTTACCAGTACTATCAATATTGTTCATGTACTGTCATGTAATATTCTTTGAAAAGACAATTGAAGTTAACCATGTTGAGTGTGAGCTAGTTATCAGGCATCACATGATCACATAGACACATCATCAAATTAATTATGGAACAAATAGCACATTGTTCATCCATTGCACATGAGAAAGCAGAAACTC
Source organism: Phodopus roborovskii (assembly GCF_943737965.1). Taxonomy (NCBI): domain Eukaryota; kingdom Metazoa; phylum Chordata; class Mammalia; order Rodentia; family Cricetidae; genus Phodopus; species Phodopus roborovskii. Next base: position 34,475,540 of record NW_026125281.1, read on the forward strand.
AGAGAACAAACAAATAACTCATTTTGGTCAAAGCAAATAAACATCAGCAATTTCCACTAATCAGCACACCACAGTAGAAGAATCGAGTTTTACCCTTCTCTATACTCATTGACCATAGAGCCAAGTGCACCACTGTTTATGTTAAGAACTTCTAATTACTGGGGTGAATAAAGCAATTAATTTTAGAATGCAATAGAGGTATGCCATCAAATACAGTGAGGAAGGAAAAATGCTATAGTAAGTATCTCCTAACATACAAAGTGCCATGATTCTTAATTGTCTAATATTGTTCCTCTATGGTGACTTTCCTTGAATAAACAGGAATTCATGGAAGGACTCAGTGCATAACTGGCCATGAGTCTTTAACCTTATCTGACTACTTTTATTATAAGTTCACTCTTAGTGTCCTCAGCCAGCCCTTCAGACTTCAAGAAGATGTGCATGTACACACACCAGAAAGTATGTGATAGAGAAATATTTACTATAAATTACTCACCTGTGAAAAGTCTGTATTTTTGAAAATGCAACTGAAAAGTGGATTATCTAATCTCCTTAGGAAAATTAGAATTTTGGATTTCTGGTTCTCAGGAGTAAACATGAATTCCTTCAGACAGATGGGGGCAGCAAGCCAAACATTTCTGAAGCCTTCTGTTGATCTTCTCCACATACATGAACTTTTCAGCCCACTTTTCCTGCCAGGTGGCATCCTGATACATGTCCAGTGCCAGTGGGTTTCTTTTAAGCCTTCTGTTTCCCCACCAAAGAAAAGGTAATTTCTTCATGTCTAACCAGCAGGGAGTAAAAACCACTCACACTTCACCCAGAAAATGGATCTGATTCCCTTTTTCTTACTATTTTTAGACTAACAGGTCTTTCTTGTCCCACTAGATGATATATGTGACTGTTGAATGAGATGTTACAGAAATAAAACCCTGTCTCCCCGCAAGAGCAACTGTTCTTTCCAACATCAGAGAAAATTGCAGTGGAGGTAGGCTGCATAAATTGGGAAAACGGGGAAATTCTAGTCTAAGAATAATAGAATTTCTTACACTCACTAGATTTGTATCTCAAATAATGTGGTACTTGACTTAGCCTCTATGGCCAAAAATAGTATGAGCTTATTTTGTTTGCCTATTATAAGTCCAAACCTAATTTATCACTCCCACTGGCAAGGCCCTGAGGTTTTTCTACCTCTAGAGCTTTCCAGGGTTCTCTAATCCATTTAATGTCTGAGTTTCACATTATTTGGTCTCAGATGAATCCAGTTGCTTTTGCTAAAATTAATTCTCATTTGTTCCTGCTCCTGAGGCTAACCTTGCTGGTTCCTTCACACACCTTTTCCAGAGGGAGCCTCTCCTACACTCCAACTCAAGTCCCCTGCCCTTCAGATACACTGTACTGTGTCCAGGAACATCATGCCTCCATGATCTTCACTGTAATATTCACAGAGCCTCTGTTCACAGGCAGGTCCCTGGGCATACATCACACATATAGAAATACCAGGTCATTTTCTTCCAAAGGCTGGCATGGGTACATACCCTTGAATTAATTATCTGACAAACTACAGAGGTTATGCAGAATTTCTTTGCATGCCATCAAACTTGCAGGCACATTAAACTAATAAATAAAATAAAATGATATTAATCTATATTCTTAGACCTATAATTTAAATATTCTCCAGAACTTAAAGTTCTCATACTAGATATAAGCCAGCAGTAAATTAACTATGTCCTTCCAATGCCTGGTCAGATATTAACAATGTCACCCCTATATAAGCTGAGCACACAATATAACTTGTAAGTATAAGAGAAAGGTTCAAATGTCTGACAGGCTATCTGAAAATGCCTTGAACATGGCAGTTTATGTGAAGCCTTCCAATTATAAAAACATGAAGGTTAACATTGATATTGCCTGGCTATAAGCCGTGTGGTTGTGTAGAAAGCAGAAAACATGACTAACAGAAAAATGTCATGGCTGTGTTTCTGGAAGCTGGAATTTATTCCCAGTACAATGATGAATCTATTGTCCTACTAAGTACATTGTTATTTCTCTGGGCTACATTTACATGGACAATGATGTATGATACATTTACACCAGTAACTATGTAATGGGGATACATAAAGCTAATGGGTGTCATTGTGCAATTTATTTTCAATCTATTGAGTTCCATAGTAACTAAGATATACCTCATAATTTTCATGCACATAACCAAATTCAAATATAGGTGACTGAAAAATGGAGTTTTATTGTATTTTTCATTATAATCATCTTTGTTAATCAATGTGTAAATAGATAAGTACTACTAATTTGTTAATCAGGATGCATGACTTATCCTTATAGAGATGTGGACCTTGGTTTTAAAATGTTTGCTGTGATTAAAGTTATTGGATCAAACTGTTAACTGCTATGAATTGTAGAAGATACTAAACAATAAGCCATTACACTGTCCTGTTTATTTTGATTAATGACAATAAAACTCCTGTGATTATGTTGCCTATGTATTAAAAATCATGAAACCAATTAGCTTGTAAGATCTGCATTACATATTCTACAGCTTTGACGTTTTATACTAGAATGATAACCCTTCATATTTCTCATTCATACATTCTGTTGTTCCTTACAATAACACTAAAATAAAAGAAATATGTTTAGCATAGGCAGATAAAATATCTAAACACTAGTTCTCAGCCATGGTTACTTGTCAAATAACTCATGAATATTATACATGATACTGATCTTTGTGTCCCCAAAACAGAGATACTTGATCAACTTAGAGTAGGATAAGAGAGAGTATATTTCTTTAAAGTTCTCCTGGCCACTCTTATGTGTGGCTAACACCAGTGGGCACCTGTTACAGCAAACACCAGTATCTTATAACACACTAAGTCTCGAGAAAATACATTAAACACTATTATTTCACCCAAGGATAAATTGAAACAGCAAATCATTTCGCCAAGCATTTTTGCTACCTACAGGCATTTGAATTTGGGTCTTTGTCTTTAAATCCTATGCCAGGGGCAGTAAGCTAAGAGTATATGAACTCAATAGTCAGAGAGGCAGTTGTAGAACCAAGACAAATGAAGAGGTATTCACTGACACAGAAAGACCTCTGGAATTTTTGTTCAATATATTGTTCACTCCAGTGCCAACAACATCCTACTTTAACTGAATTGACTCAAGCGGGAATCTATAATCAAGGCCTCTTAAGACATAAACATGGAAAAATCCTCAAATATATGACCAGAAGATACCCCAGTATATTCCAGTCTGCAGAATATATTCAGATTCTACTCAATCCCTTTGCCAGTCAGGTCAGCCCTCATTCCACCATACTACTGAACTGATCAATGAAAAAATACTATTTAGAATCACTCAAGGTCATTCCAAGTGTGATAAGACAGAGAAGGGGCAAGAGGGGATTAATGGAAACATTGAATAACAGTCAGAATCCTTGTCACAGGGAAAAGGTAGCAACTGATTTATGCCCAACTCTAGAGAGAAACAGGAGACAGAAAATAGTGAGTCATGGCTACCCATGCTTCCCACTATTGCAGTAAGCATCTGTGGTTCTCATGAATTCACTCATCTAGCACTGAGCAAATCAAAAAAAAAAAAAGTTTAGGAACTCAGTTGCGTTCAGGAGAACGACTTATCTCAGAAGATCCTCTTCAAATTTCTGACTTGATTTATGACACAATTATATGGTTATATTAAAAACTTGCTAAGAGTCAAAAATTCCGCCATAACCCTCAGAGTAACTGGGCTGGAGGCTAAACTTCAGGTGCTCAAACTTTTTATTATCCTATGTATACATCAACAAAAGAGGAAGAAAAAGTCTGACCATGAGAATCATGAATCCAAAGAAAGAAACCGTTTAATAAATTTGGTTGGTGAAGTCAGCATGCAGGAATGAAATAAGCTTATTTTCCAGTTTTCATTAGATTTTTTAAAAGTCAGCATAAAAATAAAAGGGATTGGTTATGGCATTTACACACATTATTTTTGTTGAGCATTTCCTCCATTTCCTCTTTAAGTTATCTTTTTACACCTCTACTAGATTCCTTTCTCCTTCTATGCCACATACATTCCATTATCTTCTCCCTCCCCCCTTAAGACTTCTCCCCTCTTATGTGGGTCTCCTTACTGTTTAGTAAACTATACCTTCATGCATTTGGGCATATAATATCCACATATGACAGAACATAGGCATTGTCTTTGTGCACCAAGTTTACTTTGGTTAACATACTGTAGTCCACTCCATCTAATTCCTTGCAGATATCATGATTCTAATTCCATAGCTATTGTGAGCAATGCAGCTATTAAACAGAGATATGGTTAAAACTCAGAAGTTTGGGTATATTGCAGAAGTTCCAAGAGTGGTGCAGCATTCCTTCTATTTTTATCTCTGAGAAATCTCCATTCTGATTTTGTGACTTTTTTATTACAGAGTATTAGTTCTCCTATGGGCTTCGATAAGTCATTCCCAGTTTCCAAGCCTAACATAACTTAAGGGTAAAGGAATTCCCTCATGGCATTGTTGAAGCAAATGAGAGACTGTACATGAAGATCTGTGGATTCATAAAGATTGTCAGGCTACCTCCTATTACTGCAGAATCATTACCTGTAGTTAAATTAAAACACACACATACAAACACACACACACACACACACACACACACACACACACACACACACGCACACCACAGATGAGAACTCCATGCTGCTTGTTGCCCTAGAGCAGCAACAGGAAGAAGGCTCATTGGGAGGCAGGGTGACACAAATTCATTCCTACAGTCCAAGGTACCCACCCTATGCCTTCCATTTAATGCTGTACTTGAAAGCACTTTTTTTTTTTTTTTTCATTTTAAGGACAAGTTCTCCAAGACACAAAATCACACGGGTTCTTCTTGGATCCCCAGTTCTGGAGGCTAATCAGCCTGGCCAACAAGCTCTGAAATTGAGCACTCTCAGGAGAGACCTGCATAGAGATTCCCTTACCTGCCTTGGGCTTTGTACCCAATGTGTCTTTGTCTGCTATTTCCTCCCTTTTCCTGGGCTTGATTCCGCTATCGTCAATGACTTATTCTGAGTAGGAAAAAACATGAGGACATATAACTGCTCCTTATAAAGACTTTCAAAGAGATAATTGATCCCTCAATTTCTCCATCTTTCCCTTGTTGATAGGAGTCTTCGATTCCATCCTCCGGTTATAAAGTTTATGGGGTGAAACCTACTGCTTCTCATTGGCATTACAGTTCTCACTCAGCACTGAACTCTAACTTCTCTCTGTTGTGGATCATTTACCACTCTTATAATGATGGATTTGTGTGTTGTGTTTTGTTCCTGTTCTCTTTTGATGAGCACAGAAAGCTGTGAAACATTTGCATTCCACCATTTTGAAATCACTTATCTTCTAAAATGATTTATTATTTTACAAAACCTTTAGTTGCTGTTGCTGTTTCAAAGCATTTTGTGTCTTCTTTTGCCTTTTAATTTTATTTTGTTTAATTTTCTTGGCCCAGCAGTTTTTGAGTGACCAGTATATATATCCAGGAGTAGTCAGATAAATACTAAGCTGACACTACAAAGGCTGGTCTGATGTGGCCTTTGTATATACAATGAAGAGATACACACCAAATTAGGAAAACACATAAGGATCATTTCAGAAAGAAAATGTTCAAGGTGCTGTGCAAAGACCCTGAAAAAATGATATCATATAAATAAAATGATGGCTGTATTGGCTCAAGTCAGATTAAAGTTTTAGAGACTTGGGGTGTGGTATATGTAGAGGACAAACAGACTGTGCAGACAGAATAGTAAATTCTCATAGGACAAGTCCAGGACATTCAAGAGACCAAGAGAAGTCTGTCTGTAGGAAGAGCACAGAAAAAGTGTGAAGGGGATATGGATTAGAAAAAAAGATAGGTAGAGACCAGAATGTCTCAAGTTGTACTTAAGATATGAAGTTGTAACACAGATTTAAAACAATGATGTCCTTGCTCCAACCAAAGATAATATGCATTATCTTGACGGTGTTAATTTGATATTTCAAATTAAAACTATACCACATGGATTATACTTTAAAGTAGACTTTTGCTTAAAAGAAATGGGTTGATTTTTCTTTCTGTAATAGTAAATAAATTTTCTGACAAAATGTGATACATATTCTGCTCTTCTCTGTAGATTATTATACATTAGTTTCATTGATTTATTCAAATTTTCACTTGTTTTTATTCTTGTTTGAGACAAGTTCTCTTTGTAGCCAATATTGACTTCAGCCTTACTATCTAGATGCCTCCTTCCTCTGATCTTCATCTCCCAAATGCTGAGATCACAAGTGTGTACACCACACCCTGGGCTTTCTCTCCTTCCTCCTCCTTATCCTCCTTCTCTTCCCTTGTGCATCTAAGTGTTTCTTCTGCTTGTATGCTTGTGTACTGTGTGTTCATAGGCTAGCAGAAAGCATCAACTCCCCTAGTGTTAAGGATAGCTGTGAGTTTCCATGTAGATGCTAGGAATAGAACCTGGGCACTCTACATAACTGCAAGAGCTCTTAATTGCTGAGCCATCTCTCCAGCCCATAAGCAACTGTTCTTGCATCAGTACCAAAATGCTTAAATAACTTTTACTGTGTCTTCATATGGACAGAACAATTTCCTTCTAGTCTCCCACTAAGTTTTTAATTGAATTGAAAAATTCTGATCTGAACATACGTGTAACTGTATGTATGTATGCATGTATACACATAAATTTTCATTCTCTCACCAAGCTTTCTTAAGTCAATATATAATATTCCATCCTATAGAACGTGTAGGCCAGTGCATTTACAAACTCATCAACAAAAGTAAGCGCCCACTTGGCACCACCGTATCAAACTCTCTACATGCAGTACCTGATGCAGCTAATCTTGTCTGGGCATCTTTTCCTGTGCCCTCTGTCAACTTTGTCCACAGGGAAAAAAAATTCAATCATTCTCACATTACAGAAGTGAAGCCTCCTCGGGGAGATTCACTTAGCTCTTGGGATTATTACCTTGGTAAGAAAAGGCAGAGCACAGGAATTTTCTTTTCAATATTTCTGTGACACCTAACAGTGCTTAGTAATTCTTACTCTGTATTATAAGAGAAATCTGTGCAATATCCATCTGCTGTGTTCACAATACTGGCTTGCGATCTTAGGGAGTTTTTTTTTTTTATCTCTTCTGACACACTTTTATTTGTCACCCTGCCCTTTTGCCTAGCACAGTCATTCAAATCTCAGTGTCAGTTGGTAGGGGCTAGATTGACTTGTCTATTTGTTATTGCTTTATCTGTGCCAGAGAGTTGAAAAGATGGGAATGGAAAGGAAGCATGAACAAAATTTTAGTATTTCCTATACCATCTTACCATACCCCAAACTGACTGGCCTAGCCTCAGTAATTCTATTCTGGAAGTTAAGGAATGTGTAACAAGCCCAGAAGTCAACAGCCACAGAGAGCTACTTAGTGTCATTGCAATCATACCCTTAGTGGAAAAGGGGAATGTGTGATGTAAGAAGGAACTCTATAAAGTGAGAGCCTGGCTCTTACTATTCTTGGGTTCATTCTGTGTCTTGCAACTGCTTTCTTTGTCTTTCTTTGAATCTAACCTTAGTAATAACTATGCTTTCTTCATCAGCAGTTCGTGTCCTACATCCCTTGATTCAACTAGAGGAGCCAATTATCTTCACATGCTGGTTATGTTAACTCCAATGCCTCTTTAGAGAACTGTCATAATCTTGCTCTCTTCTCCACTCTCTGCTCAGAGACACCACTTTTTTGTAGCCAGTTTTCCCTTTAATATCTCAAGAAATTTCAGCTCAACAAATATTTGAGAGAAAACACAAAGCTTTTGTTTCTTTTATTTCTTCTTTTTTATTTACTTTTATTTCTAAGAACATTTTCCTATTCTATTTAGCTCAGACCCAAAATGAAAACAGACTAACATGTTTGTCCTGGAAGAATTCTCAGCTTCTAGTGCTCTAAATAAATGGACTTGGGTTTCTACAAGTCTACCATGCACTTGCCTTATGTCTACTGATAGTGTGTGTTCCTAGTAAACAAGTCAGTGTGATGCCATGTGTATGCAGTCTGTGGGGAGGTGGACAAAGAGTCTTCAAGCATTGTGAGGGATTGCAGGGAACTTCAAAGGAAAGAATGGGCTTCAGAGGAAGAGGAGACATAAAATGGGCAGACCTCTACAGAATGGGTAGAAATGATGAAAAATCTGGCCAACAGAAACAAGGTGAATTTTTTTCCTTTACTTTTGAGATACAATTTTAGTGGTGGAATTTTTTTCTGAGTAGACAGTATGCTCCGCATACTTATGTAGTGGCTTGTGTATAACATCTTGTACAACACTTATATGAACCCTTTCAAAAAAATTAATATGTTTAAAAACTTTAAATATATACCCTACACTGGTTTGAGCTCATTTGTGATCTTAGTTTCATATATGTTGAATTTGAGGTGTGGAGAAGCTGAAGAGGTAGAATTTGAACACAGACTCCATATCCTTTGATTGCAGCATCCCATAAAAAATTACCTGAGAATCGTGGTGTCTCCCGGCGAGCGGTTCATAGCTACAGATGCTCCTGAGTTTGACTCAGGCTTGTAATAACTGAGATGTCTTACCAGTGTAAAGTGCACAGCAGATTTTAAAGACTTGGTATGTAATTAAGACTCATTTAATCATGTTTTGTATAGTGTGTTCATAATGAAATGATTACTGGGAAATTTGAAGTTGCAGATGTGCTTCACCACGTAGCTGTTAAGCCATTCTAAGGGTGACAAGGGTGGACAGCAGCATCCCACAGGTAAGGGCATGAATATTCCAGTGCCATATCAGACAATGTGTGACAATTTCCCAAAGGACACACCTAGATCCTGGTTGTTAAGAGTTCCCAGGACAATGACTTTCTTCAAACTGGATAACTGGATATAAGTTTTGCCTTGATTAAGCTGAACAGTCTCAGAATTCCAAAGCTTATTGGTTTCTCTAAGGCTTGTGCTATATGAACCATGTAAAGAGGTTGAGGCTCAGAGGGCAGCCCCTGATTATGATTTTCAGTGGCTCAGTGGAAACCCACAGGATGCTCAGTGGAGCATCTGACTGAGGAAACCATAGCAACTCTAGAATCCACTTTACTAAGAACTGTAGCAAAAGTCAGGGTCCTTCACCCAGAAGTTGTTTCTAACCCTAACACAGTCTTAGGTGGCAAAATTTAGCCAACAGGTCCCTTTCATTTTCCAACCAAACATGATAGAAAACAATAGGAAGAGAAGTGATTCACATAGGGACACCTGGGTGTGGGAGGGACAGAAAAGGATCCTGGGAACTTCATGAAGTCACTAACAAAGATGGAATTGACTACATACATAAAGCTCTGCTGGAATTTTATTTTGGGTTAATCCTAACCTACTTCATGAATCAACAGGACATTCTGAAAGATAAACAAAGCTGTCTGCAATTTGAATTTCTCCTGATGTTAACCCTGTTCTAATTTCATGTTTTCCCCTATACTGTAGACTATTATGGACTACTTATACTTAGACAACTCCATGACCCACACATGTTTCAAAGGAAGAGTTCAAATACTCCTCCTGAGAATTTTATCTCATGGGAATTCCTGAAAAGGTTGCTATGAAAAGAGATTCTTCCTGGCTCTGTCGTGAAGATTGGTGCTTTGCTTTTCATGCTGTAGGCACCTGGAGATGGCTCAGCACCTGTGGTTTCTAAGAGGAGATTTTCAAATGCAATATAATCCCAGTTCACATTATGCAGGAGAACACACTGAGAGGTCAACATTTTGGGATACAAACCCTGCCTCAAGAGTGTTCTTCTTTCTTCAAAACCCCTTGAGGCCCAGACAGAAATACAAACAGCAGTAGTGTTAATGAGCACATTCCTATTGCTGTGAACATTACTGTGAAACACACACACACACACACACACATCTCTACCATGTGCTTGGCCTGATTTATATCAGGCTGCACAAGAGTGGTATTTAAAATTACTATTCTAATTTCACGTATTTGGATTTTTATATTCATTCAGTAGTGTGTGGGGGCATGTGCCAAGAACAGAGGGCAACAGGAATTGGTCCTCTCATACAATGTGGGCCCGGAGAAGCAAATTCAGGTCCTCAGACTTGGTGACAGGTACCTTTACTAACTTAGCAACATTGCTGCTTCTCTTCCAGATTTTCATTTTAACAAGGATGAAACTGAGGCACAGAGTGACTCAAAACTGGCAGTTATGTTGGCAGCTGTGATAAAGATCATAGCAGCACAAGTACCTGAACATATGGAGCAATAATCCACAGACAGGCTTAGCTGAGGGCATTCTGTGCTCCTAAACTCGGTGGCATACTCTCTTCTAGAAAAGTTTTAGCCATGTTCAGAAGTTTCCTTGCCACCATTTAGAAAGTGGTTCACATGACTGGACACGTCACGACATGTTTGATGACCATGTTTTCTCATCTGTACAATGGATTAAAATAGTTGTTCTACCTACATATTTTCCATTAAAGGGTCGTGTATGCTTCTCTGTCCAAGTCACATGTTTTATATCATGTCATTGTTTCCCCCACTTTACAGAATATTTGAAATGGGTTAAAAATTTGAAAAAAAAAAATGCCCTTAGGGTTCCATTCATCATCCCTAAGCGTGGATAATAGCATAAGCCACCTGCCACTTATTGTGGTTGATGGAATGAAAGACTGGAAAAACTATTTATTGATAGAATTTCTATCAGCATGCCTTTGAACTGGAGCTTATTATAAATGCTATTTATTTCTTCTCGTAAACAAAGCAAAGAAGTAAGGCAAATAAGACATTTCATTGCCATTGCCTCATTACCCATAAGCTCAGAACATGCTTCTTTTAATTATTTCATCCTGGATACCTGGTGTCCAGAGTCCAAGGAAAAGTGATCACAGGTCTCATACAGAGTCTTCTGCCTGAAGCAAGATTCTTGGGAAGGGCTGTGAACAATGAATGATTGGCTCTGGGGAATACTTCATACCAATCCCTGAGGTATCATTTTTATGGACAGTTCCAATCTGGGTGTAAGGTCAGAGAATAAGATGAGGCCTTCATGGGTAAATATAGAACCAGGTGTTAAAAACCAGAAGACGTCATATATAAACAACAGCTGTTAGGCAGAACACAGAGACCCCATCACTTGGCAGCTACTCCTGCCCTCTTTGAGATGATGGGAGAAGGAAAATGAAGCATCCAGTGTGTGGCTGGGCCTCCCTGTCTGTGTCCATCAAGGAAAGTGTGTAGAAAGAGCCAGGGAGTTCTCCTGAAGCAGGGAGTGGGGCCTGATTCTGTCAAGATTCACTCCTATAGTTCTGGTCTTAGAATCATTGGCTGGCCCAGTGATGCCATATGAGGACTTTATTCTGGTCTTGCTCAAATTTTTTTTGTCCTAAGAACTTTATACCTGCAGTAGAAGACATGTATAGACATGAGGAAATGCAGCATTAATACATGGCCTGTCCATGTGATAGCTTTTTAGATCCTATCAACTCATCCTGTTCTCAAAAATACTTCATCATGATTCTCAATTTACAAAGCAAGAAACTGAAACTCAGACTTAAAATTTGTGTTAAGCGACTTGAATGTGGTCAGGTAAAGATTCAAATTCTGGTCTCCCAGTTATCTCCAAAATTTTCTTTCTCTACCTTTATTTAAAATGATACAACTTTTCTCTTAATAGTAATTACTAATTGAACCTTCCTAATTTCAGCCACCATTTATGATATTAAAACTCTGATAGACCCTTGAGGTGAAGCCTCTTAAACTATGTTCTCTGGCCCCTCAAATAGTTTCACCAGTGCTACTCGAGTCTCTTTTGACATTTTATCCAGTTTTACGCCATCCATAGAAAATATCCGAAGTGAACGAATTGAAAGGAGGGAGTATTGAGTCATGGCTTTGACTCTGAGTTTTGAGTCTTCAGTGGCTCACTTGGCCGAGTGGCTAAGGGACGTAGCTGGTCCATATCAATCAGGATGCAGATATCTGATGTTCTACTTCCTGCAACCAGCCCTTGACTCCCAAAGTTTCCACCTGCTCTCAGTTTCTCCACATGTTAGAGACCAAGACCTCCAAACTGGAGCTCTTGTGAATGATTTAGATCCAAACTGTAGCACCCTGATTTGTTAATTATACTTGATTCTAACTTGAAGTAGATTTTGCATGTAGACATGTACTGAGGTAACTGCTTGAAAAGATACTGGACAGTAAATGGTCAAAATCCATAATTTTACATATCTAGCACCTGAGACCCCCATAGAATTGAGAATATGCACTTAAAATCGGTACCAAGGACAAGAAATAGAACTTGGGCCCCCTCAGGGGATCTTTCATGACAATAGTTCTCATGAACAGAGGAATATGCTGTCTGTAAACTATGGAACATTACTCAGACATGATAATGGAGGCATCGTATTATTTAGAACAGAGAAGAAGTTGAGAATATAGTACTGGGCAGATTCCAATCTCCTGCATGATACTTAACCACCTAGTGTGGAGGTGGTCTGCAAGGTTCAGCTACTACCATGCTTCAAATATAAATACATTAACAGTGGGAGAAGCCAGTAGATGTTTCCACAATAAAATGTTGAAGTCTGTCTGAGTCCTCCAAGATGGGCTAAATCAAGAAAGAGAACATTCTTCTTGATCCCTGTTTGATTTTGAACAGAATGAAGAATTTTCAAATGAGATTTAGAACTCCAAGATGAAGCAAATAAAGGACACATTTTAGTAATTAAGATTTTCTACATTCATTCCAATGGTGTAGACTATGTTTTCAGTTTAAAACTGTGTTATTTTGTAAGAACCACTGTACTTGCTTATAGAAAGTATCTGGCCACCTCTGTAAGATACTGGTTCAAATCTCAGTAACAATGAATAACTGTCTCCATCTGTGTGTATTTGTCTTCTCACCTTAACCACAAACATACTAAAGACATATTCATTGTTTCTAAATCAATGAGAATTAATGAGAGGAGGGGGAAGCAATAAAGGAAAGGGGGAGGAAAGATGGGAGTGAGAACTGAAGGGAAAAACAGAAATTAAGTTCCGCGTATATGCCAAGGTCAAAAAAAGCTGGGTACAATCAGAATAGCCCCCAGGATCTACCCTCCAGAGCTCTTCCCAAAGAGCTTAGTGTCAAAGCAAGTTGCTATGATCTAATATGGAACCACATCTCTAGTGATTGAGGCTCTGGCTATTTTTCCATACCCAGTCCTACCCTTGATGTCTATTCCTAAAATATAGCTTCAGATCTTTTTCCAGACTAAATCTCCATCCCTGCCTCATGGCCACACAGTCTTCCATGACACCAAAACTTAAGCATGCTTATGAAGAGTTCTTACTTATGAACAAAGAGGCTGGAATGTGCTTCTAAACATCATCATGTATATAAGCCTCTAGGAAATCTTACTGCCCTGCAATGCCGTCTTCCAAGTCCTGGAGTGAAGCCCAAGCATCTTCATTTAAAACAGGTTGCTGCTGATGTGGGTGTTGACCTGAATCCAAGACGGTACATATAGCAAGGATATAAAATGCAAAAGGTCTTCAAGATGCTTTTCTGACAAATAAAAATAATGCAATATTAGTGAAAAAGCAAGAAGCTGAGTTTTGGGTGGGGTAAGTCTCATCTGTAGAGAGTGCTGCAGAGAGACCTGCCTTTCACCAGCAATCACAGCTGTTACAGAGACCACATAAGACATGGCCTCCTGGAAACGCATCCTGGAAGGCCTTCTGAATGTGTGTATGGAAAGAATGAGTTCCGTGTCTGCAGAATTACTTCCTTCACAGCCAAAGACACACACTTTCCCTAGACTGAAATCTCCCTTCCCTTTTTCCTTTGCCAAGACTCAAAACCCTACACTGACTGTGGGGGTGAAAACTGAGCAGACAAAATTGGAAGCACACACCAGATATCTTTATTTAAAGCTAAATAGTTATTGTTTGGTGAGTGTTGGGAACAGTGGTTAGAGCAAGACATAAATTCTGTTATTTTTCTTCTCACCTACAACTGTAAGGCTGCTTTTTCTTGCAAGTGCTTTTGCTTTGTTGTTGTTTGGGCTTTTATGAGTTTCTTTTTTAATCTAGCTTCATATTGAAATTATCCAATAAGTTTACATTTTTAGAAATGCAGCTACTCATTAAATGTATCACAATTTCTATAAAACTTAGGACCCCCACATATAGAAAAGATTGGCTGAATATTTCTATGTTGATAACCAGTAAGAGATCAACTACCTGCTACTTCAATAATTTTAGTGCTGCATAACTGACTCTCTACCACTCAATCTCTGCATATTTTTGCACATTGATGTTAGAAAACCTGGGCTGATGCTAGCTGGATCTGGGCTTTTGTCTTTCCCTTACTTGTCCTTGCTTTACTCTACAGGGGAGAAGAAAATGCACAATTCCTCCTTGGAGTGATGGTAATTTGCATGACTCTAGTGTTGTTCTTCAGTATCCACATTCTCCAGGCCAAACGTTCTGTGTCCTTTTGACTCTTCCTTGCATAAAAAAAAAAAATCTCCACCCGTATTTTACCAAGCAAGATAGTATAATTGTGAAAATCATTTAATGTTCTTTTGCACATATCACAGTTTCCTAGCATGGATATCTCATTAGGAAACCAGTGACACAATTCTCTATGGTAGTTTGAAAGAAAATGCTCCCCAAAGGGAATGGCACTACTAAACAGTGTGGCCTTGCTAGAGGAAGTGTGTCACTATGGGATCAGGGGTCTGAGGTGTCTTTTCCTCAAGATTCCTTCAGTGTGACAGTCAGTCAACTTTCTGCTGCCTCTGAGTCAAAATGTAGGACTCTTAACTCCAAAACCATATTTACCTGCAGGCCACCATACTCCATCCTAATGGTGATGGACTGAACCTCTGAAACTGTAAGTGAGCCACCTCAATTAAATGTTTTCATTATAAGTGTAGCCATGTTCATGGTGTCTCTTCACAGCAATTAAAAACCCCTACCAGGACACTCATCTTTCTCCATAACTTTGTTTCCCTTGAATGTTCACCTGTCACTTGAGTACAGGCAAAATTGGAAACCAGATATTCAGAATACCCTTCTTATCATTGAGCCATCTAAAATTAAGGTGAAAAAAAGCATTCTTCTTTAAGAAATAATATTGAAAAATAAGAAAAGTATAGATAGTAATACATACATATATACTTTCCTAAATACACAGATAGGAGTGAGAGCCCATTACTTTCCAAAACGTCATCATCCTGATTACCTCAGCTTTTTCAGTCTAGCCCCTGAACCACTGTGAACATTTTTCTCTATCAATGTTTAGTGTGTGCCAAGTGTGTCTCTGTGTATGAGTATTTTGCATGAATATAAGTGTGTGTGTCTCTCTCTCTCTCTCTCTCTCTCTGTGTGTGTGTGTGTGTGTGTGTGTGTGTGTATGTGTGTTAGTGTGTGCACCTATGAACATAATGGAAGTGGATGCCCAAGATGTCATGCAGACTCAGCCTCCATCACTCTCCCCTACCTGATTATGGCAGGATCTCTCAGTCAAACACAGAGCCTGCTGATATAGCTAGCCTTCCTATCCAGCTTGCCCTGAGATTTTCTGCCTCAGGTTTAGAGGATATAATTACAGTTGCCATGCCCACCCAACAATTATGAGTTTCTGGGGATCTGAACTCTGATCCTCATGCTTACCCAGTCAGCCCCTTTCACCTCTCAACCATGTTCCCAGATCAAATTGTTTTATTTATACTCAATCATTCCTATATGTTCTACCTATTCACAAAGATGACTTAGCCATCGTGTTGAAATCTAAGCATGCCTGCACACACCCAGCACATAAAGAAAAGAAACGATGTCAGCATGCATGGTAACCCCATGAGATCTAGAAATCACTACTGCTTCCCTCTCTAAGTCCTTACAGAATCTCATCTTAGCAGCCGCCTTCTCAGTTCTTGTCAAAGATCCCCAAAAGCAAGTTTTGCTGTCACTAATACAAAATGAGAAAACTACTTCATGTTTTTCCTTTGACAGAATTTCTCATTAAACTAGAATAGAATTTGTCAAACACACATTAGAGGGAAAACTTTTGTCAGATGGAAGGTGTACTTTTTAAAAAGTAATTGAAGATTTATAAATACTTTTTGGAGTGACTGAAATGTGAGAAACTTCTAGATAGTCTAAGTCAATAATAACCTACTAAATAATCTACCTATTTTTATAAAAATAAGTTTATTTGGCATCAAGAGATGGTTCAGCACTTAACAGCACTTGTCTTGTAGAGGGCAAGAGTTCAGTTCCCCACCAATGCCCACACTAAGTCGCTAACAACTGCCTGTAACTTCAGCTCCGGGGGAACTTCTGGCCCCTCTCATCATATGCACTCAAGTACACACACACACACACACACACACACACACACACACACACACACACACGCACACGCACAAGCACAAGCACGCGCAACTTTGTTATTTCAGTTTTATTGCAGGGGGGCATTGGTTTTTAGAGACAGGGTTTCTCTGTGTAGTCTTGGCTGTCCTGGAACACACTTGTACACCAGGCTGCCTTGAATTCAGAGATCCACCTGCCTCTTCTTCCCGAGTGCTGGGATTAAAGGCACGAGCTAATGGAACCCAGCAAAGATTTTAATGCACTTGCTGATTTTAATTTATTCTTCATAGCAAATGTGAAAAATTTCACAAGGTCCAACTCCAGAAGTTAATTAATAACTGCTAAGAGAGGTAGAGTCAGTTTTCTCCAGGGAGCCTGTAGTCATTAACCCTACGCACATGAAGAAAGAAGAAACAGTAAGTGAATGCAGAAACAATATATAAAAGACTAATAATTATAAAAGAGGTCATGGATTTGAAGAATGGTGAATGTAGGAAAGGGATAGGGAAGGGTGAACCGAACTAAATACAACACCTTTTATGAAATTCTTAATGAAATGCAATTTCAAACTTCTTTAGATTAATCTTATCCCAGTCAGAATAATAAGATCAAGAAAACAGCAGACACAAAACATTAAATTTAAAAAATATTTCTCTTTTTTTTTTTGTTCTCATCTATTCGTCCCCTGACTCTGTCTTCCTGGTCCCACATGTTCTCCCCTTCTCTTTATCCTAACTCCCTCTCCACTCACTGCTCCTCCCCTACTCCCAATATGCCCAGGAGATCTTGTTCCTTTTCCCTTCTCTGAGGGACATTGTATGATAGTCTTGGGCTCATCCTTGTATCCTAGTTTCTCTGGAGGTGTGAGTTATAGGCTGATGATCCTTTGCTCTATGTCTAAAATCCATACATGACATACATCAGTGAATACATACCATGATCCTCTTCTTTTGACTGGGTTACCTCACTCAGGATGGTTTCTTCATGTTCCATCCATTTGCCTGCAAATTTCAAGATTCCATTGTTCTTTTTTGTTTGTTTGTTTTGTTTTCTTTTGTTTTGTTTTTTTTTTTTCCTGCTGAGTAGTACTCTATTGTGTAAATATGCCACATCTTCTTTATCCATTCTTCAGTTGAGGGACATCTAGGTTGCTTCCAGGTTCCTGCTACTACAAATATTGCTGCTATGAACATAGTTGAACAGATGCCTTTGCTGCATGGATGTGGATTATTTGGGTATATGCCTAAGAGGGGGATTGCCAGGTCCTGTGATAAGCTAATTCCCATTTTCCTGAGGAACCGCCATACTGATCTCCAAAATGGCTGTACAAGTTTGCACTCCCACCAGCAGTGGAGGAGTGTTCCTCTTTCTCCACATCTTCTCCAACATAAGCTGTCGTTGGTGTTTCTAATTTTAGCAATTCTGACAGGAGTAAGATAGCATCTCAGAGTTGTTTTGATTTGCCTTTACCTGATGGCTAAGGATGTTGAAAACTTAATTAAGTGTCTTTCAGCCATTTTGGATTCCTCTATTGAGAATTCTCTATTCAGTTCTGTACCCCACGGGTTTTTTAATTATTTATTTATTTGTTTGTTTATTTATTTATTTATTCTTATTTGACATATTGATCACAGTTCCCTCTCCCTCCCATGTCCCCCAACCACCCGCCCATCCCACCCCCATTCCTACCCCCCCACTCCACAGGGAGGAGTGAAGCCTTCTAGGAGAGGTCAACCAAATCTGTCAAGTTATTTGGAGTAGGGACTATGGTTATTTGGTATTTGGTGACTGGTTTCTTGAGTTCTTTGTATATTTTTGAGACCAGCCCTCTGTCAGAAATGGGGTTGGTGAAGATCTTTTCCCAGTCTGTAAGCTGCCTTTTGGTCTTGTCTACTGACAAGAGAAAACTGTCTACAGAAGAGAAAACTGACTCTAGAGAAATGTCCAGAGACCTGCAAGGATGACCCCAACTAACAATCTGGGCAACAGTGGAAAGGCTACCTTAAATTCCCTTCCCTAATAATGGGCATTTAATGGGATGACTAATTTATCCACCATCCTAGAGCCCTCATCTAGTAGCTGATGGAAACAGAAGCAGATACCCACAGCTAAACACCGAGCTGAACTACTGGAATCCAGTTGCAGAGAGGGAAGAGTGATAAGAAAAGGGGTTAAGACCAGGCTACAGAAACCCACAGAGACAGCAGACCTGAACAAGGGGAGCTCATGAACCCTCACACTGATAGCTGGGAAACCAGCATTGGACCGACTCAGACCCCCTGAATGTGGGTCTCAGTTAGCAGGCCTGGACAGTCTAAAGGACCTCTGATAATGGAACCAGGATATATACCTTGTGTACAAAAGGACTTTGGGATCACATTCCTCATGCATGGATACTTGCTTAGCCTAGAGGCAGGAAGAAGGGCCTAGACCCTATCCCAAATGCCTTGACAGATTTTGGTGATCCCTCCTGGAAGGCATTACCGTCCCTGTGGAGTGGGGAGGATGGGATGGGGGGGGCAGGGGAGCACAGGAGGGAGCATGGGAGGGAGGAAGGGAGAGAAGGGAACTGAGATCAATATGTAAAAATAAATATAAGAAAACGTACCTATACAGTTGACCATATGAATTTTTAAGTAATGCAACTTAATATTTTTGAAAATATTTTAAATTAATAAAGTATTATTTGTAGACAAGAGCATGGTCTACACAACTGACACAACTACAAACAATTTATGTTCTGCTTGCAAATAGGGATGCTTCAAAAAGCCAACAAGGTAAAGGCTACTGTGTTCTTTCTGAGTTTTATCTCTTTTAAGCTTATCAGCATTCTGTAGTATCCACACACAATGCTGACTTTAACTCTTCTACATTTCATCCCCCCCTCCAATTTTCACATTTGAATCTCTTCTTGAGCTGTTATCTTACTCATTAGAAAAATTATTATAAATATTAACATTTCACTTTGTAAAATATTAGCCCAATTAAGAGTCCAGCTTTCTTGGTTCTTTGCTCTTACTTTACCTTTACTTACCTTGAATTGATTTGTCTGTTCCTAGCTAATGAGATTTGAATGCAGATTAAGTGATAGTTTCTTCCATTATGCTATTCTGATTTTAAATGGAGCATTTAAGACAATATACAATTAATGTTTTTATCAATCTTGCTTTCATAGTTCTTCTTCTAACTTTTATTCCTTTTTTCTGTTTTTTTCTTTTGTATGAAAAGTTTTATTTGTTTGGTGAGCGCACGTGTGTGTGTATGTGTGTGTGTGCGTGTGTGTGTGTGTGTGTGTGTGTGTGTGTGTGTGTGTGTGATGCAGGTGCTCCTTTCTATGTGTGATGCAGGTATGGACATCACAGGACAACTCTGAGTATCTGTCTTCCACCTTCTTTGAATTAGGGTCTTTTGATCACTCCTACCTGTGACAGACTAGCTGGCTTATGAAGTTCTCATTTCTTCCTCCCTTCTTGCCATAGGGATTATACCTATGTGCTCAGTTTTTGTGCCAATGCCTTGGATTCAAACTCAGGCCCTCACATTTGAAGAGTAAGTAGTTTATCCACTGGACCATATTCCAAACCCTAAAGAGCCTTTTAATGATTCCATTTCTATATGCACTGTTGGCTTTGTTGGGTTGTTATAGAAAGCAATTTCGTGGACATCTTTAACTTAATGTTACACAACATGAAAAAGAAATAAGAAGTTTAAAACATCTTTTTCCTCCTTCTCCACCTGCGTTAACATTCGAGTTTATATTACTTCCACTCATGTTATAAGCCATAAAATACATTAGTATTGATGTCTATAAATAGTCGGTTATCATATATAGGAACAAAGGAAAGAAAAGAATATGATGTATCTGCTTCCTGCTGCTTTGTATTCTTTTCTGCAGGTTTGTATTTCCATCTGGTATTGTTTTTCTTTTGTCTGAAGAACTTCCTTTAATATTTCTCATAGTTCACGTCTGCAAGGCATGAATTCTGTCAGATGCTGTTTTCTGAAAAAGTCTTTATTGGCTTTCATTTTTGAAATACAGTTTTGATTGGGATAGATTTCAGGTTGAATTTTTTTTCTTTAATCACTTTTAAAACATATTTTTCCCATTCCACATAAAGGGATACTCTCTCAGCCTAGATACATGGGGCAGAACCTAGACCTGCTCCAAATGATATGATAGACTTTGAAGAGTCCCCATGGAAGGCCTCACCCTCCCTGGGGAGCAGAAATGGGACGGGTTGGGGTTTGGTGGGGGTGATAGGGGAGGATGGGAGGGTGTGGTAGCTTGTTTCAAATTTAAATAAAAAATATTTTAAAAAGCATATTTCTATTGTTTCCTGACACCCTTTTCTTTATACAAATAGCATGGATATAGTCTTAATCTTCTCACCCTCTGTGGATTTTTTCTTTGCATAAAAAATTACTTTAAATAGTTAATTATAAACCTTACTATATCAAAATATCTATGTATTTTTTAATACATAGAGTTTCACTGCATATGCCAGGTTAGCCTCAAATCCCAATAGTCCTTATGTTCCAACTTCCTAAGAACTGGGATTACAGGTGCAAACCAACACATCTGGCTTAAAATTCTTTAGTTTCTTTGAGTGTGAAAAGAAAATGTTTGTAGTTTCCTCTATTGCTTTTTCTTGCATTCCTTTGGGTTTCAACTTCACATCTGTAAAGGTAGACCCTCCACTGTCTGTGATGCTGAGGCTTTCTCATTGTTCATGCTCTTCCCTTATTGGGTCTTCTCTGTTGCTGTGATTCCTACTTCAGCACTCTGACCTTCTGAGTAGTCTCGTCTTCTCCTTGTCCATCCAGTGAGTACAAGCCATATTGCATCAAGACTCCCACACTTGCTGTCACTCACCTCTCCCTCAGGGCCCACCCCAAGTGTCCTCCTTCCCTCAGGCAATTCATAACTGAACAGCATTTTTTCACATAAAAAATGCCTTAAAATAGTTACTTTCTGTACTTTCTCTAATGTTATAGAAATTCACAGTGAAAGTATAAATTCTGTTTCATGGGCAGACATGGAAATCATATGCTGAATAATTCAAGAAGATATTTAACTACAGAATGTGTATAAGTACTTTGGGCTTGTTAATATTTGAATCATTGTTTTACTTTCTAATAATTTATTGAGAGAATGATAATTAATTCATAAGAATTTAAAAAGCGATAACTTTCTAACTAAAATTGGTACTTAATAACCAGGAGGCAAATGACATGGATATCATTTGATGAGGGAAAGCTTAAACTGAGTAAGAATATGTTAAATAGAGTTGATGTAGTAACACAAAGAGAAATATCACCTTGTGCTTAATAACAGGAACTGAAGGAACATTCAATATTAGAGCAAAGTTAGAACTGGGAAACAGGTCTGTGTTGTTCATTTCAACCATCTCTCTACTGTTGAGAAAGGATGCTGACAGTCAGAGGAATGTTCTAAACTTCTATGGTGACGTGCCATGTTCTTGGCAATACTTCTCGTGTCCAATTCCCTGTCAAAAGTACGACTGTCTGCCCCTCTTTTTTTAAGAACTGATTGCTCTGAAAAGATATAATGTGTAAACATTAGTCAATGTAAACAAAATGACATCTATCTAAAACTCGGAATTATTTCCTTATTTTCTATGTCAAGCCATAATTCTCTGTTCTACCAGCTGAGCTACCAAAGAAAGATTCTTTCCCAATTTTCTGAGCATTCTATAAGTTGTTGATTAAGCAAATGCTATACTAAGTCATGTTGTATGCTTTGTGGTTAAACTTCTTTCTACAAAACTTAAATAGAAGAAATGTGAAACAGACATGGGAAGGTGAGTGAGTCTCTGCCTCACCGGTGCAGTCTCGGTTCGGTGCAATATTTAACTGAGCTGAAGTCTCAGAAAACAATCCCATTGATATCTTCACAAAGAATTACATTCTGCATCAAAAATTGCAAGTCATTGAAAATTATCTAATCCCCTTTTACAATCTCACCAGGCATTTAGGAAAATAAGCAAGAAGTTCACTGAATTGTGTGCAGAATTGAGTAGAATTCTCAACAGGATAGAGCTAGAGAAATTAAACAATGTGCTGAATGATGTCTTAATTTTCAGAATTAGGGATCATAAAAGAATCACATAGCTCTCTTCCCATCCTAGCAGTGTTTTGTTATATCGATTTAACAAAGGATTGAGTTCACAGGACACATCACATCAAGCATACACACAGAAGAATCTAGAGCTTCTGAGCTCCAAATAGCCTCCTCACTTCAATGTTCCATTTCAATGCCTCTTTCTGATCCACCAATAACCAAAAGGACACAGATAATGTGCCCATTTGTTTACAAGTATCAAAATGTAACAATGAATGTCTGGTGTGGTAGCATGGCAGTCTCTCTTTTTCATTTTCATACACAAAGAGGCCTGATAAAATCCAATACCTTTTACAATAAATATATGTGAATAAAATGTTTAGAACCATGTCTTGGAAATTCAAATTTGAGGCAGAAAAAATAGCTCAAATGAGTTATGAGCAACAGGAAGAAGTGCATTGAGCCCAGAGAAAATGTAAATTCAGATATGTGTTTTTGTTATCAGATCATTATTTAGAATAACCTAGGAGATAAGTAATTAATAAGCCACATCAAGCATAGAACCCTGAAGTTCTGTGCCCACTTATCTATTGTTTTATTATCTGGTTCCTGTATTCATTACTAGAATCACCATCTCTTCAGAGTGCTGTTTATCCACATTTATCCTCCACTTGACGGATTGGTTTCTGACATTACAGAATCTCTATGAATATTTGCTGGGTGTCTGGGTAGACAAATGAATGAATGAATGAATGAATGAATGAATGCCACTGCCTCTGTTCTCATGACGATAATGACATGAAACGTTAGTACCAGGAAGAGCAACAGAGGAGGGAGTCCGTTGACGTTTCCATAGAGTTTATATGGATCTTCTAATGCTGTGTTTAGATTTCCTAGTTTTAGGCCAGTATTATTTCTATTTTACTGATTTTTTTTTTCTGTATCAACTATGTCACACATTCAGAGCAATGCAGATATCAGATAAGATAATAGAATCTCAAAACCAAACATTTAGAGAAGAACCTGGTACCAACTGTGTGAGAACAGACAATGTGAATTCTCTGCTCTTACCCTAAGTTCAACCAGAATTTGGAATCACTAGTGTCTGTGTGTGTGTACACACACACACACACACACACACACACACACATATATATATATATATATATATATATATTCAAAACAGCTGTCAAAGGGTGTAGAATCGATTATTTACCAGTAATCAAAACAAAAAAAAATTCCCAAAATGTAAAATGACCTCACCCTTAGCATTGAACACCTATGCCAAGTCTGTTATCCTGACTGCTCTCCCTTTCGCTATTCAGCCTGCAAAATATAGGCAGTTCATTATTCCTCACCCTCGATGTGTACAAGCCACAAATCAAGAGAAACACAGCACAGAAGCCTCAGCCATTAGGGAGCATATGAATCAACTGGCCCCACATGGCAGCTAAATTCTGTATTTCTCCGAAAGGGTACAGTTTACTAGGATCAGTGGTAAGTCACCACTCACAGGCATGTTCCCCAGTCTGGTGTTGTTAAGCAGGATCCATATGTCTTCTGTAATATCTGCAATCTATTCAGCATTTGCTTAAACGTGCACTGCACTAAGTTCAATACAAAAGTAATCTAACTACTTCCCTGTTGAAATCCAACAAGATATGTCATTACTCACATGTTTACATATGATAATCTGAAACTCAGCAAAGACCATTTGTCCATAGTCCTACAGCAAGTGGCAGAGTACAGTCACAGCTGGATCCATTTGGCTTTTTCTACCCCTCTTAACCATCTCACTGTGGAAATTTGAGCACTGTGATACTCCGCCTCCACAACAATCTGACAAGTCTTTGTAGATGCCAGTGGAAGATGTTTCCAATCCTGTCTCCAAACTGTGTCAGCCACACTATGCTTCCTACTCCTTGACCTTACTAATTCACCACTTAGATAATCTAGTAGTGAGAAATGTATTTGCTTGAGTCAGAGGTAGCTCTTCTTTGAACTCACAAGAACCATTGTTCTTTCCAAGTAACAGTAAGTGATTTTCAATGTTCTCTTCTGTACAATGGCACTTCGGGTATACGACTCATTCTTTATTCTTCGGGGTCTATATAGGTTGTGCAGAATGCTATCCACTGCAGACAAAATTATATAAGAACACAGACATTCTGTATCATAGTTTACTGAGTAAAACTGATACTAATGAAATAACAATAACATTGGCATATAATGGCAATATTTGTAAGCAGTATCACGCTCAGGAAAAATACAAGATTAGCAAAGCATATAATGGGAAAATGTGGTGGCACAGGCTGTAATGCAAGCTGAGGCATTTTATGACAAAGGCAAGAGATAATTTCCCATACAAGGTCTGCCTGGCTAACTTAATAAGAGACTTGACTTCAAAATAAAAGGTAGAAAGAAGGCTAGGAATATTTCTCCTTGATGACAGCTTGCTTAGTATACACAGAGCTCTGGATTCAATCTCGAGTGCAAGACAAAATTAAACATTTGAGCAGCAGAAGAAAAGGCAGAGGAGCATCTTAGAGATGGCTTCCAATCTGGAAAAGATAAGGCACCTTAACAACAAGAGGAGGTGTGGTTGCTGGAGACTGAGGGCTTCTGACAAACTGTTATGAGGCTGGAGAGCAAGAACACAATTACAGTGGGTACATTGCACATTAATTGTGACAAATGTAGTCCATTACTACAGGATGCTAATAAGGGGAATTTTGATGTGTGTACACAAAAACTCAGTGCTATCCTATCCAATTGTCCTGAAGTTTTTAAACTAATCTATAATAAGTTTTTCCTTAAATCAGAAAAGAAATGAATAAAAAAAGTCTCAGTTTGTAGTTGAATCAAGACCAGCCAATTCTAAGTCTGTCTGAGTTCCATTTGAGGGTATTTCTACCAGATTACCGTGATTCTAAGATATCTTCAGCCTTGAGTCTCTATGAATGCCCTTCCAGGTGATGTTAGTCTCACCCTTCACAAAACAGTTTAATTCTACATACAGACAGGACTTGCATCCCCACCCCATTCCTTTTCACAGTAGTAACCATCCAATGGCTCTGTATAACAGGAAATGGCTGCTGTAACTTGCATGCCATTCTCTGATCTGATGTCTCTCTATCTGTAAAGCCACTCAACTATTGTCATTTTGAAATACATATTTTTCACAGTGTCCCTGTCATTTAACCCTGTCAACATTTCTTTAGCCCAAGCCTCTCCAGAACTTATCTGGACTCCATTCATCTCTCTTCAGCATGCATTCTCTTTTTGCTATTATTATTCAGCAAGCAGTTTCTTTCCTAGTCACCAGCCTTCTGGTCTTCCGATGTTGATTTCAGCGGGCTCCAGCTTGCTTCCATAAATCTAATTGCTCATTATAGCTCCACACGTGTATCTCATCTCTAGTGGACTTCTAACATTCTCCACTAACCCTTTCTCCTTTAAATGTCCTTGGACCAACAGTCTTCACTGACCTCCTTGAACTTTGCTTGAACTCTTTCCATGCCCCTATGACATCATCTCAGACTATAGTCATCTTCATATAGTGTTCTCTGATTGAGTTTTTTTTGGGGGGGCGGTATTTTTGTTTGTTTGTTGTTGTTGTTTTCTGTTTTGTTTTTGTTTTTGCTTTGCCAGGATTACATGGCCTGCTCCTGTGGCCCATTTCCTCTTCACCCTGATGACAAATCGTCTCCTCTTACCTAATCCTTTCATCTTCTTCAAAGGTTAAAAAAAAGTCCATAGCCCTTTACTATACAGCTCCACCATGTCTTACCATCCTTCTAATTTCCTGTGCCATTTCATCTCCTCAATTATTCTTTCTTTGATTCTTCACTCATATCTAACACTCTCCTCCATGATCATTTCTCTTTAGACACTTTAACCATACTAAAATAAGGGCTTCTTGATTTTTCCTTCCAATTGCCAAAGAATAATGAAGCATTTGTTAATCACTTGTAGGAGATTTTGTCTGTAAGACAACATAAAAAGAATCATGGCTCCAGCCAGAGAAAGAAATGATAAAAGCATGGACATATCTAGTCTGGAAGATGCGTGTTAGAGTGCACGTTTTACGGTTCTCCAAGATTAATTTTTTATTTATTTCTTTCTCTCTGCAGAATATTTACACAGAATCTCTGTACCCAGATGAAGTTAGCCTTTTGCTGCTTAATCGGATCGTGGACTTGGTTAAAATTCATGTTTGTTTATAAAATTTCAGATTCATAAATAATTAATTAGGGAATGTTTTTGTTATAGGCTGCTAACATTGTTTTTTAAAAATAATTTTGATACTCTATTTCTAAAACCATTTAAGACTACTATTTTCCATTTTGAAAGCTTAAAACTGAGTATAAGCACTCAAGAACTCAGACAATATGTAAAAGTACCCTGTTTGATATAGAGTCTGCCTGCTGCCAAGGTGTGTCCTTGAAAGCAGGGCCTCACTTTGATGTGCATCTTGCACAATGCCTAGGTCAATGGGCTCTCAGGGTCAGTAAATCGAGGATGAAAGCAATGGAACCGATGTATCCACAGAGCAATGACATGACTATCATCCATTTTCAGCTGTAGAATTATGTATAGCATTTGGCCTCACATAAGAGACATTGAAAGTTAAATTCTTCAACCTCAAAAGCAGAAATAGTAACTGCACATTTAGCGGGTTTCAAAAGGTTTTGCTAAGGGTAGTAACCACAAAAGAACAAAGTGTTGCTTTTTACTGAGCATAACAAATCAATAGCCTACATTTCAGAGCATTCTCTACCAATAGGGCAAAGTACATTGTATCCCGCCTCATACAGGCTTTTACTTCCAAAGGCTGTTGGTATTTCTCTTTAATTAAAGCTGCTGGGTTTTCATAGTTGCTTAATTAACTTGAGAGAACATCAGCTTCAATGCCTTTAGGAAAGTGATTGCAATTGCAGTGCCAGTCTGTCAGTAAAAGTAAAAGGACCAAAACATTTTAATAGCAAAGTTATAAGAACAAAGAATGAATATAATAAGTAGAAGTCATAAGTAATAATTAGCCTTGCTAGTCTTGCTATTAGCAAGTTTTATAGAAATTATTCCAAGACTTTGACTTGTGGGTCTCAGATGCAAGAGCTTAGCATGTGTGTAGCTTAGCACTCCAAGGCTGCTGACTCAAGCAGCTAGTTGGTCTTCATTAGGGATGGAGGCTGCTCCATTGTAGGTGCCACACTTCCCCATATGAAAGATCAGACACTGAGCCTTAGTGAGAGGATCCATGATGATTAACCTCTTTCACAGTCTCCATCCATACCACACTTGCACTCTGCCACCTACAAATGTAGAGCCTTGCAGGGTCACAACCTGGATGAGTCAACTCATTATCTAATGATCCCAGATTCCTATGAAACACACAGTCTCTAAGTTCTCTCTTGTGCCACACCAAGATACCCCAAAACTTACCCAGTTTTAAAAAGTTCATATATATAACCTCACAGTATCTGTAGTGCAAGAGCTTAATGTGCAAGCACACTTACATGAGCTTCCTTCCTCAAGCATGATACAGATAACACTGCTAGAACAAGATTTCTATCTGAGTACTCCATGGGGGATGTTCTGCCTCCACGCTGAGGCACTTTGTGGTAGGATTTGGTTCCTTTCAGAAATGTTGCATTCTGGTATCCACAGACCAGATGTTGGGCAACACAGAAGGTAGCCTGTAATCATGGTGGAAGATTATACCAGCACTGTTCAACAGGAGCCATCAGTGGGCAACATTCACTATCTTCCTGCCGCAGTGTCTATGGAGTGCTCAGTTTATGGAGATTCTCTTAGGTCCAGCTCCTTTGGTGGTTTGAATAAGAATGGCCTATGTGTTGTCTTACTGTAGAAAATTTGGTCCTCACATGGTGGAATTGCTTGGGGAGGGTTAGTAGGTTTGGATTTCTTCAGGAAATTTTGTCATTAGGGACAGGTTTTGAAGTTTCAAAAGACTCCAACCCATTCTCAGGCCCGCCCCTGGTGGGCTTATACACATGCGCCTCATGGTTATATACCAAGTGTGAGCTCTCAGCTACTGCTCCAGCCAACATGCCTACCTGCCTGATGCCATCGCCCTGCCATAATGGTTATGAACCATAATCCTCTAAAACAGCAAGATCCAAATTAAATGATTTCTTTTATAAATTGCTTTGGTCATAGTGTTTTAACCCAGCAATAGAAAAGTAACTTAGATGATCTCCATGTCTCTTTGCAGTTTTTTTTTTTTCAACACTAATATTAGTCCTTCAGACACAGTAAAGACAAACTTCCCATCCTTATTCTTACCTTGGATCACCTCCAGGATGCTGATGAGTAGGTTATTTTCAAAAATGTTCCTATAAAGAGGACTGCTTCTCACTGCTGTCATTTGCTTCTCAATGGGGCTGCGTTTAATATAGCACAATCAACGTTTAGTTCACATTCACATTAAGTTAACCTATGTATGAACCAGGCTCAGATGTTCTGCTTTTAATGATATGTTTAGTTTTAAGATTATGTCTGTTGTCTTATTCTGCCTTCAAATAATACATTTTAAAAGTATACATTTGGAAATATGGACCTTGTACTTAGAAAGTGTTGACTCATGACTATCACACAATGTAAGAATATGTGTTTGTTATGCACATAAGTGTATCTAAATACTCATTGCACATGTATGCACATGTAATACATATAATTTTTATTGTACTGGGGCTTTTGTTGTTGCTACTGCTATGCCCTTCATGAAGAGAAAGGGCATGTACACCTTGGACCTGTAACTTTTTACTAAGAATCATGACACTGAAGTACTGGGACTTTTTCCCCTTTTCATAAGTCCCACAGAGATTATGTGGAATGTTTCCATAGAGAAATGGCTAGTAGCTGGAACATAGTATACTTGTTAACTTTTGTCAACTTGACACAAGACAGAATCATCTGGGAAATGGAGTTTTCACCTTTCCATGCGATTATCCTGTAGGCAAATCCATAGAGGCATTTTCTTGATTCATAATGGATGGAATAAGGCCCAGCCCACACAGGCCACAGCACTCCTTGGCATGCATTCCTAGTTTGTACAAGAAAAACTGTGTGCCGTGGTGAAGAAGCCAACAAGAAGCCATGGTCTCTACCTGTGAATGAGTTCCAGCCTTGGCTTCCCTTGATGATGGATTATAACTATTAGCCAAATAACCCCTCCCCTCTCAAAGTTATTTTTAGGTCAGTGCTTTATCTTAGAAGTAAGAAGAAGTAACATAGAAGAGATGTTAAGACCATCATTTCAGTAACCTGGGACTCCATGATAGCTATCCATATGTCCAAACTTGTCCTTCCAGCTTGCTCATCCCTAATACACCATATCCTTCCTAAGTCAACTGATGGTCTGTCTTTCAAATTGGACCTGTTAGGTCAAACAATGCCTCTGATTGACAATTCCAGTAGCAGAGTTACTACTGACTCAAAGCCAAGCACTTAGCCTGCATTAAATCTAGCATCACAGCAAGAATCAACTCTTGAACAGTAAGGAGACTTGCTGCAGAAGGCATGTCCTTCCTGCAGCTCTTTCAACCGGTGAAGCAGACCTTCCCACCAGCGTCTTGTGGAAGTACCAGGAAATTTTCTCATGCAGCATAATGACTTTGGTAAAATGTTAGTGGAAATTTAAAAGTCTTATTTATGACCATTGCATCTCCTATCCAATTTGCTGAAACTGAGACACAGAGACATACCGATGCTGAGGAAAGTATTCTGGTCATGAGGCTGAGTAGCAATTAGCAGGACCCAACTGAGAATGCAAATTAGAACATCAGGAAGGAAATTAATTCATAGGTTTCTGCCTCTTTCCTTTTCTTTGAATGCTATCTTTTCAAAGATATGTTGGCTGTGCCCCTATAGTGAATAACAGTTACACCTAAGGATAACACTGAGCACTTGGTAATTAGTAACTTTTAGCATATCACTTCACCCTTCCCCAAAACCAAATTTCTGGTTGGAAAGATATGCATGGCCTCTCTTAAATCCCAAGATTCCTGATAATTTTCACACCAGACTTCATTCTTGTTTGTGCAACTAATCAAACTCTTGTGCATTGTATGTTCAAGTACATTGTATGCAGATGAGTAATGAAAAATGGAAAATGTTCACATTGTGCATAGCTCTTTGAGACTATTATCCTGTCAGACTTCACACACATGCACACACACACACACACACACACACACACACACACACACACACACACTACAAGATTGAAAATAAAATTAAGAAATTTTAGGATAGTGGCTGAAGCTCAGAAGCAGAGGTGTTCAGTGAGATATGGTGTCCAGTGAGATTACACAAGCTGTATTCTCACACCATCAGCCTTGTGTAGTTGTGTGTACATATATGGAGAAATTCTGACTTCCTGAAAAATTGCTCTCTCAAACAGTTAATGTTTGAAAGAGCCTGGGATTCACACTGCATAGCTTCTGTGTTTTATGTTCTATTTATTATGTAGTAGTTAACTGCCAATCACCTGGTATCAGTCCTTTTGTAAATTAGCTCTCACTTGGATGACTATGGAAGCTATATTGTTATTATCTCTAAATAAATAAATAAATGTAAAAAGGAAAGTTTAAATGGAAAATGAAGGTTTACAGGTAGTGGTATTTCAAGGCCAGAGACTTATCCATGTCACTACAGAGAAATCCATTTTACTCCAAAACTCTTTTCTCTTACAGATGTATATGCTACACATAGATTCTTAGCAAGCAGGACGAAACATTTTTTTAATGCATTTTCACTACTTATAACCCCTCACTTTGAGCTTTTTTTTTTCTAGTCTGTCTGTAACTGGTCAAGGCTAGCTCATAAATCTTAGAGTTGGAAGGAATCTGTGATTTAATCAAACCTAACTCCAGACAGGAAATATGACTCCTCTGTAACTATACTAAGTGGATATCCACCCCTGGCTTCGCCATTCCAAGAGGAGGAAACTCATTTATTTCCAGGAAGACATTCCATTTGCAAAGAGTACTCAACAAAGAAAATATAAATGAAGCCAAGTGTTGTAAAAATATTAGATTGTTCATTTTCATGCCATAAAATAGTATTCCAAAATAAAATTAGACTAAGGAAATATCATATCTTAGGGCAAAAAAAAATCTATGCAATAACAGTGTATAGAGGACATGGGAAATGAATTTTCTTCTATCCATTACTACAGATGTGCAGTTGAATGATTTCCTATGGGACAAAAGTCTTGGCTTGCAGACAGCTGGAGACAGGTAGTTAAGCCTTCAGGTTGAGTTCTACAGCCCTGTGGGTCTCACATTATGTGGTTAAGTGAGAGATAGTGTGAAGAATAGAAAAATATCAGAGTGTACTATCTTAGTATCAATTGTGTTCAAGTCTCAGTTCCAAAAGTTTGCACATGTTGCTTACGTGATGTTAAAGCAGACACTTGGGGTCACTGAGTCTTCATCCCCTCATCTGGAAAGGGAGAAAAATAGCAGCTGCTTCAAGGGAGTGTCAAAATGTGATGATACATTCAAAGGTTGCTTATGAATAGAAAGCTGTTAAACAGGTAGAGATGCCATTAGTAAGCTTAATGCTGTCTAAAAGGTGAGAGTACAAGAGACAGGAATGAAGGACAAGTGAATGTCTGATGGTGTGAGAACATTAGGGAAGAGAGAAATGTTCTTAGTGCCAACCTATTGAGCATCTTTATATCCGGTGTTATGCTGAGCAACAAGAGAGGAATGAAAGTTATATGTCAGAAAGTGTGACCTGAACTCAACAAGGGCCCCCACTAGAATGTGGAGACTACTTCTTGACTCATCATACTCTAGACATCTTCTGTAACTTTGATTAGTGAGAAGACAGTTCTAAACCTCTTGTTTCTCTGTTAGATGACAAAGGAGTATTCATTCCTTCATAGATTATTGATGACTATGAAGAAGAAGCTGGTAAAAACAGATTTTGAATATCTTAGCTATTGGTGCTATTTTATTGGTAAGCACAGACCACTGGAGAAAATATTGGGAGAAAAAATTGGGTGCAACTCATCAAACATGGAGAAGCTGAACTTGTGCCTACATAGTGTTTTTTACCCCTGCATGCTAGCAGCTTCAGTACAGAAGGATGCTTTGTGGCTTACCAAAGGAAAATGTAAATACTAACCTAGCAACAATAACTTTGATCTGCAAGGTGTCTTGCCTGCAAGATACACTAGTCCAACAGTGGCACAAGTTCTATGGGTGTAACCAAATAATATCTCATTTGATTGGAGGCCCATTTGATGTAACCCCTACCTTACACTGTTTGGGTGACCAAGAATCCAAGACTATATAGCTCAGTGTCCTAGGGTAAAATCAAAAGCTACTGCTCTAAAAAAATAAACAAATAAAATAAAAACAGATAATAGAATGACCCCCTGATGACACTTCTGCTATACTCATGTATCAGTGCTTTGCTCAAGTATCATCAGAGAAGCTTCATCCTGAGAAGGTACAAACAAATAGAGACCTACAGCTTGGCTTTATGTAGAGAGTAAGATGTTAAAATGCACAGCCCTAAACAGGATGCCTCAATCAAATTCCTTTCCTCAGTGTTCAGGGAACATTTTAGAACATGAAGAAGAAAAAAAAATGTAATAGCCGCAGAATGGAGGACGCCAAGGAAACAAAATTCTGTAAAGAAACATGAGTGACACATTCATGAAGTCATGCAGAGAGCCTGTACGGGTCTGCACTGGTTGGAGTCATAGAATTGAAAACTACAAGTGGAAACACGCCACCATCTCTAAACCAGAAGCAATCTCCAACTGATAACTACTTGCAAATGAAAACTTAACTTTCTCCAAAAGAGTCTCATTGGGGAAACAAACTGTTCTTAATATTAGGCTCCATGCCCAGAAGTAGACAGTCAACAGAAATGAATTCAATGGCCTCTTTGGAGCATTCTTATCTCATGATTTTTTTTTATCAAGGCTTTTCCTTTTTCTAAAATTTTATCATATTATTTTTATTTTGTTTATATTTTCCTTTTCTCTATTTTTTATCATGCAAGTCCTTTGCATATATATTATGTCTTACATTAGTTGGAGGGCTTGTGTTTGTTTTGTTTTTAATGAAATAGTTGAATGTAGAATGTATGAATGCATGGATCTGTGTTTTGCTTTTTTTTCTTTTTTTTTTTTTTTTTTTTTTTTGTACTCTTTTCCAATTCTGATGTGTGAGTTTTTGTTTTATTTGATTGCAGCCTGAAGTAGGGTCCAGATATGGCTTAACATGGGAATAAAATTCAGGTACAGAAAGGACCTCCGAATCATTTTGTTACTCTTTATGTTCCTTTTTTTAATCTGTTGTCATGTCTGTGTGAATTGGCATCAATTATACATTCACACGTAATGTGCACTCTTTTTTCTTGAATTTTTGCATCCATCTTTCATTAGTTAGAACTGGGACTTTATCTCTAGGCAATCTTAGTGGACCATATACAAAGGTGGAAGGCTGTGTGGTTCATCATTCACATTTTGTCAATAACATATTGAGTATATGTACTGTTTGGAGGACTGACTCCTCCCTATGGCAGTTATCTAATGATTAGCTTTCTCTGCCCAGCTTCTGCACAAGCTTCCATGCTTCCAGATCCTTTTTTGGCTTAATAAACGTTTGTCTTTGTAGCTATGTTCAGGGAATTTACCTGAGAAACTGAAATCTTCCCTCCCAGAAGAAAGAGAAAGCCTCATAAAACTGAGGAAGTTAGTGAAACTGAAAAAATTTAGGGTGATTCTGAAGCTAACAAGATTCATAAGGCATATCCAACACTATACAGGCCATGAGAATACTCTTAGATAGAAGACATTATTCAGTAGAACTTCTTGATAGTTGGGCACAGAATATCATGGATATAGTTTTATGAGTTATCATATCTGCTGGGGTGTCCTTTGTGGTAATCCAGTTGCTTTGAGGTCACCTACGTTCATGTATGTAATCACAATAATCACACCAGTGCACTAAGCTAGACTGGAAGTAGAGTCATCTCTTTGCTCTTTTGTCAGTGGCATACTGGGGTAAGCATGTTTGCTCCTAACTCCTTAAGAAAAGTCACAGAAGAGGGCATACTGTTACTAACCAACAAGTAATACTTTTGCTTGTAATATGGATTGGCGCCACTCCTATTATGGAACCCAAAGATGCAGCAGTACCCCAACTTTGTAGAGCCGAGAATGTTACTCATTCATCTCTAAAGTCCTGAAAGAAAGAACTGCTCAGAATCTTTTCAATTATGTCCAACTCCAGGAATGTACTGCTTCCTTCAAGCATCAAGGCTTTACCTCCTAAAGGGTTCATTAACTCCTCAAATAGCTTCACCAACTGAGTCTATGGAGGCATTTCTTATTCAAACTGCTTCAGTCAAATTCACAGAGGAATAAAACCACTAGAATTAACATCCATTAAAAGAGGATTCATTAGATTGGCTTACATAAGGTCAGAATATTTTAACAACAGCAGACTCTTCAGAAAGGCTGACAAATGTGGTAGTCTCTTACTCCAGGAGGCTGGATGATTCAACAGTCCCAATCTAGCATCAAGGGATTCCATAGCTGGTGGGCTCCTGTCTATATAGGCAGCCCAAAGAAGCAGCTTCTAATATTAGTAAATATCAGTCCACAGTTGCAGCAATGGGGTATGTGAACTCACTAACAAGAGAAAAGTTCAAGTGAGAAAAAGAAAAAAGTATTCCTTCTTCTATGGATACTACCAGAAGGTATTGTCACTTTTAGAAAGGGATCTTCTAAATCAATTAAGACAATCAAGACAGTCCCCATAGGTCAACTTGCTATAGACAACTTCACACTCAAGCTCTCATCACAGGTGATTCTAGGTTGTGTCCAGTTGACAAGAAATGCTCACTATCAGAATATTCAAGATATCATTGCATCATTTAATAGCATAATAAAGTTCTGGGTGTGTCTTAGTTAGGGTCTCTATGACCCTAACTAAGTGAAGAGATACCATGACCATAGCAGCTCTTATAATGTATAACATTTAACTGGGGCTGGCTTACCGTTCAGTTTTAGTCCATCATTATCATGGTGGGAAACATGGCAGGATTCAGCAGACATGATGGTGGAGAGGTAGCTGAGAGTTGCACAAACAGACTGGCAGGAAGCAGGAGGCGATGGTGAGCCACTGTGCCTGACTTGAGCTTCTGATACCTCAAAGCCCATCCTCCAGTGAGACACATCCTCCAACAAAGCCACGCCTATTCCAACAAGGCCACTCCTCCTATCAGTCCCACTCCCTGTGAGCCTATGGGATCATTTTTTATTCATTTTAGTCTTTAGTCTGTTTTTTTTTAAGTTGGTTTCTGTATACGTTTTGTGTCAAAAGTAGAAATTTAAGAACAAATGGAACCATAGTGACAATAATTAATAATACTCCACTATATATTCAAAATCCACTACCATCTACTGATCCTTAACATTTTCATAGCACCTAAGATTGGAGACTTTATGTTACTTAGATTGATGTGTGTTACAAAGGACATATACTTCAAAGGTTTGTGTAATGTACAATAAGCAAGCAATAATAGTTGACAAAAATGTTGGATCTCTTGATTAAAAAAAAAGATAGTTTAAGCATTATATTTATCACCCATGAAAGTGGTAGTTTCTTGTCAAGAAAGGACTGTTGACCATTGAAACAGTGCTTCTGGCACTATGTGGATAAAAGTGGGTTGGGAAGATAAGGTTTTGACAAGTTCTACTCTTTTATAAGTGATCACTCCAACTTCCCAGCATTCCAGTTCCCTCCTCATGCATACCTTCATGATCCTGCTATCTTCAGTCACCAATAAACTTCCCAGTGTGTATATACCAGGGAAGAGCTGTCTTTCAGGCTGTGACATGTGCCATAAACACATTATGTCATTATCAGTGTCTGAAAATAAGCTACTGATATCTTTTCAAACCATCACGCCATCTTCATTTACAGGAGAAATTTGAACTCACAGCTTTTCCAATTCAATTATTCATTCACTAATATTCATTGATTTTGGGTTTTCATAATAGCAGGTGTTGTGTTGAGATATGGAAACATAGCTATTACCAATCCCACAAAGAGCTTATTACCCAATTAGGAACACAAAGAAAACACAGGTGACTCATTAAATATTCAAAGAAAAGATTTCTGTATGTATTTTCAGCACAGGGAAAGCTGAGGCATGAGGATCATCTGAGCCCATGAGTTATCATCCTGGAAAAATAATAGGACCACCTATAAAACAAAAATTAAAGGAAGCTAGAAAGAGAAAAGAGACAGGGAGGGAAGAAGAGAAGGAGAATGATAGGGAGGAAGGAAGGGAGGGAGGGAGGAAGGAAGGAAAGAAGGGAGGGAGGCAGGAAGGAAGGAAGTCAATTCAGTAACTGGAAACAAGTAAGTACTTCACTAGAAAGACATTAATCCACACCCAATAGGATCCTAGGATCCTACATGTGGTGTCCATTCACATTCTTCTTCTACCATGATTGATGTGTGTGTGTGTGTGTGTGTGTGTGTGTGTGTTGAGGGAGGCGGGAAAATAGCTCAGTTGGTAAAGTGTGTGAAGCATTCAAATGAGGACCAAAGTTAGGACCCCTAGCACCCATATAAAAGCAGGACATGGTGGTGTGTATCTTTAACAATGTCAAGGGGACAATGAAAAGCAGGACCCCCATTATCTACCCTGTTTATTTAACTCAATGAGTTCCAGGTTCATTGAGAGACCGTGTTTCAAAAAAGTAAGGTAGAGAGCAACAGAGGAGGATAACCAATGTTGACCTTCCATAGGCATATATGTTCACACATGGAGAGAAGGTGGTACTCGGGGGCCAGAATTTACATTTTTGATCAGATGAAATTGCTACTGGAATAAACAGGGAAAACTCTCCCACGCCGTTTCTTCTGATACCACCCTGCCTCTGGAGATATTTCAACTTAGTCATGCCTCATTTTCACCTTTTTGTCATCAAATAGGACTGATGTAAAAATGCAATCGACAATGCTGAGGTCCTTTCCTTAGGGACAGGTGACAGGTATTCCATTAACACAGGCTAGCGAGTTACTGGCTTTCCAGTTTTATTGTCCTGACTATAATCTACATACTTTCTGAGCTAAAGACTCTGCCTTAAAAGATGACATGATTTTGTATTTTAAAACAAATACAGGTGTACAACATAAACTACATATACTTTATTGGATATTCTTTGCCTGGGATAGAGAGTAAAATTGCCTTTTTTACAGCTTTGCAGTTTTATTAATGTTTGGTTTATTTCTTGTTCTGTGTGTGTGTGTGTGTGTGTGTGTGTGTGTGTGTGTGTGTGTGTGTGCAAGCACGTGTGTGGGAGGTGGTGTTGTATGTCTTGTTTGATTTGTCACTGTGGCAAATCAAAGGTGTTTCAAGTCTTACTTGTCCAACGTCAGGTGGTACTGCCCACACCATAGTTCTGTCAATAACTATCAACTTAGAAAGTTCAACAATTATAACTGGGCCAATGACTCATTCTTACCGAAATGAGCTATGCTTAAAGCCATCTACTCTGTCACTGCTGCACTATGGAGAAGTAAGAGAGAGCCCATGAAGAAAGATTTCCTAAGACAATGCAAGGGATATCTACAGTGGATCAGCAGAACAAAAGCTCTCATTCCTCATGTTTTCTGACGTGAACAAACACTTTGGTAGCACAATAGTGTGCATTCACTACATGTCAGTCTTCTGAAAGCTTCCTTTAGAGTCTCTGAAATGTCTCTCTAATGAGAAATTAAATCTAAATGAGTGATGGTATCAGAAAACATTACCCCTGCTTTCTTTAGCTTGGGAAACAAAATCTCTGAATACTCCTTTATTGCTGTACTCACTGACCATTTCTGGGCTCTTGGGGAATTTCTTTATGTGGTCATTTGAAAGATTCAATTTGGGTGGGAAAGTTTGAGTCCTGTCAGCAAATCCATCCTCCCTCCAGACGATGAGTGCTCAGCAGCAGCCCTAGGGAAGTGCTAGCCACCTGAGCTAAGACTAAGATAATATACTATTTTATTTTACTGAACACCTGAGATATTCCAGACAGCTGATCAAGAATTGGCCCAACTGTGATCTGATCTCCTATGTCCCAGGAAAGGGCTGGGAAACGAAAGTAAAGAAATACGAGAACAAAAAAAAATTGAGGGTAGTGCTAGGTGGATAATACAGCCACATTTCTGAAGAAGCTCAGAGCATAAATGGCCCGCTGTGGAAATGCGACAAGGGCAAATCTAACCTTTTTCTTCCTTCCAGGTAGCTAGGCAGACAGCTGCACCACAGCCTGACTTAGGAAGCACAGCACATCCAATCTCAAATTCAAGCACTCTTCAAATGCATTTAAGATTCTATGGATTCCCCTCTTTGAATAAGGAATATGACCCAGTGTCTGGGGCCTACTTAGTAAACAGCAGAGAACTGGCCTGCCTCATCCATCATCTTGTCCCCAAGCCTGGTACCATGCCCAAATAATACTCGCTAAGTAAGTGATAGATGAAGGGAAGGCAGAAATTAAATGAAACAAACCCAAAGTTATTGTGCACGTGTGAAGTGTGGCACTTGTTTAAATTTGTTTATCATTTTGTACATTTCTTTTGATTTTGACTTGGAATTTTATAAAATTTGATATACTGAGTTCAGATACTTTTGCTTTGTTTTTTGGTTGTTTTGGGTTTTTGTTTGTTTTGTTTTGTTTTTTGTTTAGTCTGAGCTGAGGCTGCACGTCACAAATGTGATGTTGCTGTCCTTCCTGTTGTTTGCATCCAGCAGGACAAGGGATTTCTCTCTCATCTTTTCTGTCTGATGAAGCATGTACACCTGCCTTTAGAGGAAGAAGCTCACATAGGACCACAGTAACCAATCACCTATGAAGCATACCAATTGCAAAGTCCGAGGGCACACTAACTGCCCCCTCTACTATGTACTGGGGACTCCTGTTCTTAGAGTCTTTGGGAAATGAACAAATGTCCAGATGACATTTCTTCTTTCTCAATCCATGTTCCCTACTCTTATCTTTACACCACTTTCCAGGCTGTCCTTACTTTCTTTTCTGTCTTTTCATGGCCTACACGGCATGGCTGTCTTCTTGTTCCTCCATTATGCTCTACTACAAAAAAAGCTAGATGACACAGACTATCCATCTCATACACAGGGGTTTCTGTTACTTCACTGTGT
The DNA here is from genome assembly GCF_943737965.1 of Phodopus roborovskii. Taxonomy (NCBI): domain Eukaryota; kingdom Metazoa; phylum Chordata; class Mammalia; order Rodentia; family Cricetidae; genus Phodopus; species Phodopus roborovskii. The sequence continues at coordinate 34,515,271 of NW_026125281.1, forward strand.
GTTGGGTTAGACACATTCAAATTTGAGTGTGGACAGATTAGTTACTATCCTTAGGATGCCAATTAAATCCCCTTATATCTCTTTTTCACTCAAATCTACAATCAGTCTGACAATCTCTTGTCTTCCTAAATGACTGTTGTGGCACACCATGGAGGGAAAAATAGGAGCAGTTAGCATGAGTGGCCCATTTTGTATGTGATGGAAGGGTAAGTGACTGATTTGTTCATTCTTGTCAATAATTTTGGAGCAATAAATTGTATAGACTAGAGTCTGAGTCCTGGTTCCCTTGTTTGTTGGTTCCAACATCTTGAGCAAATTACATCTCCTAGTTATTGTGTTATGATTTTTTTTTAACAAATAACTACTTTTACTTATGAAAGCTCATCCTTAGATTAGGTTTGTTCCTAACTAGTTCTTACATCTTAAATTAACCCATTTCTTTAATCTACGTTCTTCCACAAGGCTGGTTACCTCATCACTATACTGCCCACCCTGCTTCCTCTGTGTCTGGCTGGTGAATCCACTCCAATGCCTATCAACCTCTTTTGAAGCAAATTGGTGCTGCCAGGAGTAGACATGTCTCACTGTCATGAAAAGCCTTATGCTATTAAAACATTGAAATGCCATATTGTGTAGATCTCTTAAGTGTTTGAAGACCATCTGACTATCTAAAATATATCACTGTTTTAACTTAGAACATCCTTACATACCTGTACAACTACAAATGTGGTTGTTATAGATGACTAAATACCAAACTTCACTTCTTAATTGTCATAAATAGTTGTAACAATAACCTTATAGGACTAGTGCTTTACATTTTTAAAGTGAGATATATAGGTACAATACTGAAAGAGAGAAAAAGAGAGAGAGAGAGAGAGCAAATATACAGTGTGAATAACCAAAACCAAAATTACCTTAATTTTGTATCAATATACAAAAATTCTCCCTTGTAATATATTTGAGATGAGTAGTTGCTTTTTATTCTAAAAGTAGATTCAATAATCTACCCTTTTATCCCATCCTTTCCATATCCACCTTTTTTGTTTTACAGAGAGTTCCATGAATCCAACCTGCTTTGTTTAGATTTACCTGACCATTACTCGTAACAACTCGCAACCAACACCCCTAAACAATGGCAAACATTTATGATCCTCTGAATAAGAAACCACCCACCCCACCATTGGGGAATGTGGGTGTCATGTTCTCTAGACTACTTCCTGCTGTCTAGTGGTGATGACATCTTTAAGAGACCCTGAAAGAATTGGGATAATGATCAAACCTTGGGAAAACTAGCTGTATTATTTTTCATTTAGTCTCTGTATGATGGTAAAGTGTAGTGCTTATCTGATTTCTGGCTGAAGTAGTCTGCAGAGCTGGACCATCTCAGCTAGCATCTTTGAAGTTGTTCTGTATATAGATTTTTGAGGGACTGCAACAGAAGCACTCTGAAAGTCTGGATCACGTGGGCTATTTGTCTTGTCTTTATTGATGTGTAGTCCCTTTATTCTGAAAACACACAAACTTTAAAAGGTAACATATATATCTGAATTAACAGAAGTATGGAATGTGTACAAGTCAGTTAAAATTGACTTTTTTGTTTTGTTTGAGCAGGTAAAATATGTCTATCAACTTTATAAGTCAACTTGGACTACATAACCAACTCTGTAGCCAACAAGATTTAACATGTCTCATCCAGTCAAAGAGCTGTTTCCGTGTAGAGAGATCACCACCTATCTTGTAAGGGTTTGTTTTTTGTTTTGTTTTTAAGGGTGGGGTTCTTTGTTCGGGTTTATACCCAAGATTCTCAGGAGGTCCCCTCCAACCAAATCTGATATTTATTAATTTTGAAGAAATCCATAGCTTTTTGTTTCCTATGTAAACAATGGCATAACCTCTCCTCCAATGCAACACATTTCCTGACTTCAAATCTAAAGTTAAGACATCTTTGAAATATATAGGTTGGTTTAATTCATCAGTTATTTTCCACAATCCAATGACTCTCAGTAGCTGTAGATTTTGTTCAATGGCATATAAAATATTTAAAGCTAACAAAATACTATATATGATCCATAATTTCCTTTGTTAGGTAATTTCCCTTCTATGCATAGCTTATTTTTATATTGCTCTTTCTTTAAAGACCTTATTATTTTTAAACTATTTTCAGGATTATGTATGCCCTTTTTTTTGTTCAGCACCTAGATGCCTTTTAAAGCACACTCTGGGTTTTTAGAGGTTTCCTTGTGTATGGGCCTGGGTTTTTGAACATCTGTACCATTCTCTGACTATATGAGCCAAGACTAAGAGGGCCAGTCCACCTACTACACTGGTATGTCTTGGTGGCTAGCTCAAGCCCACAGGTAACAGCTGCTACATGCTCTGTATTCTGAGCAGTGTCCCACCTGAGAGAATGCAAGACTATAAATCCATATTTGGCTACTTTTCCAGAATTTTTCTTAGATTCTTTTGGGCCCTATGTTTGGATATTCAAGCCCTATGTTGGGTGCTATATGTAATAGGATTTTTCTTTGAACCACCAAATCACAAGTAACAACATGAAGACTTTAATTATGAAACCTTGTCTTTACCTTATGCTTGTTCCTACTTGATTCTTACAAATTAAATTAAGAGATATATTTTAATCTATGTTCTTGCTTGAGGCTTGTTACCTCATCTCCATATAGTCCATCCTGCTTCTTCAGAGTCTGGCTGGAGACTCCACCTTTCTTCTTCCCAGAGTTCTCTACCTGGAAGTTCTGTCTACACCATCTTGCCCAGATATTGAACATTTAGCTTTTTATTATACCAATCACAGCAATACATCTTCACACAGAGTACAAATATCCCACAATTCAGTGTCCACATTTTTATTGTGGACAATCCCGTGTGTGTGTGTGTGTGTGTGTGTGTATGTGTGTGTGTGTGTGTGTGTGTGCATGTGTGTTTGATGTTGTTTGTGATGGTACTTAATGAACCCATGGTTCCACTCATGCCATATGTGTGTGCCACTGAACTATATCATAAACACTCTTTACTTTTTCATTTTTTGACAGAGTCTTGCTAAGTTTACTCAAAGTGGTCGTGAATTTACTCATGGCTGGCCTTGAATTTTTATTCCTCCTACCTCAGCATCTAGAGTAGCTGGGGTTACAATACTTCATCATAGTACCTAGATCCTAGGTTATTGTGGTTACTTAGTGAGGTTATACAGATAATGACAAATAGATGATGGTGGTGGTGGTGATAAATAGAATATATATATATATATATATATATATATATATATATATATATGGCAGCAGATTGATGGTAAGTATTATAGATGAGTAGGCAGATTATGGTTAAGTAGATGAATAGATAAGTAGGTGATAACATTGGTATGGAATATTAGTTTAAGATATCTTAGATTTGTTTATGCTGTATAATGTGCTTCATGATGCAAAGATGTGTTACATTCAAACGTGTTGCATTTGTTTCACTCTGTGAGGCTGTGTTACTCTGCCTGTCTAAAACACCTGATTGGTCTAATGAAGAGCTGAGCATTGATAGCAAGGCAGGAGAAAGTATAGGTGGAGCTGGCAGGCAGAGAGAATAAATCGGAGGAGACATGGGAAGAGATAGAGGAGAAGGAATAAAGGATGAGGACATCAGGGGCCAACCACCCAGCTACCCAGCAAGCCACAGAGTAAGAAGTAAAGAAGCAAGAAGAAAAAGAGTAAGAAGAAAAGAAAGGTATATAAAATAGAGGAAGGTAAAAGCCTAAAACGAAAAGGTAGACAAAATAATTTAAGAAAAGCTAGCTGGAAGTAAGCCAAGCTAAGGCAAGACATTCATAAAAAAGAATAATCCTCTGTGTGATCTATTTGGGAGGTATTTGGCAGGCCCCTGAAAGAGCCAAAAGAATAAAGAGAAAAAACACAAGTAGATAGGTAGATAGATTAGATAGACAGTCAGACAGACAGACAGACAGACAGATGATCCATGAATGCAAGTATAGTCTAAACTTTCAGCTCTTGACTAGGGAAGCTAACTTGGCATGCCCATATAAACCGTGATACTCACTTGGTGAGCATAAAAATCGTTCAGAAGATCAGCATCATATAAGGCCATTTAGAGATTAATAAAGCAAGAAAAAATTTGTTCAAATATGTCCACTTTATCAGTTACAGTGCATATCCTTCTCTTATAGCAGAGAGACTACAGCTCTCATTGTCAATTACAGCTCTAACATTAGAGCAAAAAGCTGCCTCTTCCTTTCGATAGCATTCAATATAAAGCAAATTCCTGTTTGCACAGGCTTTGTCAAACTTCTTTTAATTAAATCCTAAATTCTTTTAACATGCTGTTTCCTGAAACACCCTATAGTCCCAAGGTTTATGTTCTTTCTCATAGAATCCAGTAGTTTTATCAACTTTCTCAACTTCTAGTATTCTTCTTGTCTTTACCTAAAAAGAATAGATTATGGATAGTAAGTAGACAGATGATTAAAGATACATAGATGATAGATTGACAGATAGATGATAGAGAGATAGATGATTGATAGATGATAGAGAATAAGTAGGTAGATAGACAACAGGCTATAAATTGATAGATATATAATAGATAAATGGTAGGTTGATAGATATTATTTATGAATATTAGTGCATATTTATGTAACATAGACATACACAGTGAAGCCCAGCACACAGACTTTGAAATATCTTTCTTAATTTTATTATATACAACTTGAGAATATCAAGTATAAAACTGAAAAATTATATAAAATTCAATAACCGCAGAGATGTTGATGATGAAGTTACCAACCCAGTAATAACTATGTATCAATAACGAAAGTCAATCCCTAAACAAAAATACAACTAAGTAGTAGCCCAGTGCTGTATGCAACCTGTGGCTTGGAAACATGGTAAAATGATAAAATACATTTCAAAACGCCTGGTACATAAGATACTGCAGATTTAGAAGATGGTATATTATACAACAAAAGCACACACATTATGACAAGCCAATAAAAATTCACACCGACGTTTAACCACTTTGTATCCTCTCATCAGACTCTTAAGAAGCACTTGGGAATGAAATGGACTTTGCTTCTGTTTATTCGCTGTGCCTCGGGAAGCAGAAGCAGACTGTAAGCACCTTTGAGTAGCACATGACAAAGTGCCATGAGGTTCTGCTTTCAGGGAGCGCCTGGAATTCTTATCTGTAGCTGGAAAAGTCAAATATGTTTCTGCACAGCAATCATCACGCAGTCATTTGGCGTTCTGCAGTATGGCCCCATGACAGTCATTTGCAGTGTAAATTCAAGTCACATCCCAGTGATTTTCTGCTCATTCTTACTGTAAAGTCACCTTGCAGGCTCCTCTACAAGGCTGCGATTATTTTTCAACTTTATTGCTAAGCTGATTTGTTTCCCATTTGCTTACTGATGAATTTCGGTGTTAACCAGAGGTATTTGTTCAGTGGCTAGTAATAAGTTCAGGGAACACTCCCAGCATAAGCTTTACGAGCCAGCGAGAATAACAGGTGAGACTAATGGGACCCTGGCTCTCATTGCTCATGCTGCAGCCTCTGTTGTAGCACTTATCAATTTATTCCGCAGATAAGAGAAGCAGGCTCACAACAAAGTCAAGGATATGGAAAAACAATATGTCTGCGTCCATTACTTATTCATGCCTAAGTCACATGAATGAAAAATGCAGACCATTAACAGCACAATAGCAATCTTTTATGATAACTGTGTCATTGCCTCGCTTACTGTTCACCCATAGTGGGCTACCTGCAGGAAACAAATGGTAGTTGAATAATCCGTAGTTACTGGGTCCTCCCTCACAGCAGAAGTATGAGACCAGGGCACATAAATAGTTTCGGACATCTGGTGTCCATGGTATTCAAAGCAAATTGGACCGTACATGTGTGATGGCTATTGTTGGTTGTCAAGTTGAATACATCTGGAATTAACTAAACCACAAATGTCTCAGTACACCTGTGAAGAATTTTTTTTCTTAATTCTATCATTTGAAGCAGGAAGACCCACTTTTAACCTGGATCTATTGAATCGGGAAAAACCGCCTTTAATCTGGGCTACACCATCTGTTGGTGGTCTATATAAGGGACAGGGAATAATGAATCTTACTCTCTCCGCCCATTTGCTCACATTCTTGCTGGTTAGTCCATATCTTCTTCTTCAGGATTCTGAATATACTGAGCCCAGCTAAAATATTCAGCCTTGTAGGTTGAACAGCTACTAGATTTTGGGATCATCCATTGGTAGACAGCCATTTTTGAATTAGCTGATATATACATATATATATGTGTGTGTGTGTGTGTGTGTGCGCGCGCGCGCGCACGCGCGCGCACATGTATATGTATATATATTTGTGTGTGCATGAATATATACATATTAATTCTATTTTTTCTCTACTAATACTTGAATAAAACAATGTTAATGTGTTCCACATATAAGTGATCATGGCTGTGTTACTATGACTTTTATCTAACTTTCTGAATTGCACTAATCATTTTAATCATTTTTTTCAAATATTTTTTGGTAATTTTTAAATTTTTTAATGTAAATTTGAAACAAGCTTGTTTTACATGTCAATCCCAGTTACTGCACTCTCCTATCCTCCCCTGTCCCCCCTACAATCCCATCCCATCCCCTTTCTGCTCCCCAGGGAGGGTGAGGCCTTCCATGGGGAGTCATCAAAGTCTGTCACATCATTTGGAGCAGGGCCTCGGCCCTCCCCTCTGTGTGGTATGGGCTCCCAAAGTCCATTCAGATACTAGGGATAAACACTGATCCATTACCAGAGGCCCCATAGACTGTCTAATCCTCCTAACCAACACCCACATTCAGGGGGTCTGGGTCAGTCCTATGATGGTTTTCCAGCCATCAGACTGGGGTGCATGAGCTTCCTCTTGTTCAGGTCAGCTGTCTCTGGGTTTCTCCAGCTGGGTCTTGACCCCTTTGCTCATCACTCCTCCCTCTCTGCAACTGGATTCCAGGAGTTCAGCTCAGTGTTTAGCTGTGGGTGTCTGCTTCTGCTTCCATCAGCTACTAGATGAAGGCTCTAGAATGGTATATTAGGTAGTCATCAATCTCATAATCATGGAAGGGCATTTAAGGTAGCCTCTCCACTATTTCTTAGATTGTTAGTTGGGGGTCATCTTTGTAGATCTCTGGACATTTCCCTCATGCCAGATATTTCAATTCGAATCCATTGGTCTACCTGTCTATTTTTGTGTCAGTACCAAACTGTTTTCAGGACTATTGCACTATCATAGAGCTTGAAGTCAGGGATGGTGATGCCTCCTGAAGTTCCTTTATTGTACAGGGTTATTGGGCTATCCTGGGTCTTTTGTTTTTCCATATAATGTTGAGTATTTATCTTTCAAGGCCCATGAAGAATTGTGCTAGGATTTTGATGGGCATTGCATTGAATGCCCTCATTTAATCATTCTTAAGCAATGTCCTCATATTCAGTGAATGTAGAAAATAGCAAAAATACTGAGAAGATATTTCATAGCCACAATATTACTGGTATTGTTAATTTTAAGACATTTTTGATTTCTAAGTTTTGTAAATGTATGTATGTATTCACACATACATGCATACTCATGGGCAGGCACAAGTATATATGTACATTCTATACATATGACTTAAAGTCAAAAGTTTCTCATCAACACAGATGGATGAATCCTTGCTAATCAGAGATGTCTTTCAAATATCTCACTAGAGACTAGGGGGTATCCTTATTCTACCACTATTATTATTATTATTTAGTTAGTTAGTTATTTCTTCCGCTAAAATTGTTTTACTTATTATATAAGCAATGAAACACATCTTAACCACATTTTAATGTATTATGTTTTATCTTTGAGCCTCAGGAATTTTTTAAAAGGTGTGGGAATGATAAAGAGGTGGCTCAGCACTTAAGAGTACAGGCTGCTCTTCCAGAGGACTTGAATTCCATTTCCAGCACCTACTTGGAAGCTTACAACTATCTATAACTTCAATTCCAGGGAATAATACACCCTCTTCTGGCCTCCTTAGGCATCATACATGCCTGTAGTGCACAGACATACATGCAGACAAAATAACCATATACATAAAACAAAATAAGTAATATAAAAATGTATATACTGAGGAATATATATGTATGATACTATATGATATATGTACTTATAGGTATGTTCATGTGTGTGCAGTGTGACTGATATATGTGTGTAAGAGAGAGTGTATAGGTATGCACATGTGAGTGGCTTTATGTGTATGTCTGTGCAGACTAGAAACTGATGTTGGATATGTGATGTTAATGATCTTTACCTTGTACATGAAGACCTGGAGCTGACCAATTCAGGTAGGCAGTCTGGTCAGGCAGCTTCAGGGTCTGCCTGTCTCTGACTTCCCAGCACTGTTGTTATATATTTGGTGCTATATTTGCTTTGTTTACCCAGGTGCTGAGGCTCCAAACTCAAGTCTTCCTGTTTGCATAGCAGACACTAACTTTACTAACCAAAGCATCTCCTCAAGCAGCAAGCAATTGAGATCATCTTCCTGCTAATCATAAGTCACAGACCTTGTTTCTCAGATATTATTTAACAGCATTTAGGGAAGCCCTTATTAATGCAGGGTGACCATTTTGATTTTGAAATTCTGTAGTCTTCCTTAGGCATTAAGTGTGTGTACATGAGAACCTTCCCCAGGCCCATGAAGCTTCTGTGAGGGACACCGAAAGAGTCATTCCTTTGGATCAGATACAGATTGGTGAGGGAGATAATAGACCCATGATCAGAGGGAGCAAAGTAGCAAGGCAGAAAGGAAGAGCAGTATTTCCTAAGACAAATCCAACAGCCCAGCTCCTTATATATAATCCCATAGCAGAGACGAAGTTTGAAGATTTTGTATAATGAAGGGGCAATTAGAATGAGTTTAAGGCGGCCTTGTTATTTATGACTGAGCAAGGTCAACGTGATTAAATCTCTTCCATTATTTATAAGTTTGCATATAATTACTATAAATTCTAGGTGTTCCATATGTTATGTTAGAATTCATGGTAATGTTATTTGGATTCTTCAAGATGCGTGCATCTGTTTTGCCCCCACAATTTCAGTCATTAAACCAAAAATACACACAGTATACTTTGACATTAATCAAGAGAAAGAGCAAGATAATTTTGGCATCCTGAGTTTTTCTTTTAACAATGATAGGCCAACAAAAAGTATGGCCACTCATTTTCTTCCCTTTATTTCGGGAAAACAACTTCTTAAAGTAGTGTGGATGTTTTTCAAAATATCTATTTTGGTGGCCACTTATAATTAAGCACACGATCCCTGTGACTAATGTCCATGTTTGTGTTAAGTGAGCCAGTTGGAGTCCCAGCTATAGTTCTGAATCACTAGAACAAACGATGAGAGAGCACTCTTCTCTGAATTTTCATGACTAACATTTCCACATTTGATTGGGGAGTTAGCATATAGCATCTGTTTCAGAGACATAAAAATCCAATTAAAGTATCAGCTATCAGAATCAATGAGATACAAATATCAACACAGGAAACCATGACCTAATTATATTATGAATAATAAACCACAGGTAAAAATCACATTCCAAGTCATCACATTGACTGATTCATACTTTGCAAAGTTAAAAATATTCCAAAATAATACATTCTGTGGAGATGGAGATGAGATTCTATTTATTAACAACTTTTGTCATATTTTTATGAGACACAATTTAATAAAAATTCCTAGTATAAATTTTAGTAATTTAGTATTAAAACTAGAATGGAAGAAATGAGATTAAATTGCAAGGCTTGGAAATGATATTTTGCAGTTCTATGCAAGAAGATAAAAAGGAAATCCCGTCAAAAGTTTCACTGCTTGAAATTCTGTTGACAAGATCACTTGCTACAAAAAAAAAAAAAAAAAAAAAAAAAAAAAAAAACAGATATGTGCTGTTAAAAAGAGAGACAGGGACATGTCAGAGATGTAGCTGTCCTGTAAGAAGTGAACCTACCCTGGCATGACTTGAGTTATAGGGTCCACAGAAAGGGCTGGCATCTCAGAAAAAGAGATCAAAGAATCTATAGTTTTATCCACTAGGACTGGCCCTCCTAGTGTCCAAATGTGATCATCTAGTAATCTTTTTAAGTCATGAATGCAGTCATGATCGCAGAGTGATCCAGGAAGAAGTTGGATAGAAAAATAGAATACAGATGTTAGCAACTACTATGGCCCTTGAAGAACATGCCATAGAATCTTGTGTCTCAACCTGAGTATAGTGTGCTTCCATGTGACTGACAGATGGTGCTATGAACAGACTCTTTTACCAAATGATGTTCAAAATTGATGATGTCTTGCTAAGGAAATGACTAATAGTTATTTAATCTCTCAACTATTAATAAACTAAAAGATGAAATTTCTCAACTATTAATAAACTAAAAGATGAAATTTTGTGGGATGAAAAATGATTTAGTGAGTAAAGTACTTGTAGTATGAGCATGCAAACCTGAGTTCAGAAGCCCAGAACTCATGTTAAAAGCTAGACAAGGCAACATGTGCCCGTAATCCTATGACAAAGGAATCAGAGACACACGGTTCTCTGAACTTTCTGCTAGGCTGGTCTTGTCAAAATGGCAAGCACAAGGTTCAGTAAGAGATGCTATCTCAAAAAGTAAAGTGGCAAGTGATCAAGAAAGTCAGCCAGCATCCACCTGTGACCTGTGCATCTGTACACATGGACAGCGGCACACACGCCAACATCTCCACATTTGTAAAATACATACTCACAAAGAGGAAATTTTGTGAAGTATGATAGATGTTACTACCTACAAAAGTTTTGTTCAGTCTTAACCTAGTGATAAAATAACCATCTTCACTATGACCTGCACACTCCATACACCCAGCACTCCAAGCTTACATTACTGAGGTATATGTCTTCACCTTCCATATGTGGTTCCTGTCAGCTGATAGACCTGTTTCCATATACGGTTTGAACACTTGTATCCAGCTGATGAATACTGTGTGTGGCTTAAGTATCTCATTCAAATGTCAAACAGCATAGTGCCACCTGGTCTCTGGGTTCACGGTACTTTCACCTACAAAATCAGTTGTGGCACCTACAAGACTATGTTCTAATATGCATATATACATATATATGATGCAGAATATGTACATATAGGGCAGGAAGAGTAGCTTGGCTGCTGTTGGAATACTTGCCTAGAATACATTAGGGTTCAAGGCCTAGGACCTCAGCGTGTGATATGCAATGTGCAATGGCCCAGACCTGTGATCTGAGCAGTTGGCAGGGGGGAACAGGTAAAAGGATCATCTTCAACTACTGACCAAGTTTGAGGCCAAGCTTAATCACATGGGACCCCTTTTCATAGTTTCCTGAAGATGCTAGTGACCAACCACATTTAAAACAAGATCTCAGTGTTCAGGAGCTTGTAGGTGAGCTACAGTGTTCTTTACAACCATAACAACTCTCAAGCTTGTTTATGGCTGCTCGGGAACAGTGTTCTTCACAAGAAGGGCTTATTGTTATGACATAGAGAAGAGAATCCAGTTCCACCCAATGTGAAATATCTGAAAAACCAGAAAATTATCCCCCAGAACTGAGGGAAAAGTTGTCTTGAACACATGTCTTAGCTAAGGTTTCTATTGCTGTGAAGAAACACTATGGCCACGACAACTCTTATAAAGGAAAACATTTAATTGGGGTGTCTCACTTATAGTTCTGAGATTCGTACATTACAATCATGGTGAGACATGGTGATGTGCAGACAGATATGGTGTAGAAGAAATAACTGAGAGTCCTACATCTTGCAGGCAACAGGAAATAGTCTCCAACTCTAGACAGTATCTTGACTACTCATGAGACCTCAAAGCCAGTCTCCACAGTGACACACTTCCTCCAAGACCATACTCACTCCAATAAGGTTATACCCCCTAATGTGGAAGCTGCCTGTCCCCCAAAGACTTGAAACTGTGGCAGGTTTTACCCCTGTTGGAAGAGTCTGACTAAGGCTAAAGTGAAGACAACTTCTGTCTCAGTTAGGATTTCTACTTCTGTGAACAGACACTATGACCATGCCAACTCTTATAAAGGAAAACTTTGAATTGAGGTGGCTTACATTTTCAGAGGTTTAGTCCATTATCATATGGTGGGACATGGTGGCATGCAGGCAGACATGGTGTTGCCTCCAGCTTAATCAGAAGTCAAGGGGAAGTGGACTGAAGAGACACTGGATGTTATCTTCAGCATATATGAGACCTCAATACCTGCCTCCACAGTGACACACTTCCTTCAACAAGACCACGCCTACTCCAATAAGGCTATGTCTCCTAATAGTGCCATTCTCTATGAGATTATGGAGGCTACTACAATCAAATTACCACAACATTATAAAGATTATAGAGTTTTACAATCATATTCTATAGTCCACCCCTGTAGTTTATTATTTTACTCTTTGGGGGCCTACCACCCAGGTCCTAAATAAGTACCCAAAGACTTATTCTTACTTATTAATTCTTGACCTTAGCTTGACTTATTTCTAGCTAGCTTTTCTTAACTTAATTTTTCCTATAACTCTTGCCTCTAGACTTTTACCTTTCTCTATTCTATATACCTTTCTTTACTTCTTACTCCATGGCTTGCTATGTAGCTGGACAGCTGGCCCCTAGCATCCCCCTCTCTACTCTTCTTCCTCCTCCCTACTCTGATATTTAGTTTCTCTGCCTGCCATTGTCACCTGTTTTCTCTCTTCTGCCTAGCTATTGACCATTCAGTTCTATATTAGACCAATCAGGTATTTGAGGCAGACTACCTAACACAGCTTTATAGACTAAACAAGTGCAACATGAAAGAATGCAACACATCTTCACATCACTAAACAAATATTCCATAACACAAACAAATAACACATCTTAAACTAATATTACACAATACACCCCTATCTCTGGCCTCTTAGTCCCACACTCCTTAAATAATTTTGCTTTGCCTTTTTCCATTTTATAGACACCAAGAAGCCCCCACATTTAGGTGCTCCTCTTAGCCTTCCTCTGTTTTCACTGGCTTGATGAATTTGCTTTCCTGAGAACCATGCTCACCCTGAGTTTCACTTCATCCAACATGAAATCATCTATCCCAGACCACTCAGAATCTCCATCACAAGCTGGCCAGACCTTCAACTTCCATACCTGCAGCTGAAAGTCTTCTCATCTCCTTCCAAGACTTGCTTTACTCTGTCCTTCTTGATAGCAATGTCACATAGGTTATCTTGTGAGGACAGAGCTCATAGGAATTCTTGACAGGTTCAGCTTTATTCCATGCCTGGTTCTGTCAATCCTTTGGGCTCTACCTTGAAAATATTAATTCAGGGAACCAAAGATTCCAGAAATGTCTATGGAAAATATGGAATCGTTTACAACTCCATGATATCCCTTAAGCACTACTCCATATTCTCCTCCAGCATGCACACACACACACACACACACACACACACACACACACACACACACAAAACTACAAAGCAATTCACATGAGCCACCGAAAGGAATTGCCATATTCATTCTCTAAATACACTCAACACAGGGAAAAAGTAAGTGTATGCTGAATGTCTGCTTTCCCTTGCTCCTTGAATGCTTTGGATAGCTTGTTAATGAAATCTGTTCAATTTCTGTGTGAAGATAATCAAGAACAAATCATTTCTACTCTATTTATGCCTGTATAATGAACATCAAGGAAGAGATCTCTCATTTGTCACTCTGTCTTTATTTGGATATCTCTCCTTTCTTTGGATGATAAAGTAAATATTTATGTATGCTCTAAAATAAACACATTATCCTGTTTTCTGTAAATTCATAAAGCATTTTATATGAAAAGAGATAAAATGTTTCAAATTGTCCATAGTAAAAAATTCACATTCATGTTCCCTGGGATAGTATGAGAGAACCTAACAGTACACTTGAATACAACACTTCCTAATCCAGTTAATGTTACTGTTCATTTATGAAATGATCCTGGCACACTGCTGAAGACTGCTGACTCAAAGATACTTAAGGAAAATGTAGTTTCTGTCCCTCAGAAGGACTTGTAGTTCAGACTCTTAACAAAGAAACACACTACAGGGTTAACCTGCTCAGATTGCTGAGCACAAAAACACAAAAGAGGAAGACTTGGGAGCAAGTTGAGGACAGCAGCAAAAGCCACTTACAATGTGAACTATAAAGGGTAGATACAAAGAGCGAGGATGGGGCCTGGAGAGATGGCTCAGAGGTTAAGAGCACTGCCTGTTCAGCACTGCCTGTTCCTTCGGGAGACCAGGGTTCAATACCCAGCGCCCACATGGCAATTCAGCTCACAATTGCCTATAGCTCCAGTTCTAGGAGATCTGACACACAAAAAATAAAGTTAAATTATTAAAGAACAAAGCAAAGAGCCAGGATGTTACCAACAAACAGGAAAAAAAATGTTCTGTGCAAAGAGAAATCACCAAAATGCCAAAGTATTGCAAGGAAAGGATAATCAAAGTCTCAAAGCCCAAAGTGTACGACAGAGCCAGGTCTAAGTGATGGCAAGATCTAAGGCAACGAAAGCAGGCTTTATAAAAAGAATGTATTCATTTGTGAGCCCTCAAACATGGGCTTCAGAAAAAGCTCTCACCATATTATCAACAAGCAGTAGCAATATCCAAATGGGCTCTTAAAAAGAGTTGACATAATCTTGGAGAGACACTATGACATTCTGAACTAAAGGAAGGCATTATAAAGGAAGAACAGAAAAGGATTATACAAGGAGTGGATGGGAGAGCTGTGGAAGTCATGGGAGGATGGGAGGGAGAGGGAACTGGTATCTATATATAAAATAAGAAAAAATATTAAATAAAAAATAATAACTAAATGTACAAATTTGGATCCTGGCCAAATAGAACCTCAGCAGCATGTTAGGATTCAGTTCCAAACACATTCCTATCAACAGAATTGTTGGGCATCTGCTATCAAAGTATGCAAAACATCATCTGTACACTAACTCACAAAGAAGTTAATTAAATTAATTAAGGTCATGCAGTTAATAACTGGCATGTCAGTATCTAAAATAGGTCTTCCAGCCCAGTAACTACAGTTTGGTCTTTTATGAGTAAGAGTGTACCAGTTATCTTGGCAAAATATATTCATGAATATTCAACCAAAATGTACTCACTAAAGGTAGGTCATGAGCTAGCATGTTGAAAGTCGGCTCCAATCTGATCCTTCTGACTCATGTTGAGAAAATGTTAGTTGGTTGAGTGTCCTTCCCTGCAAATAGTTCAGGTCTCTTAGAGTCAATTTGTACATTTATCTGCAGTTCTTGCCAAGGAAAGCCTCCTAGGGTCTGTCACAGTCCAGCCCTGACATGCCAGTCAACTGTCAATGTCATTAGCAGACAGATTTATCCTATCCATTATCATACAACCATGAATGGAAGATTGATGAAATAATGATGAAGAATATCAAAACCATGAATAAAATATGGGAACCTGATGGGAGATGTCATTCGGTATATGTTTCTCATACTGGTTAATGAATAAAACACTGTTGGCCAATAGGAAAGGAAAATAGGAGGGACTAGGAGACAAGGAGGATAGAGGAAGTAGTAAGGAGGAGTCAGGATGGAGAGACTGGGGAGACCAGACGCCTGCCCCACTCCCCGGTAAGGAGACCACGTGAAAATACATAGATCAACAGAAATGGGTTAATAATTAAGACAGAGCTAGCCGATAAGAAACTAGTAACGGGCCAACAGAATTATATCAAATACAGAGTCTCGGTGTGTTAATTGGGGCTGGTGCGGCGGCGGGACCAGACCAGGCCGTGGGTGGAAAAACCATACTCCTTACAGGAACCAGTGTTTAAACTCCCAACCTAAATTTGCTCTCAAAGGTGGCATCTCACCTTGGGTAACTCTGAAGGGTGGCGACTCTGATTTCTAAAAGGAGCTCAGAGAAGATCAACACCTGGGCTTGAAATCTCTCAGCAATATTATCGGATATACTCAAATAAAATGTGATGGTTTTCCCATCAGAGTTCACCTGTAAAAAGGGAGATGTCTTGTGGAACAGAATGTAAGATGGAAAGTGAAGAAAAAAACGGGCATTTTAAAAAATAAGTTTGATACATGAAGGAGAATATTTATGCTACAACATTTATTAAAATCAGCATCAATTCTTAGTTTGCTTAGAAAGAGTGGGGCATAGAAAACACTGTGATTAAACAGGAAAAAGTGGATTATTAAAGGAAAGGTGAGATAGTTTAGCATATAGAATACATGTTGAGAGTTCTGGATTGAATTATCTAGGTACGCCTTGATGAAGCCATAAATATCTTTGAGCCATTCTGCTGAGTCTCCACAAATTCAGCCATAATTTAAACACCACAGACAGACTAGCAATTTGAAAGGGAACCAAGTCCTGTCGAAAAGGTTCAGCGTAAGCAGAAGCTTAACTGGCCATTTCCCCAGCCCTGACCCTTCACCTGCATTCCATGTTGGCATCTGCTTCAAATTGACATCGTCTTGGGAGCACTTCAGAATCTAGAGTGCTGTGTCTAAGAGTAATCCACTTTACCTTTACTAACTTTGGATGGATGACTATTCATCTTTGACCCTGGATTAGAGACATTTGTGTAAGGTGTAAAGAATGATCACATACATGAGGAGGAGGGTCATAGTCCCTTCCAGACACTGGCATGACCTTTAGAAGTCCCCGGTTGTAGTGACACCAGAGAGAGATTGGTCACCACGGAAGAATGCTTATATGACTCATTTAATATCCTTGCATCTTTACAGCAGCCCTAACTGTGGACTTGGTCAGTTACCCTTGCGTCAGCAAACCAGAGCACTTGGTTTGGCATTTACTCATGAAATGTGTATTTATTCAGTGTCACACGGAGAACACTTGCTGGCCCTTGACATGTGGTCCTTCTAGCTTGACAGTTTTCCTCAGATAAGCTGTTCAAGGATCCGCACATCTCCACCAATTCAGCAAATTTTTTCACCTTTTTGAAACTCAGTGTATGCATCTATAAATCCAGATCCTAACCCTCAGGCCCTGGCTGCTGAGATAAGGTGTGCACAAGGGTCTGAGGTTGACCTGAAGCCAGATTCCGTGTGTTATTTGTTTGTTTGTTTTTCCTTTCCTGTGACAAAGAAGGAGAAGCTTGCAGTCAGATAGAGATTTTTACTTCTCCGGTCACTAAGCCTCTGGGTGGGACCATGTGGTTGAACTGAAAGACCATTTTATTTGCTTTGACCTAATTCTAGTTGGTCTGTGAGAAGAGGGCTCCAGGTTGTTTTGCTCTTGTTTTCCTGTTTCTTCCTACATCTCTTTCTTTGTCTTCCTACATCATCACCAGGAACAAACACCACATGGCTCTCCTGAGAGCTATGGCCATGGATGAGGAAACAGGCCAGTTCAGCTCTGGTGATGCCATCTTTCTGTCTGTCTCTAATTCCATTTCTTCCACTAGTTTAATTTGTTTTCAGTTGCTCCTAACAAAAGAAATAGTCACTTCTAGTCTGGACTAGCAAGACTATGAAAAGCTGGTTTCTCTGTGTACAAAAACTGGTTGTAGCTATCTTATGGTGATCCAGTATGCTCCTTTCTTGATTTAATGTCACATGAAAGAAAAGTCTAGAAAGCACTAATTGGTGTAGGTAAAGCCAAAAAGTTTCTTCAGCAAAGCAGAGTGGTACACAGCTTAAATCCTAGTGCTTTGGAGGCAGAGACAGGTGGGTCTCTGTGGGTTTGAGATAGCCTGGTCTACATAGTGAGTTCAATAATGGCCCTAGCTACACAGGGAAACCCTGTCTGAAATCTACTTTCAACAAAGATCTTTCTTTACTATTAACATTCGGTATGGATATGTGATGCATGTGCATGCTACTCTAATGTATACACATGAAATTGCATCTAGAAAGAATGACTTAATATTATCAACCTGCCATCTTTAAACTTTAAAAATACTGTTGACCTAGTTAAAAAAGGAGGGGAACCAACATTCTTATTTTTTTTTTCTTTCTGGGCTTTCTAACCCTGAACAGCAGTTTGGGGTGGGAAAAGGCAACCTTTTATCTTAGCTTTAGTCAAGCTTAAGTGACTGGACCAGAGCCCTGAGAAACAAATTCATTGTGCCTTGCATTGATGTGTTCAGGTGAAGACTATGCTCAGTGATGTCCTAGCAAGGCATCAAGACTAACCCAAAGTTAAATCCCTGTGTCTGTCCTGACTGGCAGGGGGAAGACATGCATCTGTGGGTCTGGGAACTGGAAGGTCACAGAACTTGGTCCCAGCATTGGGGAAGGTCTTTGTGCTTGATTACCTTGTGGCAGGGGGTGGAGAGGCAAGAGAGGGCAGGAGCAGGTGGAAACCAAATCACAGTCCTCTATCTTTCTAGTGAGTGCATTTGCCATTAGCGTTCTCTTCCTGGTGCTGTTGTGCTGGAAATTAAGTTGCCAATACTTTGATCCTGTGACATACAATCAAACCACAGCAGACATTATCATGTTCATGACATTTCCCTTCAGTATCTGCTATAACTTTTAATCACCATTTCTAGGTATTATTGTTATTACTATTATTATTAGAGGGAGACCTCAGAGGTTGAATGCCTCTATGTATTTTATAATACTTGTGATCATTCTACTTATAGAAAAAATGTTCCATAAAAATTTATATGAAACACTTCTCTCAAAGCAGCCTCTGCTTCTTGTCTGGGCAGCACGCTGGAGCTGACCCTGTTGTCAGGGATACTGATGAGCCAGGCCTATGGGTGAGCTGAATTCTCTCACTACCAACCTTACCTGACATGTGGTGGCATGGGTAAGGGGAATATTCCCTTCTCCCTCCACCCCATTCTACATGGAAAGAGAGCTGTCCCCAGGGCACAAAAGTGCCCCACACTAGCTGCAGCACACAAGAGAGCAAATCCTGCTTCCCTGGGAATCACACTAGAGCTGACCTTGGAGGGAATGGGAGTCATATGTGAGCCAGAAGAGCTATGTTCCACTTTTAAGCCCATTGCAGAAATTGGGAGAGAGGGTCCTGCACCTTGCCTGGACAAATTGTAGAGCTGGGCTTGGTGATACAAGTGAGGGGGGGGGGCTTGAATCGGAGAGCAGGAAAGGAGGAGAACTGGTCCTGATCTTTGCTGTAGGCTGCAGTCAATGTGCTGGCTGAGGCAGTGCTGGAGAGCTCACATGGGTAGTGATGATGGGAGAAAGATACCAAGCTGAGCTACCCAGCTACCACCCAGGGCTATGAGTTGGCTCACCTCAACATCCACCTCTTCTGAACTGTTGAAGCATGTGAAGAGGACAAACCCACAGTAGGATCTCCATGACACAGGACAACAAGATATCCAGGAGGTCCCCCGGTGTGTTGCTGGATGTTCTTTCCCGCCAGCATAGTCCTACAGCCGCTTCAGACACTAAGGCTATATTAGTTATAAAATTGTTGGCTGATGACGAGAACTTCTTATTGGCTAGCTCTGTCTTAATTATTAACCATAACTGCTAACCTGTGTGTTTCTACCAGAGAATGCCTGGTTCTTCCTTTCTTCCCAGTCCTTACATGGTGACTGTTTCACAGTCTTCCTCTGCCTACCTTTCCCAGAATTCTCCTTGTCTCCTCGTCCTGCCTATTTTTCTGCCTCATTGGCCCAACAGGGTTTTGTTCATCAACCAATAAGAGAAACACATAGAGACAGCTGACCTGAACAAGGAGGAGCTAATGGGCCCCCAGACTGATAGCTGGGAATCCAGCATGGGACTGACTCAGGCCCCCCTGAATATGGGTCTCAGCCAGAAGGACTGAGCAGTCTATAAGGGACCTCAGACAGTGGAACCAGGATGTATCCCTGGAGCACAAAAGGACCTTGCTAACACATCCCCCCATGGAGGGATAACTGTCTTAACCTAGAGACAGGAGAGAAGTCCTAGTCCCTACTGCACATGACCTATCAGACCTACATGACCCCACCTGGATGGCATTGCCCTACATGTGGAATTGGGGTGGGGGATGGGAGGTGAGGGAGGTCAGGGTGCATGTGAGAGGGCAAAAAGTATAAGAGGGAGGGAGGAAGGGAGGGGGAACTGGGATCGACATGTAAAATAAAAAATAAATAATTAAAAAAAAGAAACATAAGGACAACCGCCATCACCAGTGAGAGCCCATTTTCAGCAGTATAGCAGAAACTGCAGGCTTTGAGCCAGACTAATGACTCCTGGCAATGAACAATTGTAAGTCAGATGTATGGACTAAAGGGTAAACAGTTTGTTTCATGATCCACACTACAGCTTCCATAGCAAGATTCTCCTTCTTTGTTTGTTGTTTGATTGTTTTGCTTGTTTTGCTTTGTTAATTTGGTTTTGATTCATGGGAGGCCGGGTTGCAAAGGCAGAGGACAGATGTGAGAAGACACGGAAATAAGTGGGACCAGAATGCCTGATGTGAAACCCACAAAGAATCAGTAAAAGGGTTAAAAAATTGAAATGTCTCTCACAAATGAATTATAAGTTACAATATAGACTGTATTGAGGAAAAGTTTTGTCTGAATAATTTTGTGCCATTGGAAATAAGGACATTATGTTTTGAAATACAGATATCCATATGTTCCATAAATTTATAGTAGTATCCCCAGTGTATGTTAAGCTCAGATCTACATGCTGGCATTTTTTTTTTTTTTTTTTTTTTTTTTTTTTTTTTTTGTGTACTCTGGGTCTAATGTGAGGCTATGTCTTCATTCTTCATTCAGCTACATAAAGTCTTTACAAAGATGCTCACAAGCTTCTTTGGCCCATTTCATTTCAATTTTGATTTTTTTTTTATCTTTAATATAGGAACGATGAGGCTAAAGTTTATTTATTGCACTTGTAATTCATTTTAAAATGTTGTATTTGAATAAAACATTTTACTAGAAGGATTTAATGTGGTTGAATGAAGCATGAAGAAATAGCCTCATTATCAGACCTGGAGTACACAAAACAATGCCAGCATGTCAGCTAAAATTACCTTCCTGTTACAGACAGTCTGCTGACACAAGCTGTGTTCTGACTGTGGCAAACTTGATTTCATAATCGGGTATTAGCCTTGTGGGTTTTCCCAGCAAGCTGCAAGGTTTTACAGTTTCTATTCTAGCTGTATAAACAAATGGGTATAACCCGAGATAATAGATAGGGCTTCAAACAATTGTAGACTTGTTTATCTTAGGTGCATGTTTTGCCTGCCTATCTGTATGTGCACCCCACATTTATACAGTACCCACAAGGACCAGAAGAGGGTGCCAGAGCCCCTGTACTACAGGTGTAGATGGTTGTGAGTCACTATGCGAGTGAGGAGAATCAAACCTGGATTGTCTGCATGAGCAACAAAATGCTTTTAACCACTGAGCCACCTCTCCAACCCTGACAGTCAAGAGGTTTTAAAAGGTATTCTTGATACAAATCTCCCTAATTATTATCTTAAAAGAAAAACCATAGAAACAAAAAGGAACTAGAGATCTGTTTTAATATAATATGAAAATATTCAAATGGCACTGTAAAATGAGACTATAGAGCTGCTCCAATTGGCATATTGTTTCAGTTGTCTGTGATTAGGGTATCATTAATTATAACAAGCATTTATTGTGCATCTACATTAAGCGCCTACAACACTATGGCAAGCCACAGCCAAGTTATATTCAAGACACAGAATAATAAGTTGGCCATTCCACCAGATCTCAGAAAGTATGTCTAAAGGACAAAGCAGAGATGAATACTCTGGGATGGGGATAATACCTTTTCTGTACATATGAGTTTTCAACATATTCCAGACCCCATTCAAGGGAATATTTAATTCAAGAGTCTCATACTTGTACACAATGACCTGATGTGAGCTGAGCAACTGTTTGAGTTGCAGAGAACTAACAGTTATAGAATGACTAGAACTTTACCTGGATTATTTCATGTAAGTGCTCAACATGCCAGTAAGGTACTGGTACATCCTCTCTTGGGGGAAGGGACTGAAGTGTTGTAGCTATGAATCAACTCTCATCACTTGCTATTATGGGATAGGTCCAAGATGTATACCACATAAGTCTGGTTCTAGACCTGGTTTCTTCTGTAGGTCCCCAAGATTCTTATAAGGGGGTACAGATATCAGACCATCTGACCAATGTCCTGTTATCTCCAAGGATGTCTCTAACTTTACTCTCTAGAACTAAATCAAATGCTTAGGAGAGACAACTAAGTAGCCTCAATAGTTTAAAAGAAATATGAGACTGGTATAAAACACTATGCTTAGCATGACAGATAGTGTGGCCTAAACTCTCAGCATCTGTGATTACACAAGTGAGCACCTAATAAGACTGGATTCATTAAGGACCTGTCAGAACAGGCATGGGCTCATGGGACAATGATCTTCTCTGAGGATATGTAAGGCATTATCAGTAGTTGAACAAGACATTTCTTCAACAGTATTGTTGCTTGTAAGTCACTCACAACCCTGTAAATAGCCCCTTAGCCACGGTCTTGCACATAACCCTCACTTTACTCGTTGGTTCTCCATAGAATGAATGAGTAGAATAATTTGGTTTGTTTCTGATGCATTATCTGGAATGAATAGATTTTTGTTTATCTCTCAAGGAAAAGCTCATACAACAGATACCCAGTCACTGCTTGGTATATAAAAGTTGTCTATGGCAAGAATTTTCTGGCTTCTTTGAACTGCTTTGTGTCAAAATGTAGTAACTGACCATGCAATCACAGTTCCACATCACAATGTCTATGCCAAGATGAATAACAAAACAATGCCACAGCTAGTGCCTCTGTGTATATTCACAGACTTCAAGGTTCACTGTCAGCAGGTAGCCTAATTGTTTGTTTGATGGGATTCTGCTGTTGTTATTTTGAGACAGAATTGCATTATGCACACTAAGTTGACCTTGAATTCACAATCCTCTGGCCTCTGTCACTTGATTGGTAGAATTAATTACAGGTATATAATAACACTCCCTGATTCCTAGCAATGTGTTACCACAATAGATTCTCAATAGTTGTTAATCAAACGGATTAATGACTAAATGAAAGATGGCAATGAGTAAAGCCATTTACTTCAATAAAATAATCAAGTCAAGTTTTTTTTTCTGATTAATGGTCTGAGAGCAGATGTTAGGGTTCAAAGGGAGCCTTAGACTCTGATGGAGAACTTCCAGTTCATTTCCATGGGGACAGCACCATCATTGGTATCTTTATGTAATTTCCCATGGCTAAGCTGCCACACCAGTTCAAAGAGGAAAAGCCTTGATGAATGCTATAGAGTAGTATGCAGTATTATCTAGAAACTCGTCTGTTTTATTACAAAGAAAAACAACTTCAATTGTACTTGCGACTGGTCTACGGATCAGTATAGATGAATAAATGATTGCAGAGCTGGAGAAATGATTCAAAGACCCCATTAGCCCATACTATCTCTCCAGGGCATCAATTCGTGGGAAATCAATTGTCACAGAGAAGGATATCTGTCAAAAATACCCCCTCAAACCCTCCCCACCTACATATCCAGGGCTGCCCTATAGACTCCAGGTCATACCAATTCTCATATATACAGATGGCTTTCCGGATGTTCCCTCTATGAACTTTACAGACTAAACAACAACATACATGCCTCTTTGTGCTGTTTTGAGGTCCCAAAGTTATGTTACAAAAAAAGCCAGGTGATTAAATCCCCCACATGCTATTCACTTCACCCCTGAACATTATATTTTATATCTGCAAGCCAAGGCAATAATACCCCACCCCCTCTAGCGTCTCTAGGGATTTATTGTGCTAGCCCACCCGACTGTTGGGGTTTCTGGCTGATAACAAACAATGCATATTCTGTGCCTGCTTGTGATATATGTACTGCCGTATAGACTTCTCTGTGAAATCTGAAGATGCCCTTCTCTGCCCAAGAGATCACAAGATCTGACTCACAGAACTGAGAGCTGCAGATATGTATCAAGAAGCTGCAGAGTACTGTGGCAAGAAGCATGTTTGTTATCTTCATGAAGGTATCGGTGGGGGCCCCTTGTCCATCTCAAAGGTGATAAAACTTAACAGATGAGATTTCAGTAGAACCAAGGCTTCAGATAGCAGTAGCGGAAAGAAAGGTCACTTCAGCTGGGTTCACTTACACAGAGATCACACTCACATGCCAGACATTAAGTGATCCGATGTAAGATTTCCAGATGTTCACATTTGGAAGACCAATCACACATGTCAGATGATGGAGCTGACCTGGCTTTACCGATGACAGATCATCTCCTCACATGTGGAATAACTCCGTGGGAAGACAGGATCAGTCATGTCTGGTCACCAAGGAGCTAATCCTCAGTTTCCAGGCACATGGAAGAAACTCATGCTGGTTATGGCAGAACCGTTGCTACCAATGAAAGGAAATCTATGATCTTTAGTATATGCAATTATATTTAAGGCATGCAATTCAGGGTGGTGGGGTAGCTAGAATCTGGATCTGGGCCACGTGTTTGCTTCTGTAGACTCTGAATCATGTGGTGGGAAAAAATTCACTATCCTTTCAGCACCTCTGCTGAAGGTTTTTTTTTTTTTTTTTTTTTTTTTTTTCTGATAATAGGAACGGAAATGCAATGCTGACACCTGCGTCTATTTATAGGAAGGCTGTAGTGTAAGAGGCACAGAACAGCAAGGATGGTGAAGGCACTTCTACAGCACAGCCATCCTCTCAATTTTCCAATCTCCTATGTCAGTGTTTTAGATCCTCAAATTATTTTAACAGACACAGAGCATGGTTTATTAGTAAATTATCAAACAGTGTGTGTTTTTACATGTCCTTTTGGCCTCCATAAAGAAACTGGAAGATATTCCATTAACCACAAGCCATGTGTTGCAGTGATGTTTCAAACTTGAAACATATTTTTCCCATCTCATGCTGGAGCGGTTCATGAAGACTGCTTAGTCTGTGTACTTGAAAACTGACTTTTGAATAAAAAGGTAGAGCTGGATTGTTGATGAACTGTATAAATTGTGTAATGACTTCGTTGAGATTTCAGGGTCTTCTAAGGAGTAGAAAGTCCCCTGCAGTGTACACATCTCATTTTACACCTCTGTTTCATCTTTTCACCCAGTTCAGTGATTTTGAGTATTTCCAGACAGATTCACTTTGAAACAATAGCTCATTTTGAAATGTAACTTAGAAATATAGTTGTGGGTGTCCTTGTATAGAATAAAATATTGCCTTGTTGGAAAAAAGAAAAAAGAAACTCAAGCATCGCATACAAGCACAGAGGAAATTGTTCTTACCATTCATTCAGGATAATAGGGACAGGTGATGCAGTAACACTACCAAACAAATCACCACCCTCCCCCCAAGAAGGACATAGCAGAAAATCAGAACATAATCAATAAAGTGAGAGACTACACATGCTTAGACACACACTCTCTCCTGACTTAAAGCACTGAAGAAACATTGAACATGAGACAGCTCTGAGTTTCAGAAGGCTGGAGCACAGATGATAAACAGGTTATAAGGAAAAGATGGCTTCAGAGTGAGCAGAAAGAGAGAACTCCTGAGATGGATGGAGAGTTGGTGAGGAGTTTTATGAGCTATTTTGTATTGTGTAGTTGGAGTAAAGAAAGGACATATGTTAAAGAAACAGGGCAGAGGAACAAAAGATAAAGGATGTCTCTAGGAAAATCATAGCACTGAAGCACACACGAGAGGTTTGTTTGCTCTTTATGAGGCTTCCCCATCCCAACTAAATGGAAACTAGGCAAATAAAATGTCTTCAGTTGTCACGTGGACTGTGATACATTCTCAAATCCATGTGTTGAAGGGCTACTTTTGTAATTCAAAGAGATCTTAGATGAAATTATTTCAAAGCCTATAACATGTTAACTAAAGTTTTTTTTTTTAATTTCTCAACTGTGGAATAATTTTCTAATTGCTAATGATGTAAAGAAAGAATAAAGAAGTCATTAAATCAATTCCTCCATGAACCTTACTGATACTAAAAATATAGATGCCTTCTAAGGCCTAAACAATAATTAAAACAATAAATATGTATTGCTACATCAAGTCAAACAATTGGAAAATGGGAACTCATTAAGAATCCTTGAATCACCTCATTATTTCTACAGCAAGGTTGTGTATAAATAAGTTAATTGTTCTCGGTCTAAGTCTAAGCAAAATGTTTGAAATGCCAAGTTTATGTTTGTTTTATTTCCCTGGGTAGAAGTAGAACTTGACAGAAACTGGGGGACTCCTATGGGGTAGATCTTTGAGTGATGAAATAGGGTAAGGAGATGCATATGGGTGTAGTGACATTTTGGTTTAATTATCTAGTCCACTGTACAAACACACACTGATAATAACAAAACAAGCCTAATTCCAGGTTGCTGTAAACAGAAATGGAAACTCCCATCCAGGGAAGTCATTTCTACCCCAGGATTCTCAAAGTGGCCTTTTCAGATTTCACGATTCAAAGACTCACCTATAGCTACTCTCTTGCTGGTACCCAGGCCAGCACACCAGTGGAAAAAGTATAGCCATTCGCTCGCATTGCATCAGCACTGCATGGAGAAAATGAATACAGACCTTTCAATTGCCCCTCCCTCCACCTCTCTTCATTCTCCCTCATACACTAGACAAGATATTAGTCTTTCTTTGCCTCATCCAGAGCAACAATGAGTTTCTTCCAAAACAAGACATAAATATTCCGAGTAAAGCCTGAGATTTTAGCTTTTCTGGATGTCTGGCCACTGCTCCAGGAGGCTATGAATAGATATATCTCTAGTCCGTGGCAGCTGCAACAGTGTTAGCAAGGCCTGACTCATTCATCAGAAAAAGAAGCAGAACTTTTATCCTCAGTGAGCCCAGGCTTGTCACTTCTCCAAATCAAGTGAAAGTCCAGCATCACATCGTGTGATAGACATTTTCTGGGGAACTACACACACACACACACTGCACACAGGGAGAACATGGCAGACTGAACTACAGATACTACAAAAGCCCATCTTGGTGGACCCTAAATTTTATTAAGGCTATATTTGGAGGTAGTACATGAGCAAAAATGACCCAAAGAGAGAATTGCATGACCAAAACCTCCCCTCAGGATGGGTAACAAAAGCCAGGAATCTGAAGCATTCTGCATATCCTTTCTTTGGCTCACAGTTCAAGGGTAGTCTGTCTTGGCAGGAAAGGCATGATGGCAGGAGTGTGAGGCAGGCGGTCACACTGCAGTTGCATTCAGGAAGCAGAGAGAAATTAATGTTGGTGCTCAGCTGGCTTCCTCGTTTTTATTTGTCCCAAGCTTCCTGCTTGTGAGATGGTGTTGCTCACCTTCCAGCTTTTCTATCCTCGGTTAAATGTCTCTGGAGCCAACCCTCATGAACAACCAAAGGTTTGCCACACTAATGGCTGAGACGTGTTAATGCAATCAAGTTGACACTCGTGATTGCTATCCCACAGAATAAGGCACTATTTATAGAATTATCATTTATATTAATATCTCACTATGCACAGACACAGATAGGAGTTACCAGCTTTCATTGGAGGAATAAAAATACCAGCCAATTCTCTCAGTCCAAGGACTCCTTGACAAATATACATATCTTGACTTTGATGTTTACAGGTACAAGAATAAAGTTTGCATTTATTAGGAGCATTTTCTCATCCTTTTCATCCTCCAGTTTCATTCCTTATCTCTGTTACTAATAAATAAACAAAAATTTTCAAGAGTGAACCAAGTTTCTGGCCAACCAAGCAAAGGTTCTCTTGAGTACAAAAGAATGCATTCAAGGAACTAAAGACCACTGGTCCACATGACAAAATGTTGGAAAATGGAGAAGGAAGACTGTAACATTGCTAAGGGGAAAGAAAAATCAGTGTATGACATGTGGAAAATAAAAGAAAGATTTTTACTCTTCAGTTGATTTAAACAAAGTATCATAAAAAGGAAGCTCTGATTTAAGATGACTAGGCCAAGTTAGGATGAGGATGAGCCATGCTTCACCTTCATATTCACTCTTAACCCTGGGTGAGAGGAACTCTCCTGGGATCCCTCCAGGGCTGGGTCAACATCACTGCCACTGCAACTGCTTCTAAACCACCAAAGAGAAGGCAGAGAAGCCTGTGAGCAACTCAGAGGGTCTTTCTTTAATTTGGCCATAGCTCCGGCTCTCTGCTTCCTGGATCTCCCAGTTGTGGGAGCCCTCTGCCTCCTACTCCTGTTGAGCTAGACAGACCCCTTCCTATTGCCAATGCTGAAATCTGGGGCCAAGGTAAGCATTGTCTTCCCTCTCATTCATGTTGGTTGGTTCTTTTTGGTACTTGGTCACAGTAGTGAGATAAGTCTTTAGCAAGGACACATTCTAATGTAACAATGCTCAAAGCTATGGGTTATAGTTGAATCTGAAATGGAGTAGGTCAAGGATATTTCTTGAAAGAAGCAGACTTGAAATGTGTTCTCAACAATGCATAAGAGATGTAGCATGAGTGTTCCCACAAGAGCAGAGAACACTGGGAAGCCATGAGATGTGAGCAAGAATGGAATCATTAAAGTGGAACCAGGTAGCTCCACATCAGGCAGATAGACAACCAAAGTAGACAGATGAAGTTCTGTGAATTTTTTAAATAAGCAAATACTGAGTCAGGAACTGAGCAAATGAGACAGAGAGGAAAGGGTTAGAGTCACCCATTATTGTCCCATCCCCATCCATTAGCACAACATTGTTCAATGTAGAGTCCCACCTGTTCACATCTTTTGGTTTCCCCTGGTTTATCTTTTAAAAAAGGAAGTAAAAAGGAAGCTGAAAAGTTATATGAAAAAAGAATCAGCCTATGCTTTCCAATTCATCTAAAGTGAAATCCTTACCTCAGTGAATGGCCACCATTTGCAGCTGGATTGCAGAAGCAGGTCCAACTATTGACCCACACCTCGAATAGTGGGATTTGATGGAGATGGAGATCAAACATCTACTATGAAGCATTTAAGCAAATTTAAACAATTCCCACGTAGATTTCTCCTTTGTTGTTGAATACAATAAGTGGGTCTTACAAGAAGAAACATGTGTTTGCCTTAGAGCAACTCAGAATTAAGTAAAGACTATGTGTAGGATACAAGATGATCTTGTAGTTCAAGAAACTTTCAGCCATAGCCTCACTGAAAACTTCAGAAGGGCCAGATTCCTGCTGCTTTAGTCCACTGCTTATCAACCACACCTTGCAGAACAAAATGTTAGCAGGCACAAAAGGAAACCACTGAACATAGCCACTCTCTATGGATTGAAAAGGCAGTTTTAATAAAAAGAACTTCTAGCTGTCTTAGACAGTAGGGAAGAGCTGCCCGCTGTAAAGGCAAATTAGGCTGTATAGGGGTATACTGGTGGGCAGCTCACATAGAAGAGGTGCAGCAGTTGTGCAGGTGCTGACTTCTGTAGTCAGGAGCATTCAACTAGCCATTAAAGGCTTCTGAGATGTGGTTCCTGCTTCCCAGCAAAACAAGCTCATGTAGAAATAGAGTTATTGTCACCAACACTGCCACTTTGGTTCGGGAGCATGTCTTTGTGACCAACCTTTCTAGCCTTTTTTTGATGATAAGGGGAAGCTTCTTCAAGACTAAGCTGGATTGTGGAGGCGCAGGGAGGTTGGAATGTGGGTCAAAGTTGACTGTGCATTGGGTGGGGTCAGATGGGCAGGCAGCCTGGCCATGGCAGGAATCCTGGAGAAATTCATTTAGAAGCATCTTGTTTGTTGACCATCAGATAACTTTGTCTGAAAGAACCTGTAAAGACAGGCATCAATCACGGTGTTATCAAAAGGATAGAGACCAGTGCACTGACAAGATAGAGGAGCTAGGGGCCCAAGGGAGACCAAAAGGAAAGCACAGCCTAAGAGTCTGGAGGCTGTAGTTTTTTATGCAGTTTAAGTAAGTTTTCAACCTTTGTTTATATTGGCCAGACTGGTTCAAATAGTAGCAAGATTCTTTTTGAGGGAGAGGTGAGTGTTTCCTGTTTTGCCTGTCAGCATGGTTGGGGCTCACTGGTTTTGTAGGACCACAGAGACTAGTAAGATGTGCAGTTGTAGGGCAGAAGTTGGTTCCTAGATGGTATCTGTGAGCTGAGTGGAAATTTGCATGGACACATAGAGACCAAGGGCAGAACTTTGTTAAGGCACTTACCGGGGATCTTTACTTGAAACTTCCAAGTCTGTCTCACTGGGGAATACAAGAACAGGCCCAATGGGGCAGGAAGGAACACATCCTCCCAGAAGCTTACATGCTTTTCTTTTAAAGATGACAAAAAAAAAAGAGCCTTAAAAAAGTTGTAGATCTGTTCTCTGTCTGTAATCTGTGCTGAAATCCTCACTGCAGAGAAAACGACTAAGTGTCTACAAACAGAGTCACAGCAAAAATTAAGCCTGAAAAGTTATTAGCATAAACATCAACATGTACCTGCAATGAAACAGAAATTTGTTGGCACAAAAGAGAACAAAGAGGAGAATGAGCTTGAGGACTGGAAGAAGGTCTGGGAATAGCATTATGAACCTGGAAGATGGTCCTGGAATATATCTTGACAGCTTCTGTGTCCCATCCTCCTGAACTTGATAAATATGGTTTGGGAAGAGATTTCTCTAGCACAGTCAGGCACACTTTTTATGTCTATATTTAGAAAATAAAACAGCCAATGAAAATTATATTTTTAGCCTTTTATTATAATAATTTTAGTTATTTTTAAAAAGTTCTAGTAGCCAGCTCTTAAACTATTACCAAGACTGGATTAATAACATCTTAATACCACAAAATATTGTTAAACTTTGAATTGTGACGTTTTAGTATCATTCATATATATATATGTATATATACATATATATATATGTATATCATCTTTCAGTCTCATTTCACTCCTTAACTCACTTTTTCAGGACTTTATAACTTTCGTACACCTTTACAACTTGTATAAAAGCTAAAACCTACCATGAAACTTAATTGTGAGTTTACCTTTTTCAGTAGGAAGCCTCCTAGCTCTGGGAAGAAGCAAGGCCTGACCTTTACACTTTAAGGGTTATATGTCTTATCGGAATTTATATTTTTATAGAAAAATTAGGCTGGAAGGTGTTTATGCCTTGATTTGAAGCTTTTTTATTTAAGCAGCTTGGGTAATTTAAACTTTTCTTTAAAACCCTCAGGTTTGTGTCATCAACAAACAACGTGTCCATCCTTTGCACCCAAAATTGTTACAAAACCAGAATGCTTTTAATGTGCAAACAGACTTTTTCTTTTAACTTTAGCCAGATGACGCTCTAAAGATTGTATTTGTCAAAGCATTTCTGTGGCTTTTAATTTATTTACTTGATATGAAATAGAAACGTATATTCAATTTGTTTTTAAAAGAAATCTAAACTGGAGGGGATTGGTCCTCTGAGGTTAGAAGAAGAAGGAAAACCACAGAAGGAGTTGGATGAAAGAACAGAAAAACATGTAATTTAGCCATGGTATCCCTGCCTAATAACAGGGCTATGCAGGAGGGAGTGCTTGGCTGTCCCAAAGGTAACAGAGAAGTGTACCTGTAGCCCCTGGCTGGTGGGGCCAGCCTTCAACACCATCACAAAGATCTGGAATGGAAGTTCTAGCTGAGAGAGTAGGCAAAATAGACCAAGTGGCTGCTGTATCAATTAAAAATGGCAGAGCCTTTCCACATACCCGGACAGTCAGCCTATGCTCCTCTGTGGTGATCTGATAGCGTAGTTAGAGGTGGGTGTTCCAGGGCAACATTAGTCTTCAGCCACTGAGCCCAGAAGATATGAGAGTTTCGTGTGGAGGAAGGACTTGAGGGAACTGACATAACCTGACTAGGCAGAATGGAGCAGACTAGGCAGAATGGAGCAGTCTACCCACCCAGTGTCTTATCTATCCACAGTTTCAGCAAGGCCCCGGTGATGGGCAACACATGGAGGCAGTTCTTTGCTTAATAGCTCATCTTGACAGCTTGAAGCAAGACCAATCCCTCCAGTTTACATTTTTCATATACACTGAATACATTTCTCTATTTCATATCAAGTAAATACACTAAAAACCCCAGCGATGCTTTGACAGACCAAGTTTTCATGCTTCATCTGGTGAAACTTTGAAACTGTTACCTTAGAAACAGACTGGCTTGCAATAACTCAGGTGCAAAAAAAAAATGGACTTGTTGCTTGTTAATGATATAAATTTGAGAGATTTAATTTGAGAAACCTGCTGATGCCCTATTTTCTTTGGACATGACCTCAAGGCTACTGCCAGAAGCTGGTATCTCTGTTATCATGGGAAGTCTTTTCTTACTCCTTCTTTCCAGAAAACATCTTAAATGCCAAATTCAGCAGAACTCTCTTAGAATTTTGAGGGCCATTATTTTGTGTCTGATTTTGACACAAGGTGGTATAAACATCACATTATTTTACACTAAACAAGCTATACTTGGTTTTAATCACTTGCTCTAGGCTTAACTTGACACCATATGTAGAAGGCTCAAGGCTGTCTATAAATAACTTTGTCCTGAGCATAGCTAGAATCATAGCTCTGAGTGCATTAAGTAATTTAATCTTTTGTAAGGTTACTGACCAGAAATTTGTATGCTTTAATTATATTTAAGAGTTTAAAGTAAGTTACTGAGATTAGGATTTTACTTGTTATATTTAAGCCTTAAAGGTTTGTATTTTTTAATTGCATAGCCTTTAGTATGTGGGGGCCCACAGAGATGGCTCTGCTTCATCTTGACTTAAGGTCAGAGAGTTCAGCACTGTCCTTACTCTTCCAAAGTCAAAGTCATTAAGACCTAATGGTGTAAAGCGAGGCTACTGTAGGATGTTTGATATTGGTCCTGGATCTAATCTTATCTAAGTCTTATCTAAATAACAACAGACTTGATCTGAGGTGTGGTTATTCTATCCCTCAAGGCCAGACAAGGAGGAGTTGAGTCTAAGGTCTGGTTACCAAATCCTTGGAAAATTAAGGAAGAAAGTATGTTTGTTCCTTGCACATGATAAAGAAGTCATTTTGCCACGTTCCCCTTTTGGTTGGGGTACTTGAGAATGTTGAAGAATAAACTTGAGGAGTTCAGTATTCACTAGATTGCCCTCATAACTCTATCCGGTGTCACTATTTCTTTTCTTAGCGTCTTTAGGTCTTTAGCTGCCTTTTCTCAATCTACACAACGCCCCCCCCAACTCAGATATGAACTGGGCAAGTCAGCAGGATCAGACTAAAGCCCCATAAAGACAGGTTACAATAGTATCAAAATAATTAGCAGCTATAAGTAGGCAGAGAGAGACTGGAAACCTATTTTTTTTATCCTTTTATAGTGTCCTAGTGTAAAGTATTACAGTTTTTTATATGACTAGATTACTTTCAATTGCTAACAAAGTTAACAAGATAAATGGTTAAATATACGACTTTGTCAGGTTCTCTTGGCCCAAGTAGACCTAATGAATTCATGAAATGAACTCCAGAGGAGGCCTCCTGCTTGATCAGAAGTAATGCCAGCCACTAGAAATCCAGATGGGCTGCCGTCCAGCAGACTACCCCCATTCTTTTAGTGTCTACTCACCCTACCCATCTGACAAAAGGTATAAAATATATAAAGAACTAAAGAAACTAGACATCAACAAACCAAATAATCCAATTTAAAAATGGTGTACAGATCTGAACACAGAATTCCCAATGTAGGAATCTCAAATGACTGAGAAACACTTAAAATTTTTTTCAACATTCTTAGCCATCAAGGAAATTCAAATTAAAGCTACTTCAATATTCCTTCTTACACCTGTCATGGGTAACATCAAAAACACAAGTGACAGCTCATGTTGTTGAGTTGTTGAGGATGTGGAGCAAAAAGAGTACTACTCCATTGCTGGTGGGACTGCAAACTTGTACAGCAACTTTGGAAATCAATATGGTGGTTTCTCAGAAAATTGAGAATCGATCTACCTCAGTACCCAGCTACAACACTTTTGAGCATATACCCAAAGGATGCTTAATCACACCTAAAGGACACTTGCTCAACTATGTTCATAGCAGCTTTATTCATAATATCCAGGACCTGTAAACAACCTAGATGCTCCTCAACTGAAGAATGGGTGAAGGAAATGTGATACATTTACACAAGGGAGAATTACTCGGCTGTTAAAAACAATGACATCACCAAATTTGAAGACAAATGATGGAACTAGAAAAAAATTCAGGCTGAGTGAGATAACCCAGACCCAGAAAGACAAACTTGGCTTGTACTCACTTATAAGTAGGTAGTAGTTGATAACTAAAGGATAATCATGCTACAATCTACAGACCAAGAGAAAAGTAACAAGGAGGCCTAATGGGTCTCTGTGGGATGAGGAAATAGAATAAATTTTGCAGGTGGTGTGAGGGCAGGTGGGAATGGAACCCGTGGGAGTTGTTGGAGGGAGAGAGTGATGTGAAAGATGCTGAATTTGGGGGCCAGCCTAGGAGCTATATGGAAACCTAGTACAATGGAAACTCCCTGGAATCTACAAGGGTGACCCGAGGGATGACTCCCGGCAATGGGGCAACTGGAGTCTGAACTGGTCATCTCCATAACCAGGCAAGGCCTCCAGTGCTGGGAGTAGGACATCAACCCAGCTGCAAAACCTTGAACCTATAGCTTGTCCTGCTTGCAAGATGTGGTTCAATGGTGAAACAGAATGTCTGGGAGGCCAATCAATGACTGGTCCAACTTGAGCCCAATGCCACTAGAGGGAGCCTTCAATGGCTACTGCCTGAATGACCGGGCACCAGAGGCCAGACAGCCTAGAGACCTAGCGTAGAACCAAACACAACTGAGAAAATAAAAATAAAAACATGGTGAAAGCATCCCTAATATTATTCTGCTATACCCATAGATTAGTGCCCAGCCAGTTGTCATCAAAGAAGCTTCATCCAACAACTGATGGGGACATATACAGAGAGTCACAGCCAAATATTAGGTGGAGTTCCAGGAACCCTACAGAAGAAAGGTAGGAAGCACTGTTAGGGCCAGAAGGGCTGAGGACACATGGCCCACATAATGGACTAAGCAGGACTCATAGGGGCTCACAGAGAGTTAACTCAAAACCCTGGATCCTGTATGGATCTGAGCTAGGTGCTCTGCATATATTATATATTCATATAGCCTTGTGGGGCACCTAACAGTTGGACTGCAGGTTGTCTATGACTGCATATGTCTATGTTTTGAATGCTCTTGTAACCCTTTTCCTCCTACGGCATTACCTTGTGCAGCCTTAATATGAGGGTTTGTGCCTATTCTTATCATATCTTGTTATCAGTATTCTGTTGATATCCCTAGGATGCTGGCTCTTTTCTTAAGGGAGACAGGAGGAGTTGGTCTGGAGGAGAAGGAAGGTGTGGGGACTGAAAGGAACGGAGGGAAAGGAAACTGTGGTAGAGATGCAATATACGAGGAAAGAATAGAAATTAAAAATTCATAAACTTTAATCATTAAACATAGTGCTTGTAAGACCTATTTACCATAAACCTTACTTAAGGGTTGTCTTTATTTTTATTTTTATTCTTAGGACAGGAATCGTCACACAAAAATCTATCTTTATTAGTATATCTTAGAGGCCTGGTATTGGCTCCTATGCCAATCTATTTTCCTAAACAAGAGTTGAATCCAAGTTACATACAAGTATATTGTAGCAAACTAAGTTATCTATACTTGGATTTTTGGATGTCAACCCTTTTGTGATATGTTTTTACAAGCAAATCTTTTATTACAAGGTAAGGTTTGGTTTGGTTTGGTTTGGTTTTTCACAGAATTTTTCATTTGACTCTTGGGATATTTCACATCATGTACACTAGTCCCACTCATTTCCCAGTACCTCTACCATTGCAGCTCTCACAAGGCTATTCTCAAAAATATAGTGTCCTTTTTTCTGTCACAAACTCAGGGGGCCAGTTTGACCCAGGACAGAGGTTTTTAAGTAAACTTTTAAACAAGCATGTTTGGGTCTATGGCAGGTGGGCCAAACCCAACTCAGATCCAGCTCTTTTGGTAGCAAAGAACAGCATGTGACAACCTTTTAGTGTTATTTATACCCAAAAGACATTTTCATCTTTGTAAGACTGAATCCAGTGACAGAGGGAATGGTGAGAGCAGAGAATAAGGGACTTTTGAGAGAGGAGACTAAAGAAAGCTTAGAGATAAAGAGTTTGGGATCCTTTATTTGTATGGTGGCAGAAGTTGTTACAAGCTGCATGAATTTGGAAGTTGAATGTATCACTTTTTGGCCACTGATGATCAAGCTTGTATTGAAGAAAGGTCACATTGTAGTAGAAAAATAAGATGTCAGGGATTAATAGCATCACAGATGTCAAGAGAGGAAAGAGATTTGAAGAGACAGGCAAGAGGAGTGTGTGACTTAGGCTGGGAAGACCTGCATTGTCAGTGAGAAGAAGGAGTTCTGAGGAGGGCAGAGCAGAATAGGAATCCCAGAATAGAATCAGGGAAAAGAGTAGATAGAAAATGCTTTAAAAAAGCTTCTCTTCCAAGTCCAGTCACTGGGAGCTGTGATGAGGAGACCAGCTAGCAGAAGAAAACCAACAGCACCAGGAGATAAGGATTGCAGATCAGGTGAATGAAGAAGGATGGGCAATGAGACTCAAGGGTGGCGGATGATGAGTGCGAGAAGACAGAAACTTAATTAAGAGGGCATTCCCCCACAAGATTGTGATCCCTCAGTAGAATGCTCAGATCACAGGTGACTGGCATCCTCATCCAGGTGATGGTGCCAAAGAGAGTTTAGAGTAGCATACAACATGTCTTTATACAAAAGTTGAATGCAGAGGCAGCTCTGTAGGGTACTCAAGTAGGCCGGGAGAGATGAATGAGCAAATAAAGTAGGTGGAGGAGAGAAAGACCAGAAGACACAGACTCCAAAATTTAGAATCAGATATGGTGGGTGACAGAGGCAAGCAATGGCAAACGATTTTTCCCATAGGAGGGCTGAACTGGAAGTTTTTTGGTTTAAAGAGGAACAGAATCCCCAAAGAAGAACCCAGGCATATCTCTTGGTGTTAGAACCAAAATTACCAGGCACAGCCAGAAACCACCAAACACAGTCATTCTCTGTGGATAGAAAAAAAAAAAAAAAAGTTCTAATAAAACTGTCAAACTGCCTGAGACAGTGGAGAATAGCAGCCAGTTACAAAAGCTTATAGGGTTATAAGAGATGGGGAGGAAGCTCAGAAAAAAGAGGTACTACAGTTGTGACATTCTGGTGTTGACATTTGCAGTCTGGGGCATTCGGTCAGTCATTAAGGGCTTGGGAGAAACACTTTTGGTTTGTTTGCTAGGAAACCAGTCTCAGGTAAGGACTGAGTCATTGTTATCAACACTGTTGGTTGGGAGGAGGGAGGAGTAGCATTTCTTTGTGACTTCACACCCAACACCTAGGAGGGGGTATTTAGTATGTTACTGAGTATGTGTTAAATTAGCTCACATGGATCAGATACTTTGTAAAGTTGTTCTATATTGATGATCTTATTAAACAATTAAAATAGTCCTACGGGATAGTACATTAGTTACATTTCTGTTGTGTTGACAAGAAGCTATTTAAGGGAGAAAAAGTTTATTTTGGCCTTCAGTTTGGGGGAATAAGAGTATATGATGGTAGTGAAGGCACAGTTTGACTGATGGGAGATGTCATTCTGTAAATATGTTTCTCATACTGGTTAATGAATAAAGCACTGTTGGCCAATAGGAAAGCAAGATAGGCGGGACTAGGAGACAAGGAGGAAAGAGGAAGTAGGAAGGAGGAGTCAAGATGGAGAGTCTGGAGAGAACAGAACCGCCATTCCTCCGCTCTCGGTAAGACCACGTGGAAATACATAGAAATGGGTTAATACTTAAGACAGCTAGCCGATAAGAAACAAGTAACTAGCCAACAGCATAATATCAAATATAGAGTCTCCGTGCATTATTTGGGGCTGCCCGGCGGCGGGCAGACAAACCTTACTCCTTACAGGGTGTTCTGGTGCTTTCTCACCCTGTCAAAGAACAGGCAGCTCTGAGAGGTTCTATTATATAGTTATAATGTATACCAATTGGTTTAAGGGACACCAAATTTTTATAATTTTTTTCTTTACATAATTGTTCAAATACAGAGTCTCGGTGTGTTATTTGGGACTGGTGCGGTGGTGGGACAAGACCAGCAGCGGGAGGAAAAACCTTACTCCTGTATGATAAGGTATTCATTTACACGCAGGCAAGAAGCAAAGAGGACCAACAGGAAGTGGTGATGCAAGGCTTAAAAACCTCAAAACCTACCTCCAATGATGTCCTTCCTCCAAGAAGGCACCACCTCTTTAAGGTTGCTGTCTTAGTTTGGGTTTTCATTGCTGTGAAGAAACACAGTGGCCATGGCGATTTTTATAAAGGGAACTTTAATTGGAGTGGCTTCCTTACAGTTTCAGAGGTTCAGTCCATTATCATCATGGCAGAGAACATGACAGTGTGCAGGCAAACATAGTGCTGGAGCTAACAATCTTCATATCTTGTCTTAGAGGCAACAGGAAGTTGACTCACTGGGCAGTATCTTGAGCATATGAAACCTCAAAGTCCACCCTCACAGTGAGACACCTCCTACAAAAAGGTCACACCTCCTCATAGTGCCAATTCCTTTGGGGACCATTTGCTTTCAAACCACCACAGTTCCATACCTCCCCAAAGAGTGTCTCCAATTAGAGGCCAAGTGTTTAAATAAATAAATATATGGGAGACAGTTTTCATTCTGATGACCAGAGAGAGCTATTGTTATTTTCACTTGTACAGATGAAGAATGACATCTTCCCAGGTTCATGTTCTCTTAAATCTTGATTATCCAACTGAAGGCAGATCTCCCTACCCTCACCCCCTGGAATATTAGACATTGAAAACATTTCTGATGGTTATGTTTTGAGATATGACCACTGCCCAATGGGTAGACCCACAGATGTATAACAAGCCTGGAATAGCCACAGATAAGAAAAAGTATCAGGATACACTTCTGAGAGTGAACAAATTGAACATAGCTCCACTTGACTTCACGTTTGAAAATTTTTTTTTATCTTGTGTCTACATAGAAAGGATGAAATGATGCTCTCATGTCAAATGTATTTTTCCAGGAATGGATAAAGACATGGAATAAAGTATATGCTCAGATAGCAGAATATTAATGCAAACAAATTAGGTAATACTAGTGTGATAAAGGGAAGCAGTGGCTTCCTAATCAAGGAAGAATACAGAAAATAGTATCAAATCAGTGTTAAATAGTGTTGGTATAATTTAAAGCAAGAAAGAAACAGGATGGTAACAAACTACTACACAAATTCTATTCTCAACATATGTTGTACCTTTAAAATCAAACTGTAGAGACAAAACAGTGTCCAAACCAGAATAACCATTTATGAATACTGGAGATTAAGATAGTATTACTGGGGTCCAGCAAGATCTCAGCAGGTAAAAGCCCAGCTGCTGAGCTGAAGACCTGAGTCTGATCACCAAAACCCATATAATAGAGGGACATACAAATTGCCCTCTGATTCCACATTTGTGCTACAGCATGTGCATGCAAACACACTGACACACACACAGATACACACAGACACACATACAGAGACTCACACACTCACACATACACAGACACATACACAGACACACACACTCACACAGACACACACACTCACACAGACACATTCACACACAGACACACACACACACATTCACACACACACTCACACACACTCACAAATAAATAAATAATGCTAAAGTAGGATATTACTATCTTCCCATTTTTCTACGTCTAACCTATGTTCACCACATTTGTGTTTTGTTTTGATGGATTCAATATTTTCATATGCTCCAAATAAGGATCTGTGTCTTATAGGGCCTAACAAAATGCCTTCCTTGTTCGTAAGTGTTCTCAGCAGTGTTAGGCTTTCCGTCATTTTATGGGTGACTACAAGTTTCTCCTAATATAGCAAACTGTCTTTAGCCAATTATCTGTTGATGGACATCTTAGTTGCTTCCACATCTTTGATATTGTGAGTAGTGTATGACAGTGCAGACAGTGCAGACATCATATTCTACACTTAAATTCTATCCGCACTTATGCTTCAATAAAGATAAGGGTTATTGCCTACACAAAATGGTGCAATTACTTTGGAAAATAATTTTTGCGAAGCCTTCTAATTTTAGATACATAGACACATGAGCCAGTGATTCCAATCCTATATGTGAATATGTGTATCCAAATAAACTTAAAACATTTATACACAATGACTACCCATGAATTTAAAACATATGTCTACACAAAATCTTGCAGATACATATTTATAGCAACATTGTAATACTTCACAAATTGGGATCTAGCTAAGTGTCAGAGCTCTTACCTAGCCTGCATGAGTTTTCTTCAAGCATTGAAAAAATAGTAAGAGAAAGAAAAAAGAAAGGGTTTATTCATAGAAAGGCTACAATATGGATAATCCTTGAAAACATTATGACAAACGAACACCAAGGCACAAAGGCCAAATATCATGTGATTCTGTTTACAATCTCCAGAATGGGAAATCCAAAATGAAATAAATATGTTTGCAGATGCATGGGCTTGGGAGGAAAGGTAAGGAGGGGTAACTGGTATCCAGCATGTGTTTCTTTAGGGATCATTAGGGATGTTCTAAAATTTAAATAGTAAGTTTCACTGTACAACTTTATAAATACACCAAAAAGTATTTCATTGAACACATTCAAAGGAAGAAATTACATAAATTGCATTCCAGTAAAGGTGTTTTAAGGCATTTATTATTTCAGCAATAGTATACAATAACTTCACATTCATGTCACCCTATGTAGTATATTTAGCAAGTATTACAGTTTGCCTTAGAATACATAGTTGAAAGATTCCGAATTTACTGAGAGATGTCATGTCCAACATTTACCGATGGTATCTGAAGGTAGCTTTGCTCAAGATCCCTTTCCACAGCCAGCTATAGAAACATCTCCATTTTCATCGTCAAGGCTTATGACATTGTTATACACTCCTAGGTAGATACATAAATGAACCTATAAAAGCTCCCACCAGACATACTTGGACAAGCATGTTTACTGTAGCGCTGTTCACAATGATCAAGTTCTGTGATCAGCCTAGATGTCTAACAACATGTGATCAGATACAGGAAATGTGGGGTGTATGTACGTAAAATGTAATTTTAGTCAACCATAAAGAATAACAAAATTAGGCCATTTGTAGAAAAAACAAAATGGGAAGAGAAAAGAGAGAGAGTTACTGAGAGGATTCAGGGGAGGGAAATGGCAATGGATACAATCAAGCTACATAATACACAAGTATGAAAGTGTTGGGATGAATCTATTGTCTTAAACAAACAACAAAATGTAAATGTTGAAACTCTTAATGTTTTACTTGTAATTTTTACAACTCTCCTCTGAAGAGAGAACATCTGCTTTGTTTTCCTGTGTTATTAATTCTCAAATCCTTTGTTTTTAAAACCCACCTGCTGTCAATTTAGAACTATCTCTAATTAGTGGAAAGATTTTTAAACACTAAATGCTAAGTGATAACCGAATCTTTCCAAAGGTTGATCTTTCACACAAACCATAACCCACCATTCAGTCTTCAACTCACAGCCCTGTTGGCCATGTCGACACGGAGCAGAAATCAGGTATGGCGAAAATGTTCAGCCATTTTACCTATTTATTGAGAAAGTAAAGACTGTAAAAACAAATAACGCACAAGATTCTGCCAATCGCTAACAAATATATTGAGTATGGACGAGCATCCTAGGCACCTCCCTGACCCTCAAGAGCTCTAGAATTCCCTCTACACCAATGGGCCCAGAGACCTCTGAAAGCATAGAAGCTCACCTTTTCTTTTTTTAAATAATTTTATTTAAATTTGAAACAAGGTTGCTTTACTTGTCAATCCCAGTTCCCTCACCCTCCCTACCTCCTCTGTCCCCCCACACACACACCAACCACCTATCCCATTCCCTTTCTGCTCCACAGGGAGGGTGAGGCCTTCCATGGGAGTCTTCAAAACCTGTCCATATCACTTGGAGCAGGGCCCAGGCCCTTCCCCATGTGTCTAGGCTGAGAGAGGATCCCTCTATGTGGGATGGGCTCCCAAAGGCCATTCCTATACTAGGGATAAATACCGATCCATTACCAGATGCCCCATAGATTGCCCAGTCCTCCTAACTAACACCCACATTCAGGGAATCTGGGTCGTTTCTTTGCTGGTTTCCCAGATATCAGACTGGAGTCCATGAGCTCCTCCTTGTTCAGGTCAGCTGTTTCTGTGGGTTTCTCCATCCTGGCCTTGACCCCTTTGCTCATCACTCCTCCCTTTCTGTAACTGGATTCTAGGAGTTCGGCTCAATGTTTAGCAGTGGGTGTCTGCTTCTGCTATCAGCTAGTAGTTGAAGGCTCTAGGACGACATATAAGGTAGTTATCAATTTCATTATTGGGTATAATAAGCCAGACCTACTGTGACAGTCTTTTCCTGTGGATCCTCTCCAGCACTGTGTATACCTGCATAACATCATGCTTCCCATGTTGATGCCAATGGACCAGACCTCTGAACTTTCTTAAAAGCCAACCCCAATTAAATGTTTTCCTTTAGAAGAGTTGCCATTGTTATGGTATCTCTTCACATCAATAAAACACTACCTAAGACAGAAGTTGGTACTGGAGACTGAGGTATTGTTATGTAGGCTGAACAATGTTTTTGTTTGGAGGAATATGTATTTTGGGGTTTTGGATTAGAAAAGCAGTTGTTTCCAGTGAGACTGAATAGGCCAACTAGTATGAACAAGGTATACAGTGGTGCTGGGGATGATTTGAAATGTAGGGGCTGGCTCAAGAGGTTTCAGAGAATAATATCAATATGTGGCCTAGAGATCATCTTATGATACCTTAGTGAAGAACGTAGCTGCTTATTCTTGCTCTTGTCCAAAAATCTTCCTGAGACTAAACTGTAGAGTTTTAGATTACAAGGGTTGGCAGAGGAAATTTCAAAACAGCCTAGTACTGACCTGTCTTATGGTTATTAGTATTTACTCTTATGAAGAGCTGCAAGGAAAAATTCAAAATGTACATTTCAGAGAGAAAAGGGGCCTTGGGAAGTGGAATGGAGCTAAATCCTGTGTTCAAGGAGATAAACAGATTCAAGGAAAGATTGCTGTTAACTGGGACAACCCTCAGAGCAAGACCCCACCCAGCTAAACTTACAACTCTAAAACAGAACTGAAGAGCAGTTTGGGCCCAAGCATGTTGTACACACCTGTAATTCCAGCACTCAGGAGACAGAAGCAAGCAGAACCCTGAGTTCCAAGGCCAACCTAGTCTACAGATTGGATTGCAAGGCAAGTCAGTAAAGCTTGCACAGTAAAGGAAAGCAAATATATATAAATTGAATGGGAGAAAGGAGCATGTTTCAGCCCCAGCAAGCAGCAGAATTTGAAAGTCTAGTCAAGTGGTTCTGG
Organism: Phodopus roborovskii; assembly: GCF_943737965.1. Taxonomy (NCBI): domain Eukaryota; kingdom Metazoa; phylum Chordata; class Mammalia; order Rodentia; family Cricetidae; genus Phodopus; species Phodopus roborovskii. The sequence goes on from NW_026125281.1 coordinate 34,558,829, forward strand.
CTTTAGAGTAGAAGAAAGGGGTTATGGAATATTCCTCTATGAATAAGGAAAGCTGCTGAGACCAAGCATGTGTCAGGGATTTCCCTGCATGGAGGCTTAGAGAAGCCATTTCTTGAAGTTGTGAAGGTGAAGCCTGGATTTTCTTGGATGTAATTACCTTGGACCTCGAGATGTTGGGGATTCCAGAGTCATTGGATACCTGCCAAGTAAAGCTGCTAACAGAGAGTAGAACCAGCCCAAGAGAAAAAGTAATTGGGGCTTTGAAGAAAATTTTGACATCAGACATGGAGTCGTGAGCTTGAAGTTTGCCCAAATAGTTTCAGTCATGCTTTGGTCTATAATTTCCTCACTATGTTCCTTTTTGGAACAGTAATGTATATCCTGTACCATTATATATTGTAAGCATGTGATCCATTTTTTTTATTTTACAGAGGGATTACAGTTAAGAGATTGCATGGACTTTGGACTTTTACAGGGCTTTTAAATTTGGACTTGATGCATTTCTGCATTATGATATATAGGTTTGCCTATGGAGACCAGTGAGTGGTATGTGGTGGTCTGAAAAAAAAATTACTGCTATTGACTTATAGGGAGCAGCACTGTTAGGAGGTGTGTCCTTGTTGAAGTAGTTGTGGAGGTGTTGGGGGAAATGTGTCACTGGGGTGGGCTTTGAGGTCACAGATGTTCAAATCTGGCCTGTGTATCACAGTCTCTACCTGCTGTCTGCATATTCAAATACAGAGCTCTCAGTTCCCTTTCTAGCACTACACCTACCTGTACACTGCTATACTTCCTGCCGTAATGATAATGGACTAAACCTCTCAAACGGTCAGTCGGGCCCAGTGGAATGTTTTCCTTTATAAGAGTTGTCAGAGTCGATGTCTCTTCACAACAATAGAAACCCTAACTAAGACGATTTTCTATTAAGAATGGTAGCAATGTATAAATCACTATGTAACAATAATAGTACATGAGTGAGTGATAACATGACCTAAATGACAGAGAAATTAAGTTCTACTCCTTCCCATTCTAATCTATCCTGCCATGTCCTATTCCATTCTACTACAGTGCTGGGATTAAACCAAGAGACACACTCTAATTCATACAGACTAATCCATATAGTGGCAATCACAAAGCTCATCCTAGAGCTGGTCTTTAAATAAGGCTTAGATTTTAAAGTAATGTAGAGAATAAAGTTCGTATAGAGAACACAGCATGCTAAAGGCGTAAAAGTGGACAGACATGGGAGAAATTCCAGGGGTGAGGTGATTATAAAGGTTTTTTTTATTATTATTATTCCTTTCTTTCCAAAAGAGGTTCTAAGCTTTGTTCCTCTTATATGAAATTCATGCTAAAATAATTGTATTTGATTCAAGTCATTCACGATGTGTTTACACTCTATTTCAACGTTTCAAGAGAGGCAATGAGTTGAGAGAGTTCATCTGAGAAATCAATGGTTCACCTGGGTCTTAAATATAATTCCAAACCCTAAGAAGAGTGAAGGAAAGAGAGTGAAAGCCTTTTCTTCAGAGATGAGTGAAGACTCAAATGTCAGTAGAGCACACAACACACCTTATCAAAACTGGAACCTGGCTTACGCAGAGATTTAAACTCGGGGGGTTTAAAGCAGATCGTGAAATATCCTAAATACAAACCAAAAATGTCTAACCTTCTCAAGTTGTGCCAAAAAGCTTCCAGGTTTTATTGATAGATGTTTCCCTTAGTGAAATTGAAATGGTGGGGCTGAAATCGGATGGTTTCAGTGAAGAATGAAACACAGGAGGAAAATAAATTCTACTCGATTGTGATATCATTCTATGTACATTATTTCACTTCATATTTGCTAGATGATCCAATCCACACATGGTCTATAGACACTGAAGAAAATGATAGCAACAACATGTTGACAATGATGGCCTGTGATCCTATTCCTTTTAAAGCCAGCTGCAGCAAGGGGTACGTCTGGATGTTTGTTAACCATTTGACAAAAACCTTTGAAGCCATTTTGTTACGTCTTAATTCTGAGGCCTAGATTTAATACCATCCCCTTACAGAGATAACTGCAGATTGAAATTTTGATCTTATGCATTTATAACATATTTTATAAGTATACATTCTGTGAGGTACATCTTTATGTTTTCTGCATTTAAGTTCTATGGATCATCTTTTCTCTCATTCCAGGTTTATGGCACAAAAGTAGAAGATGAATCTCATTCAGTTTTATATCATTCAACACCCAGTACAATGTCTATCACAGAAGAGAGACTTGGAAAACACTGGATGAACTGGATGGATGGATGGATGGATGGGTGGATGGATGGATGGTGGATGGATGGATGGATGGATGAATGATGCATCCATAAATGAATAACATCTAAGTATTCTTTTCTCCACTTCAACCCAGGTAAAGTTAAAAGAATTTTTATAAAAGCACCCAAGGCATATAATTGACTTCTGTTCCAATCAGATAATTCCTTCCGCTTCCGTTTCTGATGGGAATCTTCACTGTGGGTTAATTTAATTGTTGCATTCGCATTCTCTTTAGTGAAGCCCAGGGGCACTAAGGTGGTGGGTTGTGTTAATTAAATTAGATCAAATAATAATGATCTTTAATTTCCTAAAATCAGGGTCACTGAGCATATGGGAGGTATTATTTAAGGCAATTTTATGCTGCTCTTTTTTCTATAGTAACAAAACCAAACACAGTTAGTGTTCACATGAAGACTACATTCACTAGACTCAAAAAGCCCAAGAATTTTGCTGAACAACACCTCTCCTGACCATCTGCTGTGTTCTAAGCTTCCACCATTAATAGTTTATTAAAAAGAATCACTTTCAAAAAGTCATATAACCTATAACAGGACTAAGAAAATCCATTTCTGAGTCTCCAGAACCTTTTCCCTTTCTGCACGAAGAAGAGGTCACTGTCTCTACAGTTCACATGTTATCCCATTTCACATGCAGAGCATATCACCAAGGAGAATAAGAAAAACAGAGCAGGCAGCAGAGCCTGGGAGCTGGGTTTGGGTTTTCTGACATTGTGGGTCTTATACTTCATTGAACTACTTTATGTCTTTTGAGGAAGTGGATCCTAGAGGCTTAGGGATACAGGAATGGCAGGTTAAGATTACATCAGCAACGCGGACAAACTCCAAACTCTGGCAGACAGCCAAGCCCTGCTAGTATTCTAGTGGAGGAGGATGGTTATAGGATCCTCAAAGCGATCCCAGGACTGGTGACATCTTATGCATGATGCTTACTTGAACAAAGTTTTTTTTTTTTTTTTTTTTTTTTTTTGCTGTTGAAAGCATTCCTTGCAGTCAATAGTCATAAATAAGCAAAGTCCATATACTAAGATGCTATATTTTCTATCTAATTGTTGTCAACGTGTACATTTAGAGAGGTTTCAGAGAGTAGAATTTTGTAGATCATGGGTGATAAAGTAAATGAATTCAGAGCTCTGTGGTGGTTTGTAAAGAGAGATGTAGGAACTGTCCAGCCATGGGTCCTTCAGGGGCCTCTGCATCTGACTCACAATGTGAAACTCCTAACCAAACTGAGGCAGACGTAGTTGGTCCAGCCACCCATACCTACTGAGCCTCTTCTAAGCAGGCATTGTGCTTGGTGCTCTGGGGTAGTAATGAGTGTGAGCCCAATTTGGTGGCATTTACTCTTCCAGATCAAACATGCCCTGAGCAATCCTGTCTTGCATTAGATACTCAAGACAGTACAGCTATCTGCTCAGCCTTGATGCTGTCAAGTAAATGAATTAAATCAAGTCTACATTACTGCAGATTTCAATTTCCTTAACAGCTTTTCATCTTCCGTTGCATAAAAAGTCCTTCTGGAAAAAAAATCCTGCAACTTCCTATTTTCCAGTGTAAATTAATTCCTCACTCTTAGTTTTTATGCTCACCAAGAATTCTAAGACTGGGATTAGAGGGTTGTCAAGAACCTTGTAAAGTCAGCAGATAAAATGCTGAGCTAGGTAAACAAGGTGTATGTACCAGCTATTCCCATCCTGGGTATACACTCAAGAGACTCCATAGCCTTCACTATGTGCAGTAGCACATCAGTGTTTACTGTGGCTCTGTTCACAATAGCAAGGGAATGGAACTGTACATCTATATGCCTATATGCCCATTAACTGATGAACAGATAATGGGAAACGTGGTATGTACACATAACAGAATTTTATTCAGCCATATCAATGGAATTTACAGGAAGATCGGTAGATCCAGGAAGCATACTATAACAACAACAAAAACAGCATGTTCTCTGGGTCTATAATGTATGCATATATATTCCAAAAAGCTGTAATTGTGGGTAAAACCTAAAAATTTCGGTAGGCAATTATTCGTGGGTAAAAGATGGTGAAGAGATGGGAAGTGAAGAAAATTTCATTTGACAGGAACCTGGGAAGGAGGCGGGATGATCAGAAGGTGGAGCTTAGAGGGAATTACTGATATATGCTATTTGAAACTGCTAAAATAGTAATAATACTCTGTATGCTAACTTAGAAAATAAATTTAAAATTAATGTCTAGCTTTATCCTTGATTTCTATTTTTAAATGCCAGCTGCACCTGCGTAGATATTAGCTGTGTCTGCTGCAATGCACATTGATGGACAATAAAAACTTCAGAAAAAGAAAATGTCAGAAGAGAAAAACATCGCCCATGAAAAGAAAGGGAAGTCTTCCAGGGAACAGCCCCCATGATGTGATGCTAATACTGACTCTACCAGCCTGGCTGTCTCCTGGTGGAGCCTGCACAATAGGCTTATTCCTCAAAGGCCGGAGAGAAGCTCTCATCCTTATCTGTATTCACTTTACCTTTTATTTTATTCCTGGGAAAGAGAAATGACAGAGAAGCCCAAACAGATTAGCCTGGGAGTACTGGCTGGAGGGTATTACATCATAACTGTCTTTTGAGCACTCTTCCACAGCTGACCTGTTTATGTTACAAGGCAGGGTCAATTTCCATTCTAGTGACTCTTTTGATGTTGGTGAATAGTAATGCTTCCCCAGAATGCTGGCTTTAGAATAACAGCAATTGAGCCATTCAGCTTCTATGATGCAATCTTTCTGAGGCAGATAGGATTCTATGCATGGATTTCATTGAGCCACACAGCTTGGCCTGATCAAAGGCTTTGCTGGAGCCGTCAGAAAATGATGCTTCAAATAATAGAGTCATGTTAAAACCATTTCCACTCCAGACAGGGAGGATGCATGTGAGTGTATGTGTATGTATATGCATGCATGCACACAAAACCAAAATATTGCTTCTGTTGAAACTTGGAAATATTAGACATCAAAATGTTACAACAGGGTCATTTTCTTGACAATTGTCCAAAAAAAAAAAAAAAAAAAAAAAAAAAAAAGGGCTGTGGAGTCACATAAAACACCATAGGAATTGTTGTGGCTATGCTGTGAGCAACACAGAAGCTAGATGTCCCTGTCTGCATTTATAGAACTGCAGAAATGTATTGATCCTAATCTTCTAATGACTGACTCTTTTAAATGACAAGTGAATAATCTTCAAAAATTGCACTTAAATTGGGAATGTCGTATCTTTAATATAGATATGACCATTAACCTTACTTTTGTGGGTAGAATAAATGTATATACAGCAATAACAATAAAAAAAAAACCGATGATCACGGTGCTTAGCGGTTACTGGGAAATCAACACGTGCAGGCTTTCAACAGTAAACATCTATTTTCTCAGCCAAATCTTCACGGCAGCATCCCAGAGCGAACACACTAGACTGATTCTGCTGTATAGAAGGAGCAACAAACTGTGGAGAAGAAAAAGCACCATTCGACTGTACAAATCCCCTTCAGATAAGGTAGGTTCTTATCTGAACAGGTAGGTCATAGTTCTCTGCTTACGCGGTAACTTGAAGTGGTTCTTTTGTTTAGATTTGGTATGAGTTCATGTTCATGTGTGAGGGAAGACATGTAGAGGTCAGAGGACAACCTCCAGCATTGGCCGGAGCTAACTACCTGTGGCATCTAAATGGGGTCTGGGGATCTGGACCCAGGACAGTAGACTTGTGCAGCAGTTGGCTTTACCCACTGAGCAACCCCCCCCTAGCCCTGGTGTGTACTGTCAATGGGGGTTAGTTAATAACCCTTATAGTTGATAGTGCTTTGTGACTTGATAGGATTTAAACTCACCTAGGAGACAGACAAACATCTGATCGTGTCTGTGGAATTTCTAGAGTGTCTGTTATAAATGTGAGCAGCATCAGTCCAGGAGCTAAGATCTTAAACTGGAGGAGAGGGAGAAGGGGGGATGAATTGCAATGTGAGAAATGTCACCAACAAAATGACCACTTCATCTTTCAACTCAGAAAAGGAAGAATCCTCATATGCTGCACAGTCCAGCATCTTTGGCTTCTCACACCAAAGGGAGGCATGCCACAGACCAACCTGCTCAGGTGTGGAGAGGGATTGTTCTTGGGAAGATTTTATTCTGCATCAGGATCCTCTCGGCATTGGTTCTCAGCCTTCCTAATGCTGTGGTGACCTTTGATTCAGTTCCTCATAGTGGGGTGAACCCAACCATAATGTTATTTTCTTTATTACTTCATCACTGTGATTTTGCTACTATTATGACGCCTATTTTACATAACTGTGTTTTCCAATGGTCTTAGGCAATCCCGGTAGAAGGGTTGCTCAACCCCCAAAGGAGTCATGACCCACAGGTTGAAAACCTGCTTTAGAGCTAACTATACTCTGAAATTACTGAATTAGTATTCGTGTTTTTCCTAGCCATCATCAAGTTGAGCTTTCTTGATTCTGCAATGTTTTCTTTTTTGCGTGATTTTTTTTATTTTAAAACAATCTTGTCTCATTTTACATATCAATCCTAGTTCCTACTCCCTCCCCTCCTCCTGCTATGCTGTCCTTCCCTCTACCCATATACTCCCCAGAGAGGGTTAGGGTTCCCATGGAGAGTAAGCACAGTCTGGCACATCTATTTAAGGCAGGACCAAGGCCCTCTCCCTCTATATCTAGGCTGAGCAAGGTATTCTTCCAAAGAGAATGGATGCCAGTTCAAGCACTAGGGATGAATCCCAGTACCACTGCCAGCAGCCTCGCAGACTGCACAAGCCACACAACTGTTACCCACATTTAGGGTTCCTTCTAATGGTCTCATCACAATCCTGGTTTGCCAGTGCCCACTCCCATACCCCTGACACACAAATATGGCAACCAAGATTAGCTTCACTGAGGATGTATGTTGGCACTCTGTCTTGATTTTTGATCATTTTTTAAGAGTAGTCTGGAGATTTATGGAGAAGAGTCATGGCATCAGCTTTCCTTGCCTGTGATCATCTAGCTGGGAATCAGGTGTCAAACAGCTTCCTTCACCCCTCCATCTTCCATTGAAGGTTTCATGGCTACTTCCTCTATTTCTACCAGAGAGGCCTTTGACATTCAGATGGAGACAAGTCATGAATTATTTAAATTTTATTTAAATGCCTTTCTGGAGTTTAATCTTCTCTAGCCAGCTGGGCACCAAATGTTTGATAGCTTCAGTTTTGTGCTGGCAGGTGAACCAGACAGAGTCTTTCAAAGGAAATACTGACTCAAAAAGCTTAATCACTGAAATTATAATTTATTCCCTCTAGGGCAAGAAGGTACTTAAATTAAAGACATTTTCTTCCCAGAAAAAAGCAAGGGATTATATATATATATATATATATATATATATATATATATATATATATCAGTAGTCTCAGGGTTCAAATTAGTTGGATTCTTTCTGTAATGTTTTATTCCATTTTTAAGCGATAGGAAAATGTTCTAACTTTATTATTATCTGGTCATCTTGCTTGTGGCATCTCTGTGTGTCAAATTTTTCTGTATAAAATGGATATAACAGTAATGTAACTAGGTATGCTCTGACAATCATTATCTGCATGTGAGAACACAAACATTTCAACATCACTATTGTGGAAGGTCCACTCAACTTTTCTTGTCCACAGCAAAGCATGGGGGCAGGGAAGTAAGACCTGGGGCCTCCACAATTTCGTATCCTTCTTTAGCAGGATAAACATGAAAATTACATGGCAATAGAAACAGGTTCTACTGGAGGCAAGGAAGGTGACCAGCAAGACTTGAAGAAGGAGGAGCAGAGGTTGGCGGCAGAGAAGAGAGGTTAATAAAAGCAATGATGATGGCATATCTGTATGAAAATGACATAACAAAACCCTTTACTTTCTATGTTAGCTTTAAAAACTATAGTTTTATCATCATTGTCTTAGTTAGGGTTTGGGGCTGCCTTACACTTCAGAAGTTTGTTCCATTGTCCCAACACTGTCATCATGGTGGGAAGTATGATGTCATGCAGGTAGACATGGTGCTGGAGTGGTAACTGAGAGTTCTATGTCTAGATACACAGGCAACAGGAAGGGACTGCCACAACAGGCTTGTCCTGAGCATTTGGGACCTCAAAGCCTACCCCCATGACATACTTCCTCTAACAAGGCCACACTTCCTAGTGGTGCCAGTCCTGATGAGCCTAGGGAGCCATTTTTATTTAAACTACCACAACCATTGTCATCATATTCCTCATTATCATCACCATAAAGAGTAGAATGTGAAGTTTTCAGGGTTTTCCAGAGAAACAGAAGTAGTGCATGGATTTGTTAAGCTGGCTCACAGGATCACACAGGCCCACAGCTTGAACAGTGCCCTTGTAAGGTGACAGAGAAAGACTCAGTTCAAGAGCTAGAGACTCTAATGATAATTCCTCTTGTGGAAACATCCAAAAGACAAATAACCCAGTGTTTGATATCAACAAAACCAGCAGCAAAAGACTAAAACACAGAGAGAAATCTCTTTATCTACTTCTACTCCCCCATTTCACCTTGCAGACTCCACTCAGCCTCCAGTACAGACCTTCCTGGCATGGTATCCAGTCTCTGAAAAGTCACCCTCACAAGACACCCTGAGGAGACAGGCTTTAAGCCAATAGAAAGTCTTTATTAGCCCACCAGTGACTACATTGGGTGTTCAGGATCCTAGGACACCTTTAGGCCTTGCAGGGTGAGCATTTAAGCACAAAACCCATGTTCTGGATTGTTATGCTTCAGTTACTAACAACAGTTAGCCAAAAGCAGACCTACAGAAGCTAAAAAGCTAACAAGTACATTTTGAGGCTTTCCCAGAACTATATGTGCTTTGATGGATTAAGCCTTTCTTTTAGTTTTGGCAGGTGGTGTTGTCTACATGCTGAGTTTTACTGCCTGAATGGCATTTCCATTATGGAGTCAGTTGTGGTAAGAACTGAGGGCCTACTGAGGTTGGGGTTCTGTTACAGCATCCCACAATTTAGTCAAGATCAAAACTCATACAAGTGATTTTCAAAAACTGCAGTAATAATGAATTAAAAAAAAATTAGGAACTCTGTGTCAGAATCTAGACATCACAGAACATGTGCTTTGTTGTCTTCAATTGCTTATTGTTCTATATTAGAAATTATGGTAAAAATTAATAAAATATGAAAAGACAGTAAAGAAGCCCTTAAGTAAACAAAAGTTATTTTGATTTACTTGGAGAAGGGAATTATAATTTTATTTCAAAACATATCCCAGGCAGCAACTAACAAAGTGGCAAGAATGAATTCTGAACATCCATAAGGAATGGGACTCTAATTGTTTAATAATCCAATTGCCAGAAAATTAACTATCTGACCAATACTGTCTGGGGATCTTGAAACGATATAGTTTGGCTGTCTTTACACTTTCATTTTATCTGTCAGTCAGAGAATTATAAGGCAGAAAATATTTGAAGCACAACATGTAGCATCAGAGAAGTTTCGAGCACCATAGACAGAATGAGTGGTTGAAGAAGGATTCCTGTTGGGGGTGAGAAAACACACACATCAGCAGATACACAGAGAAAAAGACTCTGTGAGCAGAGCAAGGACTTGCACAGCTTCTCAAGGGTGTGAGTTTGAAAGACTCTGAGGAGTTCTCCTCCTCTAATTTAGGGTTGGTCAATTTGAGGGAGGCTAGAATGATTGATTGGCCTAGAACTGTTGCAGGGCATGTCCTGAGCAGGCTTTGAAGAATGAACCTGTACACCTGTGGGAGGAGGGGGTGCTGCTGGCAGAGGACAAAATGCTGCAAGGCCTTTGTTTGATGCTGCCAGACATTGGTCTCCAGTCGGGAGTGTGGTGAAGTGTGGTGAAGAAGCCTGCTGTCTTGGAAATTCACCACACATGTGACCTACCCATAGCTCCTTTCCCTGCTTGCAGGACAGGGGGTCTATCTAACTCCTAGTCTTTAGTGACCACATTGGCAAAACTTTCTTAATCCTTGATGAGTTGTCACTTAAATGGCAAGACAAATAAACAGCAACAACGAAACAAAAAAAAAAAAAAAAAAAAAAAAAAAAAACCACCTTGCTAATGTTTGGATTCCGTGGTATTTGGCTCACTGTCAATATTCAGTCAGTTACATTCAAAACTGTGCACACTGCACACTGCATAGTTGAGCATCTTCTAGGTTCAATCAGTTCTTTGTACCCAGGTAGCAGAAAGCACCGAAGCACTGATTCCTATGTCAGTGTCTCTGCTCTCAAGAATGGTTCACACCCGTGTCTCACTCCACAACTGCTACTCCGCCCTCTCTCCGAGAAGGACTTCATGCCTTGATGGCTGGAGCTGAGGGGGAAGCTGTGTTCTCAGACCAGAACCTGTTCTCAACTTCATCTCACTGCACCAGTTTAGGCAGCCTATTGGGCCTTTGTTTTATTGGAAAGTATCCCAAAGTTGGGAAGAGGATGTCAAACATTGCCAAACATTGCAGGTGACTTGGTGTGTGTGTGTGTGTGTGTGTGTGTGTGTGTGTGTGTGTGTGTGTGATATTTCATTAAACACAAATGTAAGGTACCTTCATCTTTACCCCCCTCTTACTCTGATTATGAGAAATGTCTGTTACTGTTCCAATATCACCACCACCAAGAAAGAAAGAGGGGGGAAGGATGGAGGGATATGCCAGGGTAGAAAGACACTTGGCTTGCAAATAATATTATCTTAAATATCTTACTGAGAGAGAGTGTGTGTGTGTGCATATGCATAGATGTAGACTATCATAGTTGGCAGGATATTGAAAGAAGTATTTTACAAGTGAATTTTCTGAGGCTTAAAGTTAAGTCATTTTATGGCCAGTCTCCTTCCTGGCAAAGAAATATTTTTGTTTTCTCCAGAGGGAGAGTAGCTTTTAGCAAATACAGGCATCTCTGTGTCCTTGCTGTTCTTAGCTACCAGGTCTTTCTATCATCTAGTCCTTCCCTACAGCAATGTTCTGAGCCACAGGTCAGGAATTTGGATCTCCTACTTATATTCCTTGCAAGTATATCCGTTTAGGAGAAGAGTAGATACTCAATAAAGTTTTCTTCTGGATAAAATATTTCATTGGAAATTTTATCATGAATTATACAGGAAAATTTGTCAATGTTTTAAGTCATCTCTGATAATGGAATTCTGGTTAACAAAATGAGGGGGCTATGGAGATGACACCATTGGTTAAATGTCTGCTGCTCAAATGTGACGACTGAGTTCGATCTCCAGCACCCCAGTGAGAGTCAGGTGCCATAAAGATGAATTCTTAGCATTCATTCAGCAGCCAGAGCTAGCCAGCTGCAATGGGAAATACTGTCTCAAATCTAAGCTGGAGTTCAAGGAAGACACCAGGCTTGACCTCTGGCTTTCATATACACCTATGAATACATACTCAAAAGCAAACAAATGTACACAAACCCATGGGAATGCATACATACAATACACACACACACACACACACACACACACAAGAGAGAGAGAGATAGAGAATTACTAAAACAAAAGGAAATACTCTCAAAGCAGTGACTTTGTGGCTGCAAATAAGCCACCCCTAAAATGTGGTAACTTAAAACAATAATGGTCAAGTGTTTCCTGTCATATGTTCTACAGGCCCGGAATGTGATACTTCTCAGCCGAGTGAGTCTGGCTCTGGCTCCTGGGCTCTCAGAAGGCTGCAGGCAGAGGGGGCAGGGTGAGGTCATGCCAAAGACATCTTTACACCCATTTAGTGTGTGTGTGTGTGTGTGTGTGTGTGTGTGTATGTGTGTGTCTGTGTGTCTGTGTGTCTGTGTGTGTCTGTGTGTGTCTGTGTGTATGTGTGCCTAGACTGAGAGATGACTCCTACAGCTGAAGCCTAAGGCTAAGACAGCTGCAGCATCCAGGTTAGCTCATTCTTTGTCATTTTTCTACATAATCTCTCTAGCAAGTAGCCTCCAGTGCCCTGGACTTGTGATATATCGTTCTGGTTTTCAAGGTTTATGACCCAAGAGAGCACCAAGGCAGAATCATTCGTCCTCTGGAAAGCCACTCTGGAAAACTGCCTCTATGTTGTATTGGCTAAGCTAGCAACAAAGAGCTATGGGTATTAAAGGATGAGAACAAAAATCTTACCCTCTGCAAAGGAAAACCACGTCATATTTGATAACATCTCGAGGAAGTAGGCCTTGGTCTGGCCATCTTGTGAAAATGCATTATCAGGGACAAAGAGATCTAAAATTACAAACATTTTCAAGTAGTGAAAGTTTCATAATGTTGCTGATAGCTTATATTCACTTTGTACCAGACCTGTCCGCTTGGCAGCTAAGAGAATGAAATTCTGCATACGAAGTCCTTTGGTAATTTTGCATCCAAGCAGTGCATGGCGGACACTGTAGTATCTGAGAATGTGAAAACCTACAACTCACAGGTGCCTCAGGACTGTCTCCTGTCACCTAGAAATCCACTCCAGCAAGCCCATGGCCCTGTGGTCATCGGTGTGCAATGACAGGTTTGCCAAAATGAATGGCAGCCCTGGGTCCTCTCTCAGCCTTGTGACAGTTCTCTCATAGACTGTCTCGATTCCGAGGCCCCTGACTACTTTGCTTTACTATGCTCCTTCACAGACCAAGGAAAGTGATTACTGAGAAGTTCTGCCTGCTTAAGCAGGCTGGTCCCATCACTATAATCTCCATCATCCATGCCATTCCCACTTCCAGACTCCCATGAAGTGCAGAACAGCAGAATATGAGATCTGACTTTCTGAGCAGCTGCTAGAGTAGGTACTTCTCAAGGACTAATTGGATCCAGCTGCCAAAAGGACACAGCAGGGAGTCACCAGGTGAATACCCTCTGCCTCATACCAGGGGTGACCAACCTGAAGCCTTAGATTGTTTTCTGAAGGTATCCTATGGCGCTGAGCTAGAGCAGTTACAAAGTGACCAGCTGAGCTCTTTGTAACTCAACATGCCATGTGGCTGACAAAGTACTGAATTCTGCTGTAGAGCCTTCCTTCATTACCTTCTACAAGTCCTCTTTTATTCCCAGTGCTCTGGTAGAGTCACTCCCAAATGAACTGCAGTATTTAGCCCTTAATTCAGAATCCGTATGTCTGAAAATGAAATCTTGTAATAAAGTCTTTGACTTCATTTTAATTTGAGAAAACTAAAACTTTGAGAGAATAAATGACTTCTCCAGTCTCACAGCTCAAAGAAGAGCCTAAGACTACAGTTGGTATTTGTTTTTCAGCTTCAAGGCCTACATTTTAATCTTCTATATTGGCCGTTTTCCTAAGAATGTAGGTAGAAACGGAATTATAGTTCTCACCAAATTGAGACTCCTTGAGTACAATGAAGGGAACTGTAATTATAATTTTAAAAAATTCACGTTAATTTAATGTTAACTAACAATATCTAGCAATTGCCAGTGACTCAGTCATTAATACAAACAGCTTTATAATTTATGTACTACTATCACCAGTGTTTCCTAGGTAAAGAAACTGAGGCACAGAAAGCTTGATACATACTAAGGTTCAAGCAATAAGTGATACCTGACTCAGTTTCTTTTCTCTGTCAATGGGTATGATTTTTCTCATGACTACCTAACATTTTCATAAAAGTTGACCTCATAAAATCCCTGGAGAAGTAAAACTACTGGGGCTGGAGAAATAGCTCAGCAGTTAAGAGTATTGGCTGCTTTTGCAGAGGTCTCATTTCCCAGCATCCACTAAAGTTCAAGAAGATCCAGTGCCCGCTTCTTGCCTCCCTGGGCACCAGTCATGCACCTGGTACACAGACATAAATGCATGAAAAAGCCTTATACACATAACATAAAATACTTTAAGCACAACTCTAATGCCTGATGCATAATTACTTTTCTATTACTATAACTGTTAGTCTCAGCCCGCCTTCAAAGACTCAAATGTGACACACATACCCTTAAATGTCCCTGCCATCCCAGCCTTCTCTGTTTCCCTGTCTCTCTGTCCATCTGTCTGTCTCACTCTGTCTGTCTTTCTCTCTGTCTCTAGTTCTCTGTTTCTGTTTCTTCCCCCCACCCCCACCCTCCCTCAGTTCTCTCATTTGAGATCTGCTGTGTGGTGCGGTTTTTGCTGGCCCCAACCTGCCAAGGTGCTTTCACCACAAGCATTGTTCCCTGTTACTGAGTAAGATATCCTGGTGACTGTGTGCTTTACACTTGGGGGTCTAAGTGGGAACCTATCCCTTATCTTCAGTCCACCTACAATAGATTCACCTTCTGCCTCACTGATCCTAGGCGCCCTCTCCAACAATACCAATTGGTAAGTTTTAGCTTTGGTCAGCATAAACATTTGCCTGAATCTAAGGGAGTGAGCTTTGAGTGTTCAGCACACTTCTGGTATCCTTAGAGGCCAAGGTATACCCTACCAGTCTTTAAGGCTATGGTTAACCCACATCAGCAACCCAACCTATGCTTGTTTTCCTTGGATGAGGTTTCATTTTGAGTTCAGTTTCTACCTTCTGGCTTCATTCAAAAGTCTTGGTACCAGGCACCTGTGTCTCCTTGGCTAATTCTGGCCCTGGTCTGGTGAGGTGACAACCCACTGCACAGCTTGTGCCTTCCTCCTTTGATCCCCTTGGGTCCTGGGGATGCCTTGGATTTAAAACCATGGATTCCCCACACATATCCTTCCTCACCATGGAAACTTTGTCATCCATCTCTCCCAGCTCTGCTTTGGGATGCCTCTTAGCAAATCTCCAACCCCTCAACCTAGTGCCAGACCTAAGAGCCTCTAAATTTATCTGCCTTGGCAGTTTAATCTGGCCTCAATACCCTTTAGACCTAGGTTTCAATATTATTATGGATCTCTACAACTGTTGCCAGCAATAGGGGAAATGGAGAGAACTTCCCCATTCACTAACTCTTTTTTTTTTTTTTTCTTCCCCAAATCCTGTGTGTTTTGGTCTGGTCTGGTTGTGTGTGTGTGTGTGTGTGTGTGTGTGTGTGTGTGTGAGAGAGAGAGAGAGAGAGAGAGAGAGAGAGAGAGAGAGTGAATACCCTGTGTTTAAGTTATAGTTAGTGGATCTCTAAGTTACTTGCAATGTGGGAGTCATTACTAGCTGTAGTGGGCACGGAGCAAGCCAGTTGTAGTGTGTACTCGTCTATTGTCCCCTGCATCACTCACTTGCATCCAAGTCTTCTAAGGTGTGTACAGATCATTTGTTTGTGAATTTGATTCCAGATTCTAGAGTCCAGTCTTTAGCAGCTGCTTCCCTTGGGCCTGCTGTGCCCTCCACATGGACACCTGTGGCTCCGGCAGCCTGCTGCACCTCTTGCTTGCTGTACTCAGGGGGACATCTCCCTTCTCTCCTGCTCTTTCATAGCCTTCTCTCACCTTCCCCTAGGAATTGTAGTCTTGCATCCTTCCACTGAAAACTGTCTGTGCTGTCTCTCTTTGTGCCGTCTTGGGCCTATATTTGTAAATTCCCTTGCCTCCCTCCCGCTAGGAGCTGCCTACTGTGCCTCTCAGTTCTTGTTATCCCTTAGCCATTTCTCTCCTTCTCCTACCCCGTACCTGTCTCTCTGGGTCCTGGAGCCAGCTTCTATGTTCTTGGGGTGGCCATCACATAGGCAACTTTCTCTCTAGTCTCTCCCTCTACACCCCTATAACTATCTCTACTAAAGATACTTCCTGGCTCCCTTTCCTCTGCATTCTCCACTGACTCTGGTTCCAGTCTACAGGCCCACAGCTTCAGCTCTCAGCAACCCATTGGAGCTTGTAGAAACACACCCACATAGTGTTCCATTCTGAGACCCTTTCTCCCTCCTATTCCACAGACTCGGCTTTTGTTACAACAGCTTGGTCTGGTACAGATTAATAACCAAATATTGGAGAACTTGATTTCCAAGTTCTCACAAATCATAACTGCTGCTACTGCCCACTCAAATAATCCCCTAATATCTTATATCTAAACTTGCTCTGCTTTACACTTTCTCTACTTTTCACTCTTAAAGTTCTATTATCTCCATGATTTCTTTGTACTCTACTCTTAAAAGTATTGCTCTAAACTGAATATCAGAAATGTGGCTTTAGACTTATAACAAAAGGCTTATAATTAAAAATATATGTGGGTAGGTATATGTCATCCAACTCTTGTTTAAGATGTGTGTGTACGTGTGCGTGTGCGTGTGCGTGTGTGTGTGTGTGTGTGTGTGTGTGTGTACTGTGGATTCACCATCACTCCTTCCTATTTCCTCTCCTTTTATAATAAACGAAAGGGAGTAATGTTAGAAACCAGGTGTCTCTGGTGCAACTAAGCACCAGAAACCATATCATCACCAGCTGTCAAATGTGACACATAAACTCATTAAAAGGTCCAGGCCATCATGGCTCACTGACTGTCTCCCACCAGGGCCTGTAGGCCTGCTTTCTGCCTCCCTGTCTCTCTGTCTCTCTGTCTGCCTGTCTGTCTGTCTGTCTGTCTGCCTGTCTCACCCTGTCTGTCTGTAGCTATCCACCTCTCTATCTTTTCCTGCAATCCTCCCTCGGAGGCAGCCTCTGTATACTCCCTCCCAATAAATCTCTTGCATGAGATCTGTTGTTGTGGTGTGATCTCTGTGGCACACCTTTGCTCGGACCCACCCAACATACTCCTTCTAACACTAAACCCTAACACTAATAAAACACCATGATTAAGACAACTTATAGGAGAGAGTTTACAGTTCCAGAAGAGTCCATGATGATGGATCAGAAGCAGCAGGTAAGAGGATACTGAAAGCACACACTGAAGGTCACATCCCAAACAACAAGCACAGCATGGAACAGACAGACCTAACTGGAAATGGCACCAGTCTTTAAACTTTCAAAACCTGCTTGCAGTGACAAACGACCTCCAAAAAGGCCACACCTCCTAAAACCCCCAAACAAACTGAAGCAAGAGTCTATACTTCGCTCAAACGTTCCTATGCATTATATAATTCAACGCTAAGCCTTACATAGCCTTTGGAATTTTATATTATAACCACAGCGGTGTAACTAGCACGCATTGAACACTTACTAATGTGCAGTCCTGAGACCTTTATACCCTGTGCTCCACTGCTTCTCAGTTTCTATTGCAGGCATGCAATGGTTAATTAGTGTTCTGAGCCTGAGAAAGGAAGATAATGCTGAGCCTATCCAAGCATCCATCACTTTGACCACTAGACTACACCATGTGCTTAGCAAATGAGCAAATTCTTACCTAGTTCTGTGCATTTCCGTGTACCCATTCCTGACAAATGCGAAGGGCCTAGTAAATGACAGTAGATGCATAAAGGCACGAGAGAAGAAACAGGGATTTACAAAACAAAAAGTGCACCATCTCCTAAACAAAAGAGTATGTCCCCGTGGTCGTGACGCTGGTTGTGGCCAGGAAGCAGGCACAGAGTCCAATGTGTCTGCAAACATTTAGAGTTCTGATTTATCTTCAAGAGGGCAGCCTGTGTACACAATTTGCATTCATTCCTGGATCTTTGGGGGGGGGGTATAAATAACAGCAACAAGATACAGCAATAATACAGGCAAAGAAATCTTGGGGATCTGAGCCCCAAGAACACAGCCCAGTGGGGCCAGGTTTACCCAACAAAGAAGGGCATCCTGCTCTTCCTGTCCTTGGCCAGATTCAGGGCAATTTGAAATGACTAAAGAATTGAAAACCCATAATCCTCAGCACATGGTTATCATTAAATGACAAGTAAGGTTGTTCCGGGGAGTCATGGTTTATGTTTTTTAGAACCAGTATGATTGAGTTTTCAAGACAGTCATAAAAACTTAAATCTCTCAGAACATGACACAGCTTTGGCTAACATTTACTCCTTTTCTTCCAGCATGAAACATAGAAGGCTACCCTGGGCTGGAGGGATGGCTCTGAGGCTAAGGGGATTTGCTGTTACTTTCTTAGAGGAGCAAATTCAGTTTCTAGCACCCAGGTTGGATAGCTCACAACTGTCTGTAACACCAACCTCAAGATGTCTGATGACCTTTTCCCTGTCCCCCTCCCCAAGCACACACACACACACACACACACACACACACACACACACACACACACACACATAAATCATTCTTCTCAGGTGATTCTAGTATGTGCCTGATGCTAAGACTATATATACTCTGGGGGAACAATCTGAGTTTGTTTTGTTTTGTTTTCAATTTCTTCTGCCCCAGTTGAGTATATAACAGAGATTCAAAGTGACAAGTCAGAGCTTGCCATTAGTAAATGATGACCTTGATGTCATCTTAAAATCTTAATCCTTGTGGCTTCAAAACTAGGCCACACAAGATATTTTAGAAAATGGGGTCTTAGAGATTTGGAGGTTTTGGTGCAGGTCTTTAATCCCAGTACTCAGGAGACATAACATAGACAGGTGGATATCTGTGAGTTCTAGGCCAGCCTGGTCTACTAAGTGAGCTGTTACACAGAGAAACCCTGTCTCATAAAACCAAAATTAAAAACAGAGGAAAGAAAATGGGGCATTAGAGTTTTGGAGATTTTCTTTAATTTTCTAAATTTTATTTTAAAAGCATTGAGGCTATTGGGCTTCGGTGAGGCATTTCCATGGGTATGTGTCATCACTCCGTTCTCATTTGTGTGCTTTCCGCAATGTGCCCCAAAGTGACACACCTCTCTTCGGAGCCTCCTTCTCTTCTAATAGTCTCTCCTTGTGTTTGTGTTGCTGGAAGCCTGCAATGCTGGATTGAAAATTGAACTGGTACAGGCAGTCTGTGATCCTTGGACACTACATCGAGGGTCTCCACATTATCCAGGTTCACGTTCTGGGAACATTCCAGAAGGCTTCTAAGACAGCATTCACTTCAGATGCCAGCACAGCCCTGTTTATTGCCGTGTGGTTCACATAAATGGACCCAGGCTAGGAGCTTATCAACAGGTGGATGGAAAAAATGCTTTTTAACCTCTTTCTGTGCACCCCTCTGTGGGGTTCATCCTTTGTTCTGTATTCTTGGCCGATCCTCTCTCAAAGACGCGTGTTGCCTAGCTTTTACAGGTCTTGTTTTCCAAAATAGCATCTGC
Organism: Phodopus roborovskii; assembly: GCF_943737965.1. NCBI lineage: Eukaryota > Metazoa > Chordata > Mammalia > Rodentia > Cricetidae > Phodopus > Phodopus roborovskii. The sequence goes on from NW_026125281.1 coordinate 34,578,213, forward strand.
TAGTTGCACATGTCTACTTAAACTACAGTTGAGCAGCATTAGTGTAAACTGAATTAAGAATGGAATACCCTGCTCACACTTGCCCTAGTTCAAGTGCTTTGGAGCCACATGCCATCTCTGACTTTGTGCTGGTTGGCAAGTCTATCTCTGCAGAAAGTTCTCTCAGGCAGCATTGTTGCACTCCCTTCAATCTGAGCTCTTGATACAGCAACTTCACTGGGTCTAACCCAGGTCCCCTCAGCATGCATCTGTGTTTTCAAATACACATTCATGGCTGCTACGATTTTTCAGAATCATCTGGCTCGGAACTGGTAGGAAATGCCTAGGGACTGTCAGTGAGGAAGCTGACTGATAGGAATGTCTGGGATATGTGCTCCACATGCGAATTGGCTGTTGAAGGCCTGTGTTGTCTGAGCAATTACAAGTCTAGTGTTAGATTGTTTGCATTCTGATGGGGTGGAGAGGTCACAGGGCAAAGAACAGCACACAGCTCCATTCCTCCCAGGATGTGAATGACCATGCCTGCATCATTTATAAGTTCCCCATAAATATTCATGGAAAACAAAATATATGTATAGATCTGTGTGCGTGTATTTACTCCATGCGCATGATTAAAATTCATGCACATTACATTTGAAAGACTTCATGTTTACCATGTTAGAACAATCATTCGTGACTGAAAATGACTTTGTGTAAAGGAGGACAGGGAAGGTGTCCTTTCTGAGTAAGAGCTACAAGGGATGGGAGGAAGTGGGTACCATGTGATTCTTTTCATCTCATAACTGCTGGTGTAGAAAGTAATCCATGACACTGTGGTCCCGGCTGCCTGCTCTCTAGGGAGTCTGTCTTCTGACTTTTCCCAGGGAGATAAATGCAAATTTCTGTTCTCCCCAGGCAGAGCACAATAGACCAGTGAAACAATCCTGCCCAAGTCTACCTCAATGAACCAGGGTATTTGTTGAGGTTATGTCAGCATTATGTAGCAGGGGTGACTTACTCGAAGATGTCTTCATCACCAAAACTACACTCTAGCCTGGGATAGGACTCAGAAACGCTGCACCCCAGGAGCTCTCTGCACTACTTACAGGCAACACCAAAGCAGTCCAGCATCTGTCTTCCCAGAAATTTACAACGTGTACAACTTTGAAGAGGGCCTTCTGAATCCTGTAAGTTCCAAAAGAACCTGAGCCTTGGGATCTTTATGTACTTACTGAGTCCCCTTCTTTTTCCAAGAAGAAATCCTGAAATTTAGAGGGAGCTATTAAACAAAGTCTCTTCCTCCCATCACCCCCCTTATCAGAATGCACATATTACTGCTTTATCACACATTTAAATATGACCAATGAATATGTATGCGTGCATATATGCCTACACATTAAAATATTTATGCTGACATAGGCTGGTTTTCTTTCAGTGTGTTTTAATCCATCTCAAATAGAAACATTGTTTTAATTTATAGGGCACTTATTGTATATTAAACTCCTTATGCCCATAAGCTCAGGTTACTGGGAAAATACCACACACAGGCTTAATACCCATTTTAAGGATGAGCAGATGGAGGCTACACTTGGCATCATTACCAAGGTTACAGAGAAGAGGATTTTTCATGGCTCCGATTCAATGGAAAATACATTATTTCAAAGAAGCTGAAAAAGGCTGTGGGTTGACGTGTAGGAAGGGGGATCTGATGTTGTGTATCTTGATGATTTATGTAAGCAACAGCTGCCACTGTCCAGAGAGACTTTCCTAATGCGCAAAGGCCATCCATGCCCTAAACTTGACAGTCTCCTCATACTGTGTGTTCCTGCAATTATTTCCCAGTGGATATGTTCATTTCCCAACCAGCATCTCCCTTCACAGCTCTACAACTGAGACGGTGCACAGTAGCAGCGCCATGCCCTGAGTTTTCAGATTAGAGAATTCCCTGTGCACTTTTCTTCATTTCCTTGGCTTTCATTTTCACAGCTCTGGAATGAGGCACTGACAGATACCCAGGCAAGAAACCAAGCTCAGGACCAGCCCTGGCTTCAGATAAGATTATTCACAAAGACAAAAGCCTGGAACACTTAACAAATTCAAGTACAAGCAGCCAGCCCAGCCTAGCCGGGCCAGGGAAAATAGATTGTAGTGTCAACTTAATCAATGGTTCATCGCTGCACTTTTTCAGCGCTTGAACCTTATTAGGATTGAAGCTGCATTGCCTGGCTGAAAATCAATCTGGAATTTTTCAAACAGCTCCAAACTGTAGAAATACAATTACAAATAATCTGTTGAGTTTTCCAAGTGCCTTAGGAAGTCCATGGTGAGCTGAGTGAGGCTGCCACACAGGTATGTGTCTGGTTGGGGAATAAAGGTAAAAAATGTGGAGTAAGGAAGTGGAGGCTAAGGTTCCAAATCCAAAGCATTTGATCAAACTCCGTGTTTAATCAGTTTTAAAGATACGGTAACTGAATGGGACAAGATGAATGTTAGGCTCTGTTAGCACAGAGACTGACTACACTTATGACTAGAATGACAGATCCTACAGAGAGCCCTTGAGTTTCATTTCAGCAACTAGAAATGGTCCCAGGGAAGGCAAGGACTATCAGAACAAAGGAAGAGAAACAAGATATTGTCAGATAGCCTAATGCAGAGTGGAGCTGAGGGAACTTTAGGGAATCTTGCGTTGCCTATTTGTAGATTCTTAGAATAAAGCTATGGTGATAATATAAGCTACTCAGTGCCAGTGCTGGAATAAGAGATATTGAAGTTATCAGACACAAAGTGCAGAAAAAAAAAAAAAAACCAGCTTATAGTACGATGGGGTGGAGGGGAGACAAAGAACAGTTGCATAATGTTTAAGAACATGACCTCTAAAATCAGTGGACATAAAGGCTAAATTCTGACTCCTCCATTTACTATAAGGCTTGGCGTGAGGCATTTAACCTCCTTGAGACCCGATTTCACAGCCATTGACAATTACAATGCTTCCTACTCCTGGGGCTTGTTGAAAAGATAAACTGAAACAATTAAATGCTAAGCAGCATGTTTGCTACATAACATGCAGTCACAATTAGTAATAGATGATACTATCATGGCAAGCAGGAGGAAAAAAAAATGCTATTTCAGTAAAGGTTGTTGTTCTGTTAGATTATATGTCACCCAAAATGTTTGTTGAGGTCTTAACAAGCAATAGTTGCTAATTGTCAAGCTCTCTATAAATAAGTTAGCATGAGGTCATTAGGGTAGGTTTCATCCAGCACAACTGTGTCTTCAAAAGAAGAAAAGAAAGAGAGCTAAGCAAGGGAGGGGGGCTACAGAGATGAGAGATTGATAATAGAACTTGAGTTAGGCTGAAGATGTAGAACCCCAAGCCAGGGGATGTTTGTGGTACCAAGGCTATGAACAGACCAAGGTCTGTCTGACACTTTGGCTTTAGACTCCTAGCCTCTAGAAATAAGAAACAATACATTGCATTGTCCACACAGAACAGAAATTCCGATGAATGTTACCCAAGCAAAGTCTGTTCTGTTAGGCAGGCTTTTGTTAACTGGTGAACAATACAGCAGAAAGAGGGGCTTCATTTCACCAGGAAAGCCTTACAGAATGCAGACAGACTGTATGTATTTGATGCTGTAATTTTGTGGAAGACATTGATTTTCATAATAGTTATGATATAATGTACCATATAATAAATTAGTTAGCTCAGGCTAGTGTAACAAATCATCATTGGCTGGGTAGTTTAAACAATGGGATAGGCATTGGATATCTGGTGGAGTCTAGTGAGGTAACTCCTGCCTTGCAAGCCCTTCCCTTTTGCTGTATTACCTCTTCTCAGACTATTGGCATAGTCAAGGAAGTGAAAAATAAAATCCCCTGGTTTAATTCAAGGATTTAATCTTATAGCTCCAGAGTTGTACCCTCATGGCCTCACCTAGCCTCAGTCATCTCCCAATAACACTTCCCAAAAAGTTTCCCCTACCCCCCCAACTCCTGCCAGAGAAGGCTTCAATATACACACTGTGTGAAGGAGAGCACAGAATTTTCTAACCCTGGTGGTAAGTAAGCAAGCTGTGCTTTACTCACAAATAGATCTTGAGATACAGTTGATAAAACATAACTTTTTGGAAGAAGGAGCCAGAGTATGCCAAAGCCTGAGTGAGCTATTGGTGCTGCTCCTAACACTTTAGAGACCATGAGAGTCATAATGGTAAAAGAACATCACAAAACAGTGTGATGGGCCAGTGCCTGAGATGGGGCTGGAGGCATGACAGAGAGGAAAGTAACACAAGAAGCCTTGTGTTACTGTAAGCCTTCCCTGGCAAGGTGAACTGGTCTCTAACAAGGACAGCTGGTTTCGATAACTACTTGAGACAATGGAGAAAGAATAAAGAAACATAGCAGCATTAACCAGAGCACGCAACACCTTGGCTGGACAAGGCTTCCCGTGCGGCTGCATTCTAACAGCACATCGATATATAGACAGTACAAAAGGAAGCACACGGAACTAAAACCCGAAGGATGACCTCAGTCCTTCCTTTGTTGTTAACCAGCCCTGGGACCTTAGATAAGAGATAATTCTGCAAGCAAAATGGGTCTCTTCCAACGTGTTGGCTCTAGACATAAGATTCTTGGGTTTGGTCATTGCATGCCACCTTCAGAACACTATTGGTATCACCTGGATGCTTGGGAGATTCCGTGCTGCTGTCTAGGCTAGGAACACTTTCAAGGGACCTACTAATTCAAATAGTAGCAGGAGAATGCATGTTGGCCGAGTTGTAAGTGTATGTGACCGTCGATTCTCCATTGGATTTTATTTATTCATTTGAAAATATGCATCGGGCCAGGACACAGGCAATGATATATTCAGATATCAATATCTACATCTAAAGAAATACGTGTGCATAAAAATTTTAAACACTAAAATCTATTTGTCCCGAAAACTTTCTAAAAACCTCTTGATACTTTGGAAGCTGAGTGCCTGGCTGCCACAGTGTCAAGTGACAAAGCTCTGAGGGACAGAGTTCTACTCAAAGCTTTTAGTGCTTGGCTCTTACTTCTGCTCCACATGGTTACTGGAGCTGACAACCCCCAAAATAGCTTTATGACATGCAGCCTCTATATTCCCCTCTGAGCTTAGAAAACTGTAAAGTTTATGCTTCACTTCCATTGTGGGAGGAAGTGGGTACAGTTTTTAACCCTCCCCAAATCCAATCCATCCCTGTGTCGAGGCCAGATTCACAGTTCCATCTTCCCTAAAGCGACAGTTCGGCTTAAATGCATGAAGTATGACCTCTGTTCTGCCTCTGGCTATGAAAGTCAACACGGAATTAGCTTAACACAACTTCTGCATTTCGTAGATTGAAAACTTCAAGCCTAGCAGTGCAACTGCCCACTTTACATACCTAAAAGCTAGTGAGGTTGACAATGTAACCTAACTCTCCTACCTTAAACTCACAATCTGTTACCTAATCTTCCAAGCCAACCCTTCTCACACATTTGTTCGTACATGGACTTTGTTCACAGATATAGGTACTTTGGGCTCTCTTCCACTCATAATGCTGGCTCTTGTCTGTTTAGACAAGAAACAAAAACTTGTTCTGCCCAGGGCCAGAGAGTAAGCACTTTCAGGTTCTGAGGTGCACTCCCAGGGCAAGTGCTCAGCACTGCTGCAGAAACAGCTGTAGACTAGAAGCAAACAGGTTCTTCCTATAAAACTTTGGGAGGGAGACAAAGAGCCACAGCTGGGCAATGGGGCACTCACAGTCTTTGATACCGCCTTGTCTTCACTTGTCCTGACACTAGAAGTCCATTCCCTCTGATCCTCAGAATTGCAGGTGTAGTCTGTCTTTCTTCCCTTAGTCTGCCAACAATACACTTTTATATACAGTAAAATGATTGTGTACATTCATTTAACTGAGAATGTTGAACTTCCACTTCATGGAAGAGCAGAACAGTGAAATGGGCTGTAGCAGCTAACATCCAGTTATTATACCTACTGAGCACTTTTCTGTCCAAGCTGCTAGTTAAATACTGTAGACATACTTTCCATTGACCTGGGGAAACCTTTGGCACTGTAATAGGGAACTCTTGAAAGTCTTGGAGCTCAGACTAGAATCCAGATGCCATGGCTTTTCCAGATTTGAGAGAGTTCATTACTTGTCATAAAGGCTTAGCCCTGAGTCCTCTGAGTGTTTCAGGACCCTCTTCCCCATCCCCATGTTCATCTAGGTAGCTGTGAATGAGATCCTGGATCAAAGAAACAGCACAATTTTAGAATGATGGACAAATCAATGTTTATAAAGAAAGTTGAAAGCCAAAGTGTAGCTTTTTAACTGTGTGTCTGTATATGTACATATTTGTGTTGTGTCTATGTATGTGTTATGTTGTCTGCATTGTATGTGTTGTGTCTTGTATCTGTTCTTATATGTCTGTTTTGTCTATGTGTTTGTGTGGTCTGTGTTGTGTCTGTGTGTGTATTTTCTGTGTTGTGTATATGAGTGCATACTTCTCTGAGTCACATTTTCTCTTTGTGTGTGTGATTGATCCCTCCTTGAGTATGGTTTGCTTACATACTCTGACTAGCAAATTGACAGGAACCACAGCTTATAGAGGTAAGACTTTGGAGATCGGAGGCAGAAGGCTACCTTTTCTTTAAAAAACCAAAAAAAAAAAAAAAAAACAAAACCTGGGCCCTCACTTCATACTTTGGTGTTTTTGCATGCATGCTTCCTTAATAAAATCAGAACATTCTATTAAACCATAACTAAGAAACTCTGGCCCAGATGGTCAAGTTAGCAAACAGAACAGGAAATGAGGAATCATGTCATAGCTCTTTTGGAGTTAGAAAGCCTCATGAAGAACTGCCCTCTTGGGACTAGAGAGATGACTCCGTGATTAAAAGCATACTGAACAAACACAGGGCCCAAGTTCTGCTCCCAGTGCCTAGGTGTCACAAACACTTATAACTCCAGTTCTATGGAATCCAACGCCCTCTTCAGGCCTCCATGGGAACCTGCACAAATACACAGACATATGCACATATAATTAAAAGGAAAGTAAAAATTGAAAACAACTGCTCTGCTTCTTATATGAAGGGTATTTCAAAAAAGCAGTATTAAGCCAAGGGCCCCTGAGCTCAATAGATACAGGTATGAACTGCATGCATGCATGTGTTTAAGTTTCCTGTGCCTCGACCCCCAAGCCCTGGTGTCAACTGCCCTCTTACCTTGCTTTTGCTAGAAAACTTTAGAAGGTCTTATGAATGGTATTTCTAGGGACCAGTATTTCATGAAGCGTTATTGTACACCTCCTTCCGACAGACAAAACCAAGTGCAGATGGGGCCCAAAGACCCTCTAAGTTTGCCGCTTATGCTCCAACTATCACCAGTGCAAGAAGCAGAGCCTCCATGTTTCCAGCTGAGAGCAACATTGACTTGCTGCGAGCATTCAGTATCCTTGAACTCACTGTTGTTACATAGCAGTGATCACAGCTACCTGATGCTGATTATTATCAGGTTCTGATTGTCATCACCTGTCCTTGGTTCCATGCTATGAATACTGTCATCACTACTGTACAAAGCCCAGCTCCATAGTTAGATGTCCTAGAGTCCATTGAGAATTCATCAGTGATGCTTCCTCATTGACACATTGCTTACCATGTTGCAAATAGTGTTCTGTAGGCTTTATTGGGGAACATGCTCCGATTCTCAACTTTTCCAGTCTTCTGTAGTATTCTTCCTCTCTCTACAGTTTGCTGAAACAATACTCCTACATAGCTTTGATTTGGTCTAATATGATCTATTGCTTATTTCCAAACTTCAGAAAGCTAGCCCAGTTTTCCAAGGTAATAAATCTTGTGTCACAGAAGAGTGTCTCCCACACAGATAAACTTCCTGCTCTTCTTCCTCAACACAGCATTACTCAGAGCCACTCAGAGGTCTACTCTCTAGTCTCACCCAGTACATATTACTGCAATCCTTGAATACACTAGGAGAATATTTGGATCATGCTGTATTTGAGTTTAATTATCCATACTGGGGTGAGATGATCTGCTGTCATCTGTAGGGTATCTTGCTTCATTAGAAACTCCTCATAGTCTTCAGGCAAGGGTGTAGGATATGGTCTTCCATCCGCAACAAGGAGGAGGAAATTAACTCTACAGGATTCAAGAAACCAGAGAACATTTCAGATTCTAGGCTCTGGAGGACAACCCCACCCACTTTGCACATCTCAGAATCCCAATCCTTCTCTATAATGGCCTTAACTTGGGCTGTGATTTTAAGTTTTTGGAAGTTAAGTTACCTGCTGCTGACTCTCATGTGTTTGCCATTTGCAGAAGACAGTCATTGACAGAGTTTCTTTCCTGCCTGGTCCAGCTGCCTTTCCATCCCAAATAAACACACTGAGGCTTCTATTAATTAGAATCTCTTTGGCTGATGGCTCAGGCTTCTTACTGGCTAGTTCTCCCTTACTTATTAACCCATAGTTATTAATCTATGTATTTCTACATGACCTTATTTTACCACAAGACACCCAACACATCCTATCTACCCCATAGCTACATGGCACCTCCTTGCCACCTCTCTCTCTGCTCCTCTCCCCAGAATTACCCTCATCTCCTAGCCCCGCCTATATTTTCTACCTGACTACTGGCCAATCAGTGTTTTATTCATCAACCAATAAGAAAAACATATATACAGAAGGACATACACCATCAAACAGTGTCCTTTTTTGAAATGAAATTCTCTCCTGATATTTAATTCTATAAGTACTTACAACTTCTGTTTCCTTGTGTGTCTCAACTGCCCAAAATGTGGCACCAGCCAAGGGATTCTTTCCTATGTGCTCTATCCCACCTCATATCTTAGCAACCCTACTGTTAGCACATGACAAAGACCTAAATCACCACAGACCCCTGAGGTTCCCAGTACCATCTAGCCAATAAAGGATCTAACTCCACAAGCTCATGCCAGGAATATCTGTGGTACCAGATGCCTTCATTGTAGAAGCAAAGTCTGAAAGGAGAATTAGAATGCCTTCAAAAAGAATGCAAGTGCAAACATTTCTAGTGAAAATTTCACTAAAGACAGACACACTTTTCTTCGATAACATAGAACACATGTTACACCTGAGTTAGTCCCACTTTGAGGCAAGTGAGTAGTCTGTTGTGGTATAAAGCCTGTAATGAGTAGCATTGGAAGCAGATGCAAAGCACAAGTTCTCAGTCAGTAGGTAATTCCTTAGGAACAGAACAGTTGTGAATTGTTGTCAGCCAGCCCTCTCAATGGAGAGACAATGGGTAGCAAAATGCAAAGGAAATCAGGCATGAACCCAAATAACATCCATTAGACAGCATAGTAGGACTCTGTTCAACAAGTTTAAAATTTCCTAATTGAATTCATAAATAAAAGTAATTTTTTATGGAAATTGAGTATTTACCAATATGAATCAAGTTCGTTGTCATTTAAAAGATGCAGCCACGGTTTAGTGGTTATCTTTCTTCCAAAGAACTACAAATTAGTTCCCAAGACCCATAAAAAGAACACAGCCACCTGTAACACCTGTAACGCCACCTTGAGGGAAAATCTGATATCCCCGGGTTCAGTAAGCACCTCCACTCAAATGTACACCCTACTCAGAAGTACACATGATTAATTTTTGTCAAGAGACAAAGCTAATGCTAGGGAAATAACTCAGCAGGTAAGAGTGTTCTCTGTGAGCATGGAAACCTTAATCTGAATGCCCGGAACCTAGAAAAGTGAGTTTGGCATGGTCATATGTACTCTGACCTGATGTTGTGACTTGAGGAGGATCACTGAGGCTTGATGGGTACAAGTTAGCTCCATGTTCAATTAGAAACCCTGTCTCAAGGGAAGGAATGAGAGAGAGAAGGAGGGGTGGATAGAGGGAGAGAGGAGAGAGAGCATGTGCAGGACATAAAAGTGCCCCTCTGATCCCAGAATGTATGCATTCCCAGACACATTTGTATACAACACACACACACATGCACATGCACGCACACATGCACACATGCATCCATGGTGAAGGTCACTGTCACTTGAATCTGTCTAAGAGAGGATCCAGCTGGGCTTTTTGGTCACTTCATGTCTGAGATGCTATTACTGTATATCAGTGTGAGAAAATTAAATTGGAAAATTAGGGGAAAAAGTTGTAATGTTGCAAGAGATAAAAAGAAAGAGAATTAAAGTCTTGGAGATAAAGGCATTTGGCTTGCTTTGTTGCTGTGCACAAGATTATGAGTTCCTAAATTTTCATGTTAAACCGGATGAGAGTGAGCATTTTGTAGAACAGTTACATTTTATTCATAGCCTCAAAGGGTATATGCTACAAATAGAAGTGAAGGGCACAATGAGAGTGTGGATTTCTTCTAACAGATGCAGGGCTGCTTCACTGAGAATCCCCTCTTCCCACATGGAATGGCCAGGCTCCACTTGCACCATTTGATTAAATGTGGTGGATTAAATTTCTATGAAAGTAGAATGAAAGAAAATCCCCAGGAAATACTCTTTTCCTGAAGATGCAGTATATAAACCTTTAATTTTTAACTGAAATTATGTCGGCCCAGTCTTTTAATGAAGATTAAAAACATGAGCATTATATATTATGTTATATATTTAGTATAAGAGCATTACACTAAATTTGAAATGAGGGAGGCCTTGCCTTGTAACTCTCCAACCTCTGCCTCTGCAATAACCCACTCTTTGCCATATATATTTTGACTTTGACTAAATTGAAAGACAGCTCCACTTTGACAAGAAAAATGAAGAACACAGAAGAAAATAGAAAACCGCTCCAGTTAAGACAATGCTTATCTCTGGGAGTCAAGAAACTTAGTTCTGTGTCAACATTCATGGTAAGGGGAAAAGCCTTAATGGTTGGTTGCCCCTGCCTATGAACTCAGTGAACAATCCGGAGCAGCCATGGGCATGAACACCAGGGACTGATCTCCAGGGATTTTCATGACAGCATTCATTTGATCTGTGGATCGTACTCATGGAAATGGTTTTATAGTTTATCTAAATGATTTCCTGGTCTCAGCAATCAGTAAGTTGAGGACTTCAGTAGAGGAGTGTCATGGTTGAATACACAGGAGATTAACCTAGCCCTACCTTGTGTAAGTGATGCCACACATGAGCAGGAGCAAAGTCTTTGCATCTGGGTTGCTGGAAACCAAATTCTGACAGCATTATCCCCTGTGTGAACTACAATAGGCCTGACAACTTCCCTCTACTGACATGGGCAGGCACAAGCTCATATTGGAATTTCTCAGGCAGCACAAAGTTAGTACTCGGTGAGGAGACAACAGCTCTCTTGCTGCTGTATAAACAAAGGTCACTTGACCCAAGATTTGGTATTTTGTTCCTTGGTTTACTCTAGTCACAAATTAGGGACCTTTCAGCTCCTACACTGGTCAATGTGGATGTCTGACAATCCCTCAGCGGGCTTAGTTTTGTATGCTGGGTGATGGAAATGAAAGTGTCTACAGACAGAACTGGAAAGGAGATAACACACTCCCTAAAAGCCTCACTCACTTTGGAGAAGTAGAAGATCATGCCTGCCTCCCTGTGCATGGCCCTTACTCTCTGATTTAGGATTTCATCATGTAAGAGAAGTTAGATGGAAAGTAATTCGTGGGAAATGAATGGCTGTGTCATTTTTATTCAGTCTGTGTATTTTCACCTATCTCTTCATTTTCTCTCATTTCAGACAGCATCTCTCAGTTCTTTTTTACAGATGAGCACAGGATATGACAAGACTTCTACGGAGCTCATTAGATGTGGCATTTCTCCGTCCACAGAGAGAGGTCAGCCATGATGCCCAGATGGGCAGCCCTTGCTACTGTCCTCTCTGCCCCTGAAATGCAGTGGAAGGAACAACCACACTCTCTAAGACCCTTCCTTCCACATGGATCCCTCTGTCTCTGGGGTAGCTGGAGAGGGTTGGAGAAGTGTGAATTTGACAGTGCCAGTATACCCTGTCTTTCCATCAGTGCTTACCGACGTGGGGTTGTCATTGCTTTAGCAATTTCTTAAGACACTGCGGCTGAAATGCCTATGTCATTATGAGCACTGCCATATGTTCATCTGCATGTTCTCAACACAGCACTGGAAGAGTTAGAAAGTAGTATTCCCCCACCAATACCATACCTGCTGCTGCTTTGAGGTACACCATCCATACAACTGAAGCATTCCCGTGCTAATACTAATCAGTTCCTCCTTGTTACTGTATAAACCAAATACATTTGTTTCCCTAACTCTGGGGTATGGGTTTGGATTATTTTCCCAACCTCTACAGATAATAAAGTAAATATGGAAAGAAATTTACATATTAAATATTAATTTATCAAAGATGGCACAGCTAGGAATCTGGTTGTAATTGAGACATTGCTGAGAATACTTTTCTACCATGGCAGAAGCCAGAATTATGCTGAGTCAAAACCTAGCACCCCATAGAATAAACCTGTGCTATGAGAATATTGATACTCTAAAACATGACTTTGGTCATCTGTAAAATGTGGGTGAGAATAGAGAGAAAAAAAAAAAACAGAAATGTTGTGGAAACTGTACTTGAGTCATCCATTTATGTAATCTCAGTAGAGTTAAAATGTGGATCTGTATTGATATGGGCACACACACACACACACACACGCACACACGCACACATGCGTGCGCACACACACACACACACACACACACACACACAATTGTTACCATGCCCTGGTTATTCTCTCTTGAAATAAGAAAGTGTCATTGCCTGAATTTGGTATCAGGATAATGATAGTCTCACAGAATTAATTTGGAAAGATTCTCTGCTCCTTAATTTTCTGAAACAATTAGAGAAAATGTGGCCTTAATTATTTATATATTAAGTAGTTTTCTCCAGTCAATTAGTCATGATCCTTTCTATGTTAAAAGCTTCTGATTATCAATTCACTTTTCTGATTCACTATTGATCTGTTCATATTTTCTATATTTTTCTTGTTTCAATGTTGGTATATTTCTAGGAATGTACTCCTTTCTTCAAAGATACATAGCATGCTAATGTAGTTACTCAAGATAGTTTCTGATGATTCTTTGTATTTCCTTTCTTTCTTTATTTTCTTTATTTATTTATTTTGTAGGAATAAATTCTGGTGAGTTATCATTCAGTTATACTTTACATATATTTTTATCTTTTCCCCCTCAATCTACGCAAAGATTTCTCTATTGTGTTTATCTTCAAAACAAACTCAGTTTTGTTGACATTTTTCCTCTACTTTTCTGGTCCCCTTTCCATCTTTGTAATATTCTTCCTATACTTTTTGTGATTTTTTTCTAATTATTTGAAATATAAAGTCGTTTAGTGAGATCATATATCTTTTAAGGCCATTATTGTTTTTTAAATAATTTTTACATACAATTTTTGAGAATCTCATGTATGAACACATTGTTTTGGGGTAAATTCCAAGCATTCTTATACTACCATCATATCCTCCCTGCTAACCCTTTCCTCTTAGAATAATGACCTCTTCTTTTATAATTATTATTGTCACCATGAGATGGCAAAAGGTCACTAGTAAAGGTGCAGCCTCAGCGGCAGCAGAGACTCCAAAATAATGGAGAAACCAGGTCTATGCACTGCAAAGAATCTATTTTCTGTTGAATGTATGAACATGTGTTGGCGTTGACCACTTGGGATTAGATAGCCTACCATGGGGAAGGGTCCTGGAGAAGACTGATTCTCCCACATGTACTCATTGCCTATATTTCTTCATCTATGGATGAGATCTTATGAAATTCCCCATCCCCATAGGCTTGTTGACTGGTGTGATCATTATATAGATCTTGTTTAAACATCTATACTGCTGAGATAGATGTATCATCCCTGTCATGTCTAGAAGGCACTTGGTATCATCAGCAGGTGTCTTAGTCCTCTGGCTCTTAGAATCTTACCATCCCCTCTCTTGTGGCATTCCCCGAGCATTATAGAGATACCCGTTGGACAGGGCACATCAAGGTCATTTATTCCATGTATTTAGGCCAGTTGTAGATCTCCTTGGCAGCATCATTCTGATTCAAAATAATACTTCTTTGATGAAGAGTGAGAACTACTTTTATCAATGGGTGTAAAGATAAGTATTTATAATGTGGTTATAAATCATATTGATTTAGTAAAGTTGTAGTATAAATTCTCCTTTAGGCTTCACGATGTGTCCAACCATGTGTAATTTGCTAAGTTTATAGTACAAGATGTGGGTTTCCTCAAAATAAGTAGGGCTTATTTTGACATTTGATTACTCACATGGTATAGCTATTTCCATCTACTTCCCTCTTACTGTTTCATTTCTCTTAATGTTGCTTGGCCATCTCGGTATTACTTTATTTCTCACTTGCTACTTTCCCTGTGGTACAATTATTCTTTTTTTTTTTTTTAAAGCAGTCTTAAATTCTGTTCACTTCCATGTATTTATTCATGAATTTTTTTTTCACTGTAGCACTTACATAAAACATCTCATGGCTATAAAAGCACATTTTTACAGATAATGATTTAGTTTTAATTGCACAAAAACTTTATACTTTTAATTATATACCACTTGAAAAATTTTACTGGTCATGCACATTGCATTATTCTATGTAATGTACTCACTAACGAATTGTTATGATAATAATGATAATTTTTAAAATTAATTTTGTCTTTTCTATTTTGTGCCAAAGTTAAAAGTGATTCTTGTCTCATAATTACAGTAGAACGGTAGTTTTAATTAAACAGTATACTTTCTGATGCTGATGAGCATATAGGAATTCACTGACTTTTATACTGTGTTTTTTATATATTTCTCATCTTCATCCTATTATTTAACTTAAAGAATTTCTTTAGCATCCTCTGAAGGTAGTTCAGAGGATGTTTACTGTTTTTCCATCATGAAGAACAATTGTTTCTCATTTATGATATTCTTGTTCAGCCATATATGTTTTCCTTGTGCAGGTTGAATACATCATAGCATTGTCCTGGCATGCAGAGTTCTGATCAGAAGTCTCCTAGCAGCATTATGAAGTTCCCTTGTATGTCATGAGCAGCTTTTCTCTTGTTGCTTTCAATATTACTTTTATTGTTTCATGACTTGGTACTTTGTTGTTTAATGTAAGGCTTTATGGGCTGACACTAGCTAGAGACTTGAGATGATACTTAACAGATTATCTATCTAGCTACCATCTACCGTCTATAACTATCTATCTCTATCTCTACATCCCTCTTTCCCCCTCCCCTTCTCTTTCTGTCATTGGAATCCTATACTGCATATAATGCTTGTCTTAATGTTATCTCATAAGCCTAGCAAAGCCAGGTTTTCTTCACTTTTCCAATTTGCTTCTGATGGAATTGGTCAGTGATGCATCTGTTGGCTTTTAGGTGTCTGCTTGGATGAGTCTGTTCTTAAAACTATTTCCTTCCATTTTATTTTTACATCCTTAACACTTCCATTTCTTCTTTCTTCATTCAACATCTTTATTCATTGATTGTCTGACTTCTGTAACTAACTGCCCTCTTTAAAAATTATTCCACATTCCTTGTTAGAGAATTCACATATCTGTTTTTTTGGAGGCCATCAGAAAATTATTGAGTTGTTTTGGTAAGGTCATGTTGTAACATTTAAAAATTTCCATGAAATCTAATCTTGCTGTCTTTTTATTATGTAAACTCAACCCCTCTACATTAGAACTTTTATTTTCACATTTTTTGAGAATTTGTACACAGTAGACTTTGGGGAGAGCGAATAAACCAGTCAGCTGGTGTGATGCCTGTGTGAATGCTACTCAGTACCTCGAACTCGGCTTAGGTGTTATCCACTACGCAGTCTTTCTCTACTTTCACAGCGTGTTCATCCTACATCCCTTCCAGTTTCACTATTCAGGTTGGATGCTAAGTGCTTGCCATTTGCTTCCCCAAAAGTAAGGCCTTGAAGTTGGTAAAGTTTAGTGATTTCATCTAACTTGTAAAAGCAATTTTGCACTTCCTTAAAGAGTTGTATGGCTAAGGTGCAGAGAGAAGGAATATGGAGAGCAATATAGGCACTCACAGGGTAGTGAGTGGGAGGTGACTCGTTGCTCAGCTTCACTGTGGAGTTATGAAGCAGTTAGAAGGAAGGCTGAGATCCCTGTGGTGTCGTCTTGTTGATACCCTCACTGATATTCATTTTGACTCATACATCGTTCTCACAAATAGAGATCGTAGAGGCCGCTGTGAAAAACACCCTCCCATGAACAATGAGGTAGTTTGTCCAAAGTCACTCAACTAGCAATGATGAATAGTATGGTCATAAAGTACAAGTCTGAGTTTCAGGGCAATTTCAGAGTAACAATAAGGACACTTAAAAATAAATGTAAAGTGCATTTATAGGACATGAATAGAACTGTGTCAATGCCTTTCCTGGCCCTGAATTGTCAGGAAGAGTCAGCCTACCTTTAACATAATTTATCTTCCCACATGGATACCATTTCTGTTCTGGGGCTTGACTAAGGATTCCCATGTGGCTTTTAATCACATCCATTTAAGTGTTTGTACCTGTTTCAACTAGAACTTCTTAAAAAGAAAAAGAAAAGTTAAATACAGAAAGTATCTTTTTAAAAAATTGAAACCCCCAGGGAATTCCATGGAAGAAAATTAAGATGCCATTTTAATGGAAAAATTTTGAATTTATAACAGTGGATATTTCAGTCTGTTCTTTTTGAGCTTGGCAGTATCACAAATTTGTTGGCTCCTTTTTAAAGGAAAACATTATAGGGAGTCTGAAGTCTGATTCAATTTATGTTTGCTTAGTCATGCCCCTAGTGTCCCCACTCAGATCAGCTCAGCCTTGAGGAATATCCCTATTTTGGAAACTTAAAATCAGAACAGTTCCTCCTTTTTTCCCAAGTTTTTGATGCTTTTCAGTGAGGCGTGGTCTTTCCACAAGCCTTCCCTCGGGTTATCCATTTTTAATTGTCTCTAGATCTTCACATCCTGATGCCAGGGACAGAACCCGTGGCTCAGTTCTGACAGTCCTCCAACCCATTGCTCATATCTTCACTGACATAGGCTTAGCAGCCATCTGCATTTCTGTCTGGATAGAAACAGGCGAAATGTCAGCCCTCCCATGGGTACGGCACAGAACAAAGCACTCGGAGACCCACTTGTTTCTCCCCCAGACTGCCATGGTTCTGGCCTGGCTGATCTGATTAATGTTTTAGCCCTTGGGTCTCATGAGTGTGGGAAGCATTTTTGTCATTAGGTTCACAAGGTAAACTCCAGCATGGAGCACTTGTTCCATAGACTGTGGAGAGGTCCTTCTTCAATCCAAACAAGGAACATTTTCCACCACACAGCAGAGACAGGTTAGAGGTGGGCATTTGTAGAAAACGTTAACATGGCAAAGGCTGACCATGTGTTGGTTGATTCTGAGTGGAAGGAAAGAACAGGAAAGGGCAAAGGGCAGGATAAAGAAAATGTCTGCTGAACGTTTACAAAGGGTGTCTAGAGAGGAGGAAGAAATAAAATATCCTCCAGTGTTGCATGCTGAAATTGCCATCACAGGTGGACCTTTCAGTAGAAAAGAGAGGTTGGGAAGCTAGAAAGGAGAGGAGAACTGAGGGTTGTGTGGTACACAGGAATGCATGAGGTTTCTATAGCCACTTTCTCCTTTCACTGTGGGTACAAGGAAAGTTCAAGTAAGGAGTAAATAGGAAATCCAACTCCTTACTTCCCTTCCTTCAGAAACATTTGTTGCATATTATGAACAAGTGATATGATCACTATTGTTTAATTTAGCTTTTCACGTGGCTTCTATTTTTCAGGCCTTCACAATGAGTCAGGACAGAATCACTTGACAACTGGTAGAAGTGTGACTACAGGTTGACCTGTCTGCCTGATTTGTAGGGCACCTCGTACCAATCATGCCTCCTGAACATGTGCAGACTTGCCATAAGTATCTGAAGGTATCCGTGGATGGCTTCGTATGGATAAGCAAGCCCTCACAGGAAGATGTGTGCCCCTCAGTAAGTAGAAAAACACATCAATTTATGAGTCAGTAGAAATTAACCATGGCATTGGTCATCACCAGGCTATGAAAGCCTCTACACACTAACAAAACCACCAGGTCCCCTTGGGATATCTGTGGTGGGCCACCAGAAGGGCTACCACCACCTTGGATCTCTGCTTAGCTTGTTCCATTTCTGTTTGAGTCTAGGTTGTCAGAATACATTACTGCAGATGAAGTCACTTACTTCACACATAGCTCTGAAAACTAGAAGGCCATGGTCGAGGTCGGGGCAGGAGCAACTCCTGGTGTCTGTGAAGGAGGAATGGCTGTCCTTAGCTTCCTCCCTTGTTCCAGGCGTTTATTGGCTTGGAAATGCCACTCCTTTTGTCTCCTTCCTCTTCCCTTCATGAGTGTGATTCTGTGTGTGGTTTTATTGAGTTGGGAACCACCACAATGGCCCTATTTGTTTGTTCATAAAGAGTTTCTAAATCAGGTCACATTCGTAGGTATTGGGAGGATTTCAGCATGCTGGCTCCACTGGGGGAGGGAGGGAGAAATTATGGTGTCAGTGGCAAAGACATGGAAGCCAGGTGAAAGGCAAACAGTAGGCTTGTTTGTTCAGCAATGGGGAGAGCCTTATAGACCCTCCTTCCAGCACCCAGGCTGCGTTTCCATCCATTGACATTACATGGTCACACTTCATTGGCTAGGCATGATCAGGTCTCCCCCTCCTCATCTGAAGCACAGGACAGTGCTCCCAAGATGGGGTGTTTGGTGAGAAGGGAGAAGGCCCCTCAATGTTATTTTCAGTCCCTTTGGCAGATAAGTGTTAAACCCCCCCCCTTTTATTTAATATATATATTTGAAACAAGTTTGTTTTATGTATCAGTCTCAGTTCCTGCACCCTCCCCTCCTCCCCTGCCCCCCACCAACCCCCATCCCATCCCCTCTCTGCTCCACAGGGACGGTGAGGCCTTCCATGGGGAGTCTTCAAAGTCTGTCATATCATTTGGAGCAGGGCCTGGGCCCTCCCACATGTGTCTAGGCTGAGGGAGTTTGGCTCTATGTGGATTGGGTTCCCAAAGTCCACTCATATACTAGGGATAAATACTGATCCACTGCCAGAGGCCCCATAGACTGTCCTGTCTTCCCAACTAGCACCACATTCAGGGCAGACCCCCTTGCTTTCCTTCTTTTGTGTTGTCTGTGATGTTTATCTGACCATCTACTTAGGAAGGTACATTTCTTCCGTTTTGGTTCACCCAGTGCCTCCACATAGGATTGACCACCCCCACCCAGGAGACAGATCTAAGGTTCAGCTCCTGGATGCCATCCCTTGTCCAGAGACTCCATGTGGACATAAAACCCATGAATGTTCCCCACTAAGCACAAAACATGAAGGTCTGACACAATTTTCCACCGATGTTGACTGCCGTCTTCTCTCTGTTGATCTCCTGCTGTTTCCCTTTGCAAATGGGTAACCTTTCCATCTCCTTCACCTCTTCCATGTCTGTTCTCTCTGATGAGGAGGAGGCAGACAGGTCAGGCCCCATGAAGCCTGCTAAGTAGAGCCCAGTCACAGTTAGGACCACACATCCTGCTTCCCCATCAGCTACACTCCCTCCTCAGAAGGTCACACATCCACTGCAGTATCCTTAGAGTGAAGTGTCTCAGTGTCCACCTGTCCCTGCAGACATAACTTCCCTCACACTGCAGCATGACCCCCAGAGGCTGCAGCCCTCCTCCCCCATCTCAGGCCTCAGAGGAGGTCTTTCTGGTCAACCTGGGACAAAGTGCAGTTAAAAGCTCAGGTGTATAAAGCCAGCTCTGCAGGATCATATACCCCTTCACTACATCTGTCTAACCTGTAAATGATCCATGACAGCAGTGTTTAAGATCTGACATTGTGCTGATTTGGGTAAATTCTACAGGTATCATCTAACTCCAAAACACCCTAGCGTTGGAAGAGACTTCTTCTTGCCTGTTTGCCCTTACCCTGCAGGCTTTACTGGACAGTACAACCCAATAAATTACCTGAGAAATATCAAATCCAAGCCACATAATTTGAACCAGTGTTTCTCCTAACTTGGACCATGCTAAAAATACAAAGGTAAGACATGCTGCTCTCCAAAGCCTTTCTCGGTGTCCACTGACATTATCTGGTGTGGAAAGAATGCTTCCTAGAGAGAGAATTTGCTTTCTCTTATGACTTGTGTCCCATCCTCCAGCACCTCCCAGGCCTTGGCCAGTTATTACCTTCTTCCTCTCATTGTGAACTCTGCTTCCAGAATAAAGAGGGGATGAGAGATCGCTTCCCATCTTTGGGGTATAGCGGCCATCTAGACACTTTACATGTGCGGTCATAGTACAAAAGGTGAAAACAGATTCTAACGATGTCACTAAGACCCCAAAGCATTTGGTCTGTGACAGATACAACAGTGTCAGCCCAGGGGCTTCCGGGCTGAAAGGCTGTACTCTTCCTACCACACCATGAAGACAAATGATTTTAAAAAAAGAAAACAGAAAGCTGGCAAACAGAAATAAAACTAGTGATGTAAGATCTTGCCAGAAACATCAAAAGCAAACTTTTCAATACATTGTCACTACCATTTCATAAGGAGAGCAACATTTCAAGTCAAACATTACAAGCATTTAATATCAAAACAGCTGCGTGTGCATTTATAAAGCCAAGAAGTTTAGCTGTGTGAGAAAGCAGAGAGCAGCATTACTCCTGATCCTGCTCATTTTACCACAGTTCTCCTTTCTCTTCCAGGATTGAGACAGGCTGAGAGAGGAAGGGGAGAAGGAAAGAGAAACAGACACTGAGAGACACGGAGAGAAAGACAGGGGCAGGGAAGGAGTGAAAGAAGGAAGGAAGAAGAGCCAGAAGGAGAAGGAGGGAGGGGGAAGAAGGGAGAAATAAGGGGGGGAAGATTGTAAATTACCCCTGTGATTTGGACTTCATGCACACTAAGCTGCAAAATGGCCTATCTATGTTATTTTATTCAATGTTTTTAGGCTTGCAAAAGATTGACCCAAGTTAACTGTGATAGGATTTAACCATACTGAGGTTGCCCGGGTAAACTGCACTTCAAGCCACAAAGCCAAAGCA
This sequence comes from Phodopus roborovskii, assembly GCF_943737965.1. Taxonomy (NCBI): domain Eukaryota; kingdom Metazoa; phylum Chordata; class Mammalia; order Rodentia; family Cricetidae; genus Phodopus; species Phodopus roborovskii. The sequence goes on from NW_026125281.1 coordinate 34,599,320, forward strand.
GAAGGAAATTCAGTTTCCTAACTTTCCTATTCTTCCCCAGGTCTCATATCTCACAGCAGTCAAGATCTGGCAAGAGTCCATTTCCTATTCAGAAGACTCTGTTTCATCCCTATCCATTCACATTACAATTCCCCTTAAAATTTAGAGCCACAGATTTATTTTCCAGCATTGGTTACATCTGACAGGGCACTATAATCAAAATTCATGTTGATAACTGGATGCTTCAAAGATGCCAGCTCAGAGTCAAAGTGTATGTATTTCAAAATGCTCCCCACACATGCTTCTTGATGATCAAGTGGGAGCGTAATGGGTTAATGTATTCAGTGATGAAAAATACGTCCTCTGCATAAACACTGATTTGTATGCATTGTCCACCTGGAAGACTCCCCAAGCACAGTGTAGATGGCAGTGGGACCAAACACCCATCAGTGAAATGCAGCTGCCTGGGGGTAGTGACTCTTGTGTCTGAGCTTTCAGTATCACGGAGAGCACTGCAGCATTATCTCCGGGAGCTCTAATTCCCTAAGTCTTCCAGATTTAGAACTGAAGGAGGCATTCCGTTTGAAGAACAGCGGTATTTTAAAAAGGCCAAGTGTGATTTTTGAAGTGGCAATCACTCCTTACAGGCAGCTTGTCACCTTCAAACGAAGGAAGACCCAGGAGTCCATCAGAGCTGGGTTTGGATCCCAGCTCAAAAAAAAAAAAAAAAAAAAAAAAAAAAAAAAAAAGAAAGAAAGAAAGAAAGAAAGAAAGAAAGAAGAAAAAAAAATGACTCAGATGGGTGACCCTGAAAGTTGCCATCCCCTCTATAGAAATGGAGCTGATAATGCTATCTTGCCATAAGCTTGCTATAAAAAACGAAAGACAGATGCATTCTGTAAATGACAGTTGTACCTATAACTCCTGTGGCTGTCCTGAATTGTAGTGTTGTGAAAACAATTGCAGTAGAAAAGAGTATTACCGTGGTGTCACCATAAGCCTGGGAGTGCCCACAGTGCTTTAGATAATTCTGTCCTCACTACAAACATGTCATTTTTACAGGAGTAGGAACTGAGTCTCTGATGGAGAAATTCACTCGCCCATCCCAAAGTTGCTCTGCAGCTAATATACTATTTACTTGCCTAGTTACTGTCATGGAATATCTGACAAGGCTAGCTCGCGAAGAGTTGATTTTGGTGTCCAGTTGAAGAGTATATAATACATCATGATGGGAAAAGCCTGGCAGCAGGGGTTGCAGCGAATCACACTGCAAACATAGTATGGAAGTAGAGGATAAATTCTGGGGCTTAGCATCCCTCTCTTTCTTCTGTCTGAGAGAGCCTCACCAGAGGGTTGATACTTCAGGGTGGTCTTCCAATGTCAATTTACCACATCCAGGAAATCTCTCATAGACATCTCCAGAGGTTCACCTCCTAGGCAATTCAAGGTTTTCTTGTGTAAGTTCACGATCGAGTTGAAATTGACAAGATCTTGTATCATCTAGGACACAAACTAGGTGACAACATCAAATTACCATATGGCAACATCCATTGCAATACTAAACTACCACCATTAGCGAGTGGCAGTGACAGCTTTGTAGAACCAGCCAAGGAGTGTTGGAACTATCTCTTTAGGAAACGGCTTGAAATTTCATGCTGTCTCCCATAGCTTTCTCCACGCTTCGGCCTTGCTGAGTGTTCCTACTTGTTGGTACTGGTAGTAGGATAAAGCTGCTATGTGAATGAGACACTCCTGTATCTTGTCATATTTCTATAACTACATCTCTTCTCTGGTGCATGAGTCTCTAATCCAAGCAAACTGGTGTACACAACTCCTCAGCACACTGTTGACATCAACTCTGCCCCTGTTTTTGCTATTCTTAGGGCTAACAGTGTCCGTCAGGGACTTGTGTGTTAAAAATGAGGTTCCTAGTCCTTGGTGCTTTAGGAAGATGGTTAAAACTTCAACATTTGGAGCCTTGTGGGAGGATTCTGCACTCAGAGGAGATGGGAACCAAGGGTTTTCCTCCTTCTCTTAACCACCTGACATGAGAACTGTACCACATTCCCCCACCCGTTACTGGCAAAACAGTATGGTGAGTCAGTCATAGAATGGGGTCTCTGCTCCTGTTTGAGTGCTGGGAAACTTACTGTAGTGATGAGGAAAGTGAAAGAACTCAGATGTCATTTCCAGAGTATAGAGAGATCTGAGTTCAACTCCCAGTACTTCTGGCACCTGTACCTTCCACCTGCATCTGTAAGTATGCCTTCTGTGTTTTTCCAACCTTACTAGTTCATTCCAATCTTGATGTCTCCGAGCCTTTGAGCCAAACTCTCAAGAATTCTCAGCAGTTTTGAATTCCTAAAGGTGTCTTGATAAACTCTTTGTTGTCCACATCATCCAAGATCTTTTTGTTGACTTAAGGAACTAAAAGCCATCCATAGTTCTCTGTTAACATTTTCATCTGCTTCACATGGGCCACGTTCACATTTGTTGCCTTATTCTGCTCGTTTCCAGTGAATTTCTGAATTTTCTCCTGCTATTATGTCTTTCAGAGCAGACACTGTAATATATAATTCTCAATATGCCTCTCTGAGGGCTTAAGATAGTGTGTTGAATAAAACATATGTAGTTCAGTTGGGTAATTGACTACCCCTAGAGGTTCAAAGTCACCTCCTTGGCCTCAGCATAATGTGTTTCCTAACATCCTGACATCAAACTAGTTCTGGAATTTTCCAAATCATTAGAATTCTTTGCCAAACCAATCTAAGCTGTGATGGACAGGATGCATCCCTGTATGTAACATTTCCCTGGTGCTGTGGCTTATTAAAAATAGCAGGCCTGTGAACATCTGCTTAACAACAAAAACTAAATTCCTCCAGGGTAACTTGATTTCTGATCTTCCTTAGAAAACATCCTAGACATAAGCAGTCAAATGAGAGTGTTGGTTGACTCTGTACTTTAATCGAAGAATGCAAACCTTAGATTTCCAGCACTCCTCTGGCATCGGCAGGGCCCACTGGAACCAGAAACAAGTGTCTGCCTTTCCCTGTGTGCAGCAGCTGAAATTTGGACTGCAGAGTCACAAGCTCATGCTGAAGCTTGCCAGGCTCTGTTTCCTTGTCCCTGGGTTCTGATTATCCAAGGCATGTTCTCTTCTATAGGAAAGCTTCTCTTTGTGAAAGAACTTTGTTAAAGCAATAGAATTTACCGTAAATCATGCTTTCACATGGAAAACATGCACGCACGCGCACACACACACACACACACACACACAGCACTATGTAAGTAAAATATTTAAAAGTTTTCCTTTGCACAAATTTCATATACTATTTTAAAATAACTCCATGTATATTTTAATGGTGTTATTTCTCAAAGTAAACTGAGATTTTACACAGATATGGTAGAGTGATATAAATATTAGCAGTTGATTAGCTCAAATTCACACAGCGGATGACTAGAACCTTCCTTTGATGACTTGTGGATATGTAGTACAGAGACAATGAGGATATTCAGCATTGATGTTATTATACTGCTGTTGATTTAAAAATTTTAAAATTATAAGTAAAAGGTTCTCTTTTCATACTTGTAGTCACATCACCCTTTAACCCCTGTTAAAGCTTTGGAAAATTGGGATATATATGCAAGTAATGAAAAAAATTACACCTTAGTGTAAGGTGCAAGGTTTTCCTCCCACCGATGGTCTTGTTCCGCCAGCCCCAATTAACACACAGAGACTCTGTATTTGATATAATGCTGTTGGCCAGGTACTAGTTTCTTATCGGCTAGCTCTGTCTTAATTATTAACCCATTTCTATGTATTTCCACGTGGTCTTACCGGAGAGCGGGGGCCGGCGGTTCTGTTCTCTCCCTTCTCTCCATGCTGACTCCTCCTTCCCACTTCCTCTTTCCTCCTTGTCTCCTAGTCCTGCCTGTCTTGCTTTCCTATTGGCCAACATTATTCATTAAACCAGTATGAGAAACATATTTACAGAATGACATCTCCCATCATCTTAGCTTGAAGACAACTTGGGGGATATTTTCACTTTCCAGGTTATATTGCTGCTATGACGATCTAAGAGAATCCAGCAAAGGTTACATTAAGAATAAACAAATTATCTTTTAAAGACCTTAATAGGGAAACTCAGACAGTGAGTGACAGGACTTAAACTTCATGTGAAGTCTGTCTTCATCAAGAACCCCTTAGACAACCTCATACTACATCTAGAAATTTTATTCTCCCCCGGCACAATGGAAAGTGTCACACACATAAGAAAGCCAATTTCTTCATTATGAGAAAACAATGTGTCAACGTCTTGCCTTTGACTTCCTCTGCTGACTGCCTGGCTGCTCCCTACTGTTGCTATTGATAATAAGCATTTTTATACTACTGCGATATTCATGCATTCCTCACATTGTACCTATATGCTCCTACCAGCCCCTCCCCTGCATAAGGTGAATCAGTCACCTGATTTTCCTAAAAGAACAATAAAGACCTCAAGTAAGAAGCAAGTAACCTACTGTCACTAAAGTCCTCAACTTAGAGATCATAGCCCACACTGATCCTCCATCATCATTCTGATACAGAGACTTGACCATTGGCACTGAAGGGAGTGACCAGTAATGAAGATAATGGTCTGTGTCTTTGATAAGTAGCTGCAGTTCTTAGATTTAGAACTTTGTTTTCTTTGAAGCTTTCTCAGAAGAAGCAACCATCAGCTTTTTATGTACCCCTTAACTTAAACATCTCCCAGTAACTAACAGAAACTTACAGAGAGGTGCTGTTTCTTGGGGCTGGGTGATGGCTCAGTCAGAAAGGCACCTGCAGTATAAGCACAGAAGACTTGAGTCCACATCCTCAGCATCTTTGTAAAAGGTTGGGAATGCAAAGTGGATAGAAAAAAGGCCATGAGGCCTCAACCCTACACAAAGAACTATAGGCAACTGAGGAAAGTTGGGATCAGGAGAGGTAGCCCTCCCCGGGGAAGAGCACAATTGATTGTCCAGTGCCAAATGGTTGGCTCTTAAAACATTCATACAAGAAACACTATATGTGTGCGTGTATACCATGTATACACACATATATATCATTTATGTATGTATGTACATACACACATATCACATCAATGACAGTTAGTGAAAAAAGAGGTTGAATTTGAAGGAGAGCAGTAAAGGACTATGGGAGGATTTGGAGGGAGTTTTAAAAGGAAAAAACTGATTGAATTACAATCTCAAAAATAAAACAGAACAAAAAAGAAAAAGAAAAGAAAGGAAGAAAGGGAGGGAGGGAAAGAAAATGTGGGCATGGCATGCATGTCTGAAATCCAAGTTCTAGGAAGAAAGGGACAGAGACAGACATAATCTTCCTGGCCACACTACCCAGCCAGTCTAGCTGGATCAATGAGCTCCATGTTCAGTGGCAGACCATTTCCCAAAAATAAAGGTGGTGAGTGATAGCAGAGAGACATTCTGCCATCCTCTGGCACACACACCTAGAGCTATGTCTATGAAAACAACTTCCCTGTCAATATATGACTGCACACGTGGAAATCTCCACAAGTCAGTAACTCAAGAGGTGGGGTGTCAGACTAGAACATCTGTCAATTGTTTATTCCTTAAAAGCCCAATGCTAGGAGAAGAACTGATGGGTTCTTTTTCTCTCTTATAAATGGCAGGTCCTGGTTTCCTTAAGCCCACAACTCTGAACAAAGGAGAAGAAAAGCATATTGGGTAATGATGGAAACCTCAGTGCCACAAGAACTGTTGCTTGTAAGCAACAACACTTCACACGGCTTACGCTGCAGTAAGCAGACACATCATTAACACAAAGATAAAAATTTCTTTGAACTATGTTGCAATTGGCATTTGGCTGATGTGAGGCAGACAGCTCCTCTTGCCACATAAGTGAATATTTCTACAAACATGCCGGAAAGATGATTGCAGGCTGAGTGAACTATTGGCAATCTGTTTATGCTAATTCACCTATATGTTCTAAAGAATGTAAATGATGCTGCAAGTGTATTTTAAAATAAATTATGATAAGACAGGCAGAGTCAGAATATTTGGAGTTATGAACAAAGAGGAATGATGTCCCAGCTTTTAGTCCCATTTTCAGCCTAAGAAATCAGAGTCACACTGTGGACATTAGTTTTGGTTATTCTTTTATATGTATGGGTGACTTATTTGCATGTATATCTGTGAGCATGCTCAGCCCTAGTACATGCAGAGACCAGAGGAGTTTCAGATCTCCTGGAACCTGAGATACAGAATGTTGTGAGCCACCAAGTGGTTGCTAAGAATTGAACCCAGGTCCTCTTGAAAAGCAGCTTTTAACTACTGAACCATCTCTCTAGCCTCCAGTACTGTTCTCTTAACACTAACCCTGAGAACTCTCCAATAACCAGAAGTGGAAATGACCCTGTCAAAAGGCTATATGACAATGTGTAAAGTTTCAAGGCCCAGTTTACAGACCTTAAGGTTGACCTAGCTCATAGCACACACAACCTCCGTGACCTCTAGGCTATATGATTCGGTGCTGTTGCTTGGTGTTTCCTGTTCAGAAAAACAAAAACAAAACACAAACAAAACAGTGGGTGCTGAGTGATCACTAATGCTGGTGATGGCGTGGGAAGATTGGACCCAGGCTCAGGACTCAGACCTCCTAGAAGACTCAGTCATTACCTTTGATGCAGCCTTTCCCCCAACATTCTTCCCTCAGACACAGTGAGCGTGGGGGAATTCCAGTTATTTTTCTCTATGAAACCCAGACTGAGGGCTAATGTTCAAATGTATAATAAAATCTTAAAATATCTCCTGATATTTAAAATAACATTATGCTGGAGACATTTGCTTCTTCAATAAGTAATTGAATCTTGCCAGGGCTGTCGGTAAACTAGAAAGCAATGTCCGGCACCATGTAAAGTCCCAGAAACTGCCACTGTCTTCCATAAGCATCTGGTACACTTTATTTCCATACTAGGAGCTTAGATGGTTAAGTGATGATGAACAAGAAGCCCCTTAAAAAACAAGACAGCATACCAGAAACATAACAATGTAAATGTGGCCTGCATTCTCCATCTCTTTCTATCAGCACACTAGCTTCCGTGTGCTCAGCTTTGTTTCTGATGGTGCAAATTTGTCCCCCCCTGCATCTGAGGATGTCAGGCATTACAAGGACAGTGCTAGAGATGCCAAGGAGAAGGAGGAGGTGGATGCTGAAAAGGGATGCTTGGGACTCTCAGGAGAATGGGGATGCTGTGATGAATGTGGAAGAAGATGTTAGGGATTCCCAGGAAAGCTGAATGGATGTGGAGAATATGGATTTTGACATCTGTTCTACCTTTATTACCAAATGGGCATTACAGTAATACAGAGAAGAAGCAAAGGATTCTGGATAATACGCCGAACAGATATAAGCTTCCAAATCCTTAGTAACTGAACATCAACCCCATAATGTAAGTGCTTGAAATGACTACAGAACAAGGGTTCCTATTGAGATTCAGTGCAGAACCTCTGCAGTCTTATGACCCAAGCATTTTACATCATTGGAAACTTTCCTCATTATTCCAATATGACTATAATCAAGACTAGTTGAGTTCTTTGTGTCCAGTTCAAATCACCAAGGACAGAAGGCCAGGCCTGTTTCTAGGGCCAGCTTCCCCACGCTTTCCAGACTGCTTATCGTCCCAATATGCCAATGTGCAACCTTCTCTTAAGTTTCAGGACCTTTCGCCCTGGTCTAACCTTGGCAAATCCTGGCCCGTTCTCGTCGCCTCTTATCATCATTGCACAAACTCTCTCATGAAACACATGTTCAATCACAGTTTCCCCAACCAGCCAACAAAATCTTCAAAGATTGGGATGAAAACTATTTAAGCTTTATCAACATACCCTCACAGGTGGCAAGAGCACTGAGTGAGGATAATGAGTGGAACAAGCTCTCATCCTTCAAGGTTGCATGTCCATCTCCTTCAAGGACATCTGCTAGGATAAGAGTCCTCAAGTACCATTCAGTCCACATTGGAGTGGAAGGCAGCCATTTCTGGTGCAGTCTGAGAACATCTATGTTGGACAACAACATATATACATAGATACTCCGAGAGGATCAGGGGTCTTCGGGAAGATACATGGATTTTAAAGAAAAGAATCCCAGCAGTGCTCTGTGTGCTGCACCATGAGCAGCCTCCCGCACCTTCCCATCTCCCTCCAGTCCTTACTGGTCATTCATTCTCAAAGCCTTCCATCCCCTGAGGCGAGCAAAAGCATTCTCTGGAGCATGCAGTAGGGCTACATGTCACTGGCAGCCACTTGTGAGTCATGATGAAGTAACAGACGTTATAGTTGAAAAGTTACAGAGCGGATAAAATTATACAAGTAAGTTGTGCAGAGTTATTTATGGAGACATTTTCAGGCACCACGAACATCTTTCCTCATATTGCTGAGCTTCAAAGTCTTTTACTCTGACATTTCTTCTGTTCTTGCTTTACTTAATAAACCAGGAAAATGAAGAACACCGTTATTACATTGATTACATTAAAAAATAATAATTCCATTTTATTTTTTTGTTGTTTAAAGTCAGATATGCAAATTTAAGACCATATCACTGAGAAAGTGATATTGTTATTTACACAATATGTTATTTGTAAGTCCTTTTGAGTCAATATATTTACCAGTGTATTCCTTTGAGATGGATCCCAAACCACTGAGATCAAGTATTTACCAGAATTGTGCAAAAGTGTTACATGTCACAGTGTTTATATATCTGCTGCCAGGAGACTGAGAGTGGCTATGGGTGAGTTTCATTTTATACACTGGATATTCTACAACACAGACTTTCCGTGGTAATAGAGATACATCGACGGTGGTGGCCGTGAGCAACAAACTTTAGTCCTCTGGTATTTTTTTAAAGAAGTATTTATTTCTGTTTTAGTTTCATCCTGCTGCTGCAATAAGAACACTCTGACCAAAAGCATTTGGTTTTATTTCAGCTTGTACTTGCAGAGGGATAGCGTCTGCTATTGTGGCAAGGGAATGCATAGCAACAGCCAAGCAAAGCATGGAGGCAGGAGCAGGAAGCTGGCTGACCACATTCTCATCCAAACAGAGATCATGGACTGGGAGGAGGTCCAAGCTAAAAGCCCTCATGGCTAAACCTTAGTGACATACTTTCTCCAGAAAGGCTTCGCCTTCCGAAGAGTCTATAACCTTTCCAAATAGCATGAACAACTGGGGGCCAAATAGTCAAACACCTGAGCTTATGAGGGTCGTTTCTCTTTCAAACTCTCGAGTCCCTAATGACTAGCAAGTGTCACCTTACAGAGAATGAGCAGTTACAAAGGACTACGCTAGCCCCAGTGCAAAACCAAACTCACAGGGTATTGCCCTGACCTTCTTTGGCTCTGGCTACCACGGCTATAACACGCAAACTACAGCATTCTCACCTGAAAAACTACGAAAGCAAACAGTTGAATTGTCATAGGTTTACTCTCTCAAGCAAGAGCCACACGTGTGAGAAGGATGTCTCACTTCAAACTTTCCAAGCACATTCTTTTCCTCATTTTGGAATTAGGGACTTCCAAATGGGAGCCATGAGAAGATGCAGAGACATTCATAAGAATAAGGTAAATTATATGAGGTCAAATGCTTTTCATTCAGTCCACTCTGTGTGTTCATGCCAAAGTTCTTAGAGACACACATTAGCACTAGGGCAGCCACTTACGAGCAAAAGTTCTCAGCTATGGAACGTGGGTTTTCATGACATGAAATCACTGGCAGTTTAGTCTGAACTAGATTGGGCATAAGGGTTAGCAGAAGTCAAATGCTTGTAGACTCATTATGAGGTATTGTTCATTTTGGTTTTTTGTTTGTTTGTTTGTTTTTACTTGCTTAGGGCAATGTGTGTTCTTTACCATACACCACTCTGCGCCAGGATTTAGGAAAAAGATTTCTAGTGATGCCATGCTGCCAACAGAACCTTAGGAAACACACAGTGTGTATTAAGGCAGAGACCATGGGAATGCACACAAGTACTTCTGGCAAAAACTCGGAAGGAGTCTGAGCATCTGTGTGAGAGAAATAACTTTACCTATGGCTACTAGAGTTTGCTAAGCCTGCAACCAAGTGGGTTGGCTCACATACTTGAGAAATATGAGGATCTTTCAGTTCCTTAGCATAGACATCTTGCTGCCTCACTCACATGTCTGGAATCCAAGAAGCTCATCTTTCATGGGAACCAACAGCACAGAATAGCAGCACCAAGAGTGTTTCTAAGACTTCAATCTCGATTTATCTGAGCTATTACCTTGCCAGGGCCAGCTGAAGATGTCTAATATTTACAAAAGTAATTCTGGCAGGCAGGTTAAATGCTCCTCCTTCTAGACTCCTTAGATCATCAGAAAGCAATGTACTTGAACAAAATTATTTGAGTTCTCCATGGAACCCCCTCTCTGATTGATGGTTTGAGCTTTTGCCCTGAGCCTTTGCAGAGAATCAATAGAAAACATTTCATCGGTGTCTGTTGCTTTGCAGAGCTGTTGCAGGCAGTGCTTGTAAATAAAGGTTCTACAGAAATTCACCTCTTTTGACTTAATTCCAAAGAATGTTTGTTTCTGCTTATAAATACGAGTGACTTTTTGGGGCTGAAGCAAATATTAGGTAACTCATGAGGTTTCTTTTTTGCCTGGAGTTTCAGGAAACTAAATTCTTGCATACATCATACAGATTTTAGGAATTAACTTACCTTGGACAATATTCTTGATGTTTTCTTTGGTAGTTTCTTCTCTGCCAGCCACCAAGAACACAGCTTACACTGGGAAGCAACTTTAAAAGATTGTTGGGGAATATTTGTTTGCACTGTAAAGATGTGTGTATGCTTAAGGCACCTTCTGATTGGCTTAATAAAGAGCTAAATGGCCAATAGCAAGGCAGGAGAGAATAGATGGGACTTCCAGGGAGGGAGAGGAACTCTGGGAAGAAGAGAGGCTGAGAGGCCAGCAAGACGGGAAAGAAGTCAAACATATGGTATAGAGGAGAGGTAACTGAGCCATGTGACAGAATGCGGAATATTAAAAACAGGTGAATTTAAGTTATAAGAGATAGTTGGGAAAAAGTGTAAGCTAAAGCCAAGTTTTCATAATATTAATAATAAGTCTCCAAATCATTATTTGCAGGCTGAGGGGTATGAGTGGGCAAGAAAGCCCAATTACAAAAGCTTTTTCAAATTCTATGACCAAAGGGAACTAAATGCACTGAAAATTTTGTGGATACCAAGTAATTCACTTACAACACTTTGGAAATTTCTTCTTTTCTTTTCTTTTCTTTCCGAGACAGAGTCTCACTATGCATCCCTGGTTGACCTGGAACTAACTATGTAGATAAGGCTGACCTTGAATTCACAGAGATCAGCCTGTCTCTGCCACTGAGTGCTGCATTAAAAAGTGTACCAATAAGGTCAGCAAAACCTACTGTATTTCTTGTTTACTCCATGTCCTGATTGAAAGATAAAGTTCAAATACTTCAAATAAAACTCACTTCAGAGTTAATAATAGTCAGGTTTGATATTTGGAACCACCGCCTCTGCATCTGTCCCAAGCTCATGCCCCTTTTAAATTTTGGGGTATATCCTAAATATTTAGTTAATAATTGTAGTAACAGTATTTTGTTGTAAGTTTGTTATGCAGGAAATTAGATGTCTATCCTCCTGGTACTATACGTGCAGTGTAATCACAAGGGTAAAATATAATTGAGAATTGAAAGCACTCTGAGAGAATTGTTAAATGATATATAGACACGAAAGGTTCATTTTATCTGCAATAACAGTAGGGTAACTTTTTTAAAATTTTAGTTTTTTTTTATAATGGTCAATGTGAATGACTGCTTTTAGATTAAGAGTTTACAAGTGAGCATAAGGTTCTAAATATCAATTGATCTGCTATTTAACTATTCTATTACTGTTCACCTATAATAGTTTTAACCAAGTGGAAAGTCCAAAGGTGTTTTAGAAATCGTCCCTAAGATATAAAATACCATGTGGAAATTCATCAAGGATACAACAAGATAATCCTCAGCTCATAAGACTCACATTCTGAAGAGGGGATTGCGCCATGCCCAGAGCCCCTCACTCAAGTTCATCTGAAGCTGTCCATTTGAAAAACTCACTGTGCGCCTCTGATCTACAGGCAGATATTTTCTGTTTGGGAGTTTGTCCAAGGCAGTGGATAGAGAGAGTGACCATTCTTTTCTGTGTCCCGAGAATCAGTCTCAGACTTTATGAAGTGATCAACTACTTCTAAACCCAGACAGGAATACTCTCCTAGATTTATCCCGGCTCAAATCCTCAGCCAATATATAACTGCTACCTCAGCATTTTCAATCCTTTTTTATTCTCTCATCTCATTTCAGCTTTTTACCCTTCCATAAAAGGACTTCTGATACTGCTACTCTCGATTCTAACCATGTATATGTATATGTGTATGTGTGTGTGTGTGTGTGTGTGTGTGTGTGTGTGTGTGTATGTGTATGTGTATGTGTATGTGTATGTGTATATGTATATGTATATGTATATACAGGTTTTCCCTGTTTCCTGTAGCTTACAAATAAGAAAGTATTCGTGTGTTTAAGGCAGTACACAGACAGTTCTGTAGCTACTTCCTGAGTAGCTGAAGTGACTGCAGAACCATGTGATGCTTTAAAACAACTTAGCATTTCCACAGGACTCTGGGTAAGCACAGGCTGCATACTTTCTCCCTCTTATTTTTACTGTAATGGGTTGTGGTCGCACCTTCATCTCTCTTGCCCCATCATCACCGAGGCCTGAAATAACAACCTAACTGCAGACACAGAAACCGTGGCAGGGAAGGAAGGACCAGGTAGAGGAGGGAAGCAGACGTGCTTGTCAGATCCTCAGGAAGCACAGTCTCCGGTGAGACTCGGGAAGCAGCAGCGTACAAAGAAAGAAAAGAGCACGATGGAGACCGAACGGAGTAAGAAAGCAGCACTGAGCACCCCTGTCCTGTCCTGCTGGTTTCCACGTGTGTGACTGTTGAGGCTTTTCCTGTAAGGAGAAGAGTGAGTGCGCATGCCTGATGTTGTAGCATGAAGATAGACAGAAACAGTAAAAGGTGCAACCCTGGCTTTGTTCTAATAAAACTTAATTACAAAAATAAGAACTGGGCTGAATTTGGCCTACAGGTTCACTGAGCCTTCCTGTAAGGCGCCACCCGTGGGACTCTACAGGAAAGGGTTGGATCTTCTCTGATTTAGTCATGAGCTATATAACTGGGATGGGTAAGGCCACAAACTACCAGTAGCTCCATCGGCTGCAGCAATGGCTCTCTGTGTCTATTGTGATTCTGCATCAGATGGAATGCTGGCTGAGCTAGAGCTCAGAGTTCTTACTCTAAAGCATACAGTTAGTCGTTCTAGAATGACCCTGGGAGTTTTTACTTTTAACAAGCTTCCTAGTGATAAGTCTACTCCTTTATCCACAGCTACTGCTTGAGATCACTGAGCCCAGACAGTTCTTCAGGGGAAGAGACAGCTGTGAGCCTTTCCTGGATGACATTCATAATGGCTACATGCCATTGTCACCACCCTGGATGACGGCATCCAGGATTGTGCTATGAGAAGATGTAAGGAAGGCACTGGAGAGGTGGACGCAAAGCAGAATCGGAAGTTCATGGCCATCCATCTATATAGACTCCATAGACAAAGATCACATTCTCCAAGACAGCCTAGGATACACAAGACCCTCTATTTCAAGAAAACAAAACACTATATTTGTATATGTTTATTAGATGGTGCACACTTATAATCTAATCACTGAGATAGAAAAATCAGATGTTCCAAACCAGCCTTGGCTATGTATGGATTCTTGAGACCTTCCTGGCCTACAAGAGACTCTGACTCAAAAAAAAAAAAAAGCAAAATAATAAAACAAAACAAAAAAACACCTCACCATTCAACATCAAACCACACAACAATGAGAATCTCTGTAGAAAGAAACTGATTTGAAAACAAAAACTCTAGATAAGAAAATATATTTATTTACCTCACATTCTCTTTTCTGATGAGGACATTAATCCTTGAGTGACTTCCCACCTAACTAACCAGCTCTGAGTCAGCTGCTTCTTAGCAAGGAGACGCTGCCCTCTCTATATCTGTGCGTATTTATAACTTTTCCACATAGGCTTATTGATGCCTTCATTGGTATTCATTGACATACTAATCCTTGTTAGGTTCTAATCTCCTTGATAACATAGGCCATACTTACTTCTCCCTTATTTTATAACTCACACTCTCAGGGGAAAAGAATTCTGTGCATTTTAAGGCTGCTTTGAATCGATACTTCACAGGGGAACTTGAATCAGGTAGCATATAGAAAGCAAGGTTTTCTTTACTTGATTCCTCCCATGACTTCTAGCTTATTCCTTTCCTTTTGGTTATCACAAACTATATTACCAGTCAATTGACATTAGGAATATAAATGTCATACCTCTCAGTATTTCTGTCCTTTTACGTATCACACCCGAGCATTAACGTCTTATTGTAAAGCATCTACTTATGGTTCATAGACTCACAAGCAGATGATAGCACCAAAATTGTAACTTGTGCCTTGTGTAATCATCTTTCTGAGATGCCTATGGATTTTACAATATACCCTGGACCTTATATCTAAATATTAGCATCTGTAACAACAAAACGGAAAAATGTGACTTACGATTGTGACAAGTTAACTAACCAGGCCAATCTCTAGAGTAAAAGTAAGTCTGCCTAAGGCATGATACTTATGGAGTTACTTCAGCTTCAGTGTTCAGATGGTACCTAATGATGAGAAGTAGAGCAGGCAGAATGCTAAAATGGAAATAGATAGTGACTTTTAAAGGTCTTACTAAATTTAGGGTGTGTGAAATGACTCAGCTGGTAAAGAACACTTGCCACACAAGCATGACAAACCTGAGCGTAGTCCTCAGCTCCCACAGGGACAGAAGACTCGAACCCCCTTCCCGGACTCTACTTACAATTGTGTACTCACACATATATGTACACAATAAAAACTAACAAATGGCTTTATTTTAGAAAAACAAGATGTTTAAAATAAGCCATTAGATTTAAAAGAATAGGAATTAATGCTGAATCTGTTGAGAGCTAAAATGTATGGCAACAATAATTTTTAAAGGACTAGAAGTGAGGAAATGGAAATATCCTATTACAGTTTCTAATACCGGCTCAAAGTGGTGTAGTCTGAAGGGGTAAAATACAAATGCGAGTTAACAATATATCATAAACCTGGTGTAAGCAGTTCATGTTGTGGAGAGGGAGAATCTGTTTCCCCAGGAACAGCTCCCAATTGTTTATCCATTGCAAGTGGTCATCCCAGAAAACACACACTGAAACAAGATTAAATGGGGTCAGCAGGTTACATGCAACAGATGTATAGAGATAGGCATGAATATTACATGCCAGTCAATAACAATTAAAGAGAAAGAGGCCATGGATTTGAGAGAAAACAAGGGATATAGGAGGGGTTGGAGAGAGAAGAGGGTTTGAGAAAATGATGTTATATCTTACTTAGATTTTATGTATGTACCTTAGAACCATCATACAGAATTTTAAGATATTTAGTAAAAAGACAAGTGCCAGTGGGAAAAAAAATCTAAAATGTATTCAGACAAATACAAAAGGAAACAAAAAGTCAGAAAAAATCAGAAAAAGCTAAGCCTCAAAAAGGTGTATTTTAAGATACCCGTACCCGACAGTGATATCAAAATATATAGTTGAAGTATTGTATTTTTAAAATGACAAACACTGTATGCTAGCCTCATCTTATAAGCCTGGTCAGGGTGGGTAGCAGGAGGGCTATGACCAAAACAGCTTTATTCATCAACCAATAAGAGAAACATATATTCACGGCACTCAGAATGACAGTTCCCCCATCAAGTTTCAGTGGTATCACCAATGACACGGTAGAGACAAACATTTCAACAGAAATTTCAAGCCATTCCTAAAATCTTCACGCAGGACTGTTAGCCACTAAACTATTCTAAGCCATTTGTAATCATTTGGAGATATTGGCAATTCTAAATAATAGTTACCATTAGTGAATCACAGTTCCTGCTATGAAAATTTCTACTATCTTTTCTTAACCAACTTTGGGAAGCAGCTTCAAGTTGCAGTGAACATGTCCCTGCTCTGTCTACCCTTGCACACCTGATTCCTAGCATAGAAAATCTTCCTCCTCTCTGCCCAGCCCATACACTGATATGTATTTATTTCATTCTTGCTCTCTTCTGCTTCTTGTCCTGTGTAGGACTGTTTGCTTGAAATGAGGGTCTTTCTATGTAGCCCAGGCTATCTTTGAACTCCAGATCTCCCCCCAAATGCTGGGGTTCTAGGCGTGCACCACCACATCCAGCCAATGATGTGGTGGATTCACCCAATCCCATTTGTTTCTTTCATGTTTACACCATGACTTCCTCTCTAATATTTTTGGTTCAGTGTTGTCTTTCCAGTATTTAGTAATTGTTCCGACTCTTCTTTAAAATATAGTACTGCTAAGTCATTAATTCTGCTATTTCCAAGCTCTTTCCGTGGCGTGTTACCTATTGTATCTTCTCATGAGGTCTTTTCTTCATAGGGAATGATTGTCTCCATATGGTTTATAGGGGTGGTTTCTCAGGCCTGTTAGTCTAGGATAAATATCAACCATATTCTTGGCTTGGTCCTAAAACTTTTTCAAGTCTCCTCTCCAAATTTTCAGGAAGTTTTTTTTTTCTGTATTCATGTTCTTGCATGTATGGAGATGTGGTAGGGAAGCTGTGAACCTTATAATCCTCTCGAATGATCTGTAGAAGCCAGGGAGACTAATGTGGAGACAGAACACATGTACAAACCATCCAAGGGACATCTGTGTCCTGTGTTTGAGTGGAACAACCAGCCTGAAGAGATTACACAGACAGGGAACCAGGGCATTAAATACTGAAGCTTTCCTGCTGTCTTTCACTTCTTCCCGATAACATTTACTCCTAGTTACTCCCTCTTATGCCCCAGAGTGCAAGGTAAGATGGTATCACCTGTCCATGTTAGAAAGAAATGAACGATGAAGAATGAAGCACAGAAACATTTAACTGAAGAGCAATATCTTTAATATATAAAGACTGTGGGGGAAAAAACAAAATGCAATAAAAAAACAATTAATGACTGATAATGCGCAGACCATCCCCCAAAATGAAAATGGCCAATAAACACATGAAAAAAAATGGAATATTCTGAGCCCTCAACAAATTCAAAATAAGATGAGATTTCACATCATGCAAGTCAAAATAGTAATACTTTTTAAAGAAAACAGTTAAAACAAATGGTAGTGGGGATATGAGGGAATGGGAACTTTTATATACCTCTGGCAAGAGTCTGCCTTTCTGCCACTGTAAAGGTCAGTGTGGAGGTTCCTTATCAGTCCTGAAGGTTTGACTATATTAGGTCTATTCCTAACCTCCTAACCCCAACTTTCTGGTTTTTCGCTGTAAACCTCTTGTCTTAGTAAGGGTTTTATAGAAGAAGAAGAAGAAGGAGAAGAAGAAGAAGAAGAGAACAATGACTGTGGCAACTCTTATAAAGGAAAGTATTTCATTAGGGAGGGCTTACAATTAAGGATGTGTCCATTATCATCATGGAGAGAAGCATGGTGGCATGCAGACAGACAGGTCTGAGAAAAAGCTGAGAGTTCTTCATCTTAATCGGCAGGCAGCAGACAGAGAAGGCCACACTGGGCATAGCTTGAGCATCTGAGACCTCAAAGCCAGCCCCCAGTGATACACTTCCTCCAAGAAGGCCACACTTATTCCAAAAGACAACAGTGCCACTCCCTATGGGCCTATGGGGCCATTTTTATTCAAGCCATCGCACCTCTTCTCACTATTACACAGGCATGACTAAGCAACCACAGTCCCCTAATTCCAGCCTTACTAGGTTTGACCTTACCTATGCTTGCTGGGGCCATCTGCTCTGGCTAAGACTAATGTTGACTTTAAAAAAATCACAAAACTGGGTTTAGATCCTCTCCTGCAAATGCAGCACAGATGCTTGGTACCTTGGTGTATCATGTGACAGTGATCCCACCTGAACTGGGGCCTCAATGAAACCAAGGCAGCGTTAGTTCTTTCCACGCATCTGGTGACCTTTAGTGAAGATTCAATAATGCATATAGTATGGCAGCAGTTTGTGTGGGAGAAATTTCCACTACTGTAAAAGATAATCAGACACCAGAATATAAGATACGGAAGATAAAAGTCCAGTGAGACATGGGAAGAGAGACTTCAACAAATCCTGCCTGGAAATACATGTTATCAACAATAGAATTATAACACACACTTAGTAATTAAAATTTAAATATTAGTCACTAGCTACTGAGTATCCTCTGCAAAGGAATATGAAGCAGTCTCCAAAGAGAATGCCTTCCAGTGTGCAAGCAATTCTGTGAATTAGGAATTACTGTTAGGAAGCTAAGAAAGGCTATGATACTCTTCCAGCGTCATGACACTATAAAGCCAAATGCAGCCAGCTGAATTAACACGTTTCTGAATATCATCAGTTGATGCTTTCCTTAAAGAGACTCTTAGGATGCTGGCAAATAAGAGATTGGGTTAGTGGGAGCCGATGGCAGTGCAAGGGAAGGTTTGCAGCCCAGATCAGGGAAACAGCATCGACTAGGACAACTGCCCCATGTTTATTCACACCTATGATGTCATATGAGAAAAGGACTCTACCAATGAAGCTAAAAGTAACTTTGAGCCTCACTCATATGCTTCATAACTCAAGATTTTCTGAGATATAACTTCAATATGAAATAAGTCACTTATAACTGAATTTTCCCCTAGGACACTGTTTAACCGTTAAGCTTCTGTTCTAGTGTAAAGAAAAGCCAATCTTAATAAGCAAGGAGAAATCCACATCCATGAAACTTACCTAGGCTGCCTTGCAGAATTTCATAACCTGTTGTATTTGCAGTGATCCTTGTTTGGGAGAAGCTGTAAGCCTCCCCTCTCCCTTCTGTGGAATAATTTCCTTAGCTTATCGGCTTCTGTCTATCTTGTTATCTAGCAGGCACTCTGAGTGCTCTCTCGGTCTTTAATTTATTTTTATGTTTGTCCCGAGAAAAGGAAATAAGCATAAAACAAGATACTCAGCTTTATTTTACACTTTAAAGTGGTCACAAAGTTTGCTTGCCTTGTTGTTGCTGCTACTTGGGGAGAGCTTG
The DNA here is from genome assembly GCF_943737965.1 of Phodopus roborovskii. Lineage (NCBI taxonomy): Eukaryota > Metazoa > Chordata > Mammalia > Rodentia > Cricetidae > Phodopus > Phodopus roborovskii. The sequence goes on from NW_026125281.1 coordinate 34,618,551, forward strand.
TTTTGTTCTTTATGAGATGGAGTCTTGCTATGCATTCTAGGATGGCCTGGAGTCCTTTTCGCTGCAGCTACCAGGAATTGAACCAGGGCCTGCTACAGGGCAGTCAAGTGTTGTGATGCTGAATTATATTCTGCAGGCTGACTTGGATTTCTTGATTTTCTGACTCAACCTCCAAAGAGTTGATCTTGTAGGTATGAGACACTATATCTATCTTTGAATACCTTTATTAGTTCAAAAAAACTACAGAAAAAGGATTCATTTGATCTCCTACTCTGGGCAGCAACCAGTTTTTATGGTTTATCCCTTTTGAGAAAGTACATGGCCCCATTTGCCCAGTTTCTCACACTGTGGATCAGATCACCCCTACATCCTGATATTTCTAACAGCCACAGATGCCAGTGTCACCACAGAAACACGTTCCTCCAAACCACCAGCATCAGCCTTGCTTCCTAAGTGTCCCTCTGATGTTCTTTGGTTTATCTTGACCTCTCAGCCCATCTTCCAAATAACAGCCATGGGAGGTGTCCAAAACTGTAAACTGGAGCTGGAGGGGTGGTGCCTCAACAGGAAAAGGCACATACGCCAAGCCTAGAGACGTATTTCCATCACTGAGACCCACATGGGGGAAGAAGAGAACCAACTCCCAAAAATTGTCCTCTGACCTCCACAAATGGGCCATGGCTCACATGACACCACACACATGCACACATATGCACGTGTATGCACATACACACACACACACACACACACACACACACACACACACACAAACAACTTTGTAATTTAAAATGTTAAAATATAAACTGCATTCCATTGCATCCCTGCTAAAACCTTCAAGAGCTGCCAGTCTAAATTTAATCAACTTAAAATGAACAGTAAGACCCTGTGGGAGCTTGCCTTTGATGACATCAAAGCTGAAATGTCCCACCCTGGCTTTTACCCCAACCTGTGAGTGGCATAATATTTCCCATCAATAAATGATTTTGAGTTCTGTGAAAGGACCAACAGAGTTCCATCATTTGCCTGTAGCAAACGCATGCCACACAAGTTTTCCACATCCTAATGCTAAACGAATAAATGAAGTTTGTTAAAGATTCCTGCAATGAGTAGGAAATGTGCTGGTTCATATGCAGCCAATAAGATGGAAATTACAAACACACTAGGCAAAAGTTTACAATACACCATATCAGAAAAGTGAAATAGGCATGCCATGTTGAATATAGTGTGTGGCATTCACTGTGTGATTAGCCTTAGCCCCACACTTACAGTCTCATTGAACCCATTATGGCAGTGGATGCAAGCTTTCTAAAACCACTCTCCTTGGGGGGCAGGGGGGGAAGCTATTTAAAACTTAGATGCAACATCTATCTCCCAGTGGAGGAGCCAAAGTTTGTCTTAGGAACAAATGACCTCTGTCCAGAAGAGATGTTTTGGAGGCCCCTTGGTTGTTCTGGGTAGAACAGAAACCCTTCTTTGAGGTGAGAAGATGTGATATCTTAATTGTTCTGAATAAGACTTCTGTGTCTTCATGTAGGGAAAATCACAGCTTTGATTATTTCCCTTTTGAAAAATCTGCACCTCCTCTTCTACTTTGTGGGTAGCAGGCTGAGCAGTGCTTCACAATGCCTTTGCCCAGCCTTTGCAGCTCATGCCTGCAATCCCAGAACTCATGAGGATGAGACAAAAGGGTTGTTGTGAGTTAGAGGCCACCTTAAGTGTATAGTTAGTTCCCAGACTCAGTGTAATGCTGCATTTCAAATACTACTCCCAGTACTAATAATGACAGTGATACTAATAACAATGAGAAGTGAAAGGCTTTAAAGTTGAACTCTGTGGAAAAGAAGTATGGGCTAGGAATAACAGTGGTAAAGCCAGCCTACAATACCTCTTAAGACACAATTATTAAATTTTCAGGACTTCTAATTAATTTAATTAATTAACTTGTAAACATAGACATTATTTTAAAATCCAAATGTATAGTCTTAGATTACAATGAATTTTGTTTAAAAGTAAAGGAAAATACATACTCAAAGCTCATCAATTCAATGAGCTTTGACCTTCACCTGCACTCTGGTGTTATTTGTGCCTCTCATATATGATTGGTAGAGATCATATAATGCTGTTGCACAGTTTTACATGGTGCTCTGAACAATGATGACCTGTTCTTAGCTTGGAGGTTGACAATTGTGTCCATATTTGCACTCCTCAAGTTGGCAACTATTACAAAATGGAGCTCTATTTACCTTTTCCAAAAACATTACATTCATAAAAATGTTATGAAATACAGTCTTCTGGACATGGCATGGCTGTTATGTTCATGACTTCATGGTAGCTGTGATTATCTACCAAATACTTGCATAAAACTGAGGCCTGTCAATGTTCCATCACTGATGGAGAAAGGGTTTATGAGGCCCCATCCTTCTCTTGAGGAGTTAATGATGTCTAGGAGGAGGAAAGTCATTCTTTTCAGTGGTGTAGGCACTGATAAATTGGTGTTGCCTCAGTATACAATACACACACACACACACACACACACACACACACACACACACACACCATGGAAGTGCATGCCCACACACAGATTCTTGAAAGCAACTTCAAATAAAGTCAGCAGTTCCCAAAAGAAAAGACATGAAAATAAGAAATGGACTTGTTGAGTCTCAACAGGAGTGTGAGAAGACAAGAACAGATAAGGGAAATAATCAAAATAACAAGGAAATGATGAATAATGTGAATTAGTATATTTGTGTGTGCACATCTATTGCATCATAAATAGTAAAGAATATTGAAGAAATAGATGACTCTTCAATCCAGACAAGAAGTTCCTCTTATTATAGTCAACTGAGGTTGTAACATACATTTTCATTGTTTAAATTTTGCTATAGCCTTGATTGCCATATGTGCCTGAGCTCTACTTGTTAATTACAGCCATATGTTGTCTATGAGCACTGAAATCCAGCAAAATCATTGAAAACATTCTGTGAAAACCGATGACGCCATAGACTTCACTTTGAAAAATATTACAAATTTTATCATTATTGTAAATTGTTCTATATAACCTTCACATGAGTAATATACGTTCTTTTATTTTCGAGGAGAGTTGGGTGTTGAATTATCACTGAATCTGAGCTGCTTCTACAGCTGAATTTGAAACTGAGAAATGCCAAGCCTTTCTTGGTACGCGCAAAAAAGATCTGGGAAAGTAAGCCTGATAGCAAGTTCAAGGGATCAGGCTTATGTTAAAAGTGAAGGTATAGCAGAGCTGTCTCCGCAGTGAAGAGCACTGACTTCTCTTGTGGAGAGCATAGGTTTGTTTCCCGGCACCCAGATGACACCTTACAACACTATCTGTAATCCAATTCCAGGAGACTAAGCGCACTCTTCTGGTTTCCATGGACACCAGGCAAGTAGTTGGTGCACAAACGTACATGCAGATAAAACATTCATGGGTCATAAGCGGTATCGTAGCTCGTCGTCTTTGTGCTAGTAAACGTGATGGACGGAGCCACAATCCCCTTTCATTATATGAATGTATGTGAAGCTATGCTTGCATGAACTGTTTCTTTGGTGTTCATGGAATAGCCTCTTTCAAATCTCATGTCGTAAAATGCTACCTCCAGAAAATACTTCATTAACTCCCGTCAGTGCCATCTCTATCGTTAATGTGGAAAAGGAGGAAATGTGTCTTAATGAGGACATTAGTTGTAGAAAGTGCTTTATTTCATAACCTGGTGAGAATAAACTGAGTGTTCTGAGGCAGATGCATGCGTAGCCTCTCTACAAAGGGCAACTGCAATTTTAAGAAATACCACAGATGACAGGGGCCCTAAACATGACTGTCCTCATTTAGAACTTCTTTCTATAGTGACAACATGGGACCCTCACATAAAATTTTATGGACAGTAAATCCAAGATAATAGTTAATGATAATTGCCCTGTGAGATAAAAGTAGCATCAAATTGACATTCCTGTGGGTAAAGTGGTGGTCGTGGTGAGGGGTGCAATTCACCAAGGAATTGATATTTATTTTAACAAGTGACTTTCTACCCTCTCATTAATTTTGTTACTCGTAATTGGTGTCAACGTGAGATCAATACTGTATCCCTGCCTCATCTGTTCCTGTGAGAACTGAATTATATGTGTGCGCGCGTGTGTGTGCGCGTGTGTGCGTGTGTGTATGTGTGTGCCTGCATGCGTGTGTGTGTGTGCCTGCATGCGTGTGTGTGTGCGCCTGCATGCGTGTGTGTATGTGTGTGTGCCTGCATGTGTGTGTGCGTGCGTGCGTGCGTGAGTGCGTGTGTGTGTGTGTGTGTGTGTGTGTATGTCTTGCGAAAACAGGAAAGGATTCACACTGTGCAAGGTTATACCTAATCCCCACTACTATCACCAAGGTTGTACACGGGAGCTGTGAAGGCTCTGCCTAAATGTGGTCCCCAGGGCTGCTGTGGCCATCTTGTCACTGTCAGAAAAAGCCCGTGTCCTCATCACTTTCCCCGATATTTGTCTAATACTTTGTCAAGACTTCTCAGGAAGTAGGTCGATCTTAAGTCCAGAAGAAAACCCAGGAAACAGATCCCCTAGAAAAGCTTCTTGGCTTACAATTGCTTTTCAGAGCCTTGATTCGTGGTCACATAATAAATGCTATTTCTAGCAACTTGCTCTCTTTCGTTTTCTTCCTTTAGTCATTTTGAAGCGTACAATGCTATTTCTAGTCAATATAGCTTTGGAATGAGAACTAATTATGTTTCAACGATCAACTTAAAATTCTGAGTGAGAATTAACTTGAGAAGTCGATTGATAAAATCTAAAGCGAAAATAGCGAAATCGTCCGACGCTACTGTTTCTAAGACTGTCATCCTCTGTCCTTCCTCTAGCATCCTTCTTCACTGACCGGGCGCTGGCTTCTGTGTTTCTCCACTTTCCCCTGTCTGCCCTGCCCCACCACAGAAGTGATCAGGTGGCATGGGCTGTTCAAAGAATCAGCAGGGCAATGCCAGTGAGGGTCTTGAGGGAGACAGAGGACTGCAACATGGATCGCCAGTGTTCTCTGGAAAATACGAAGGATGTCAAGACGCCAGGGAGGAGTCAGCAGTGAGAATTCAAGTCACATTTGTTGTGTTTGCTGTCTGTGCCAGGTGCTGTGCCTTGTACTTATTCGCTCGTTTGGGGGTCTGCTCTTTTCTCTTTGGCCATGGTGTCATATCTAGGGTTTATGGCATTGAGTATTGAAGGTAGGATGTTCAAGTGTGTAAGTTAAACATGCTACCGTCCCAGGCCCCAAATATACCATCTCACTGGATCTTTTCAGCCCTCAGCCAAGGAAGATGTCATGTTCCCTTTTGCAGACGAGATTTCAGAGTCAGAGAAATACAGAACGATCCCCCAAACCATATCATGAGGGCAGGGATAAATAGGGCTCTTCCTATGACTCCACAGGCTGATAATTTATCTCAATGGACATGATTACAGTCCAGTGCCTGGAGCAACTTTCTTTACCATGATAAAGAATTGTGAGGGTTCCCGTAGTGAGAAATATATATAGCTTAAGTGGCTTCTAAACAACAGAAATTGTTTTAGAGAAATTCTCAGTTTTAGAGGTGCTGAAATCCAGGTTCAAGGATGAAGGGCCTGGATATTCAGTGTTTGTCGAAGGCCAGTTCTAGCGTTTTTGCTGCTTAGAAGAGGCACATGAACCCTTTGAAATTTACCTATGGCTGTGACCAGAGCAGCCATAGAGACATGTGCTTGGATGCTGCATAAAAGGATGTAAACGAAATTCAGGCTAGTTGATTTGATGGTTATCTTCCATGTCAAGGTTACAGAATTTAGGTAGCCATGGAAATACAGCACTGGGTGCTTCCAGAAATGAAGAAATGAAGGCCCACCATGAATGTTAGTAACACACACACACGTATGTGATATATAGATAGATAGACAGATAGATAGATAGATAGATAGATAGATAGATAGATAGAGATACAGCTATAGATATAGATATAGATATAGATATAGATAAAGATATGGAGAAGGAGGAGGATGCAGAGAAAGAGAAGGAAAAAGAGGAAGGAAAATAGAAGAAGAAGAAGAAGGAAAGAGAACAGTCTCGGTAACCAAGCAAGTAGCATTACTGAAGCTCAAACCTGAGTCTATCCAGCTCAAAGTCTTTGTGATCTTTTTCTTATGTCTTTGTTTAACCCATGTAAGTTTCTTCTCAAAGGAGTCTCAGGATCAGGAAGCCTGAACTCAGAACATCTTGGACACTTCTCTGCACTGAACATTTGGCTGCCATGCCTATATTGACTTTCTCCTGCATTCACCCCTGGTTTCCTGTAGGGAGTGTAACTGAACTGATCCCTCAGATAAGCTTCCACGTACCCCAAACCTCACCCCGCTCAGTACCTGCTCCTTGTAAAGGCTCCGTGTTTACTTGATATCAGTCTCCTAAAGAGAAATGTTGTTTGGCTGCATAAAACAACACATGTACTTATTATATTCTAGCACTACTTTGCTCATATACAGTGTACACTATAAATCACAACATAAAAATACTACATTTTAATAAGAATGCATTGGCAATAATGCAGTTAATGTTACAATCATGGTAGTGACTTCAGGCTGCCATTAACTGACAATAGTCAAGGATACAATATCCACTGACACAAAGCCCTGACATTAAGGGAGTGGTAGAGATTCCATATTTCAGTCATCTTGACACCATTTGTATGTGACTGCACCATACATTTGATTATGCTGGCCTTGTGTTTTCCTCTGTGACTACTCACAAGGGGAAAAAAATCTTCCTCAAAGATTTTACTTTTAACTTGTGTTTGTTTGCTATCCCATTTTTCTGCTGTCCACTATTTATTTTAAGGGAAATTCCCAAGCCATCTCTTCATTTTGTGGAGGCTGGGTGCCACTTTGCAGACACTTGTAACCTGGCAAACTGAGTGAAGCCATTTTGGTAGTAACTGAGCAGACCTTTCTGACCTTTTTAGACTCCTGGGACACATCTGCACACAGGGTATACCTACACCATATCACTTGAGGAATAGTAACCTGGGGGGGCACATGTAACCCAAAGCAGACACAGCTGCCTGCTCTGCTCCTTCTGTATAGATTAAAGGAAAGGACACAAATGTGATTCCCAACCTTGTAGTGGCCTCCTTCACACTGAGGATGCCTGCTCTTGACTTCAAAGGTCCACTGCTCTGGACAGGCTCTGAAGAGTCAGTGATGCCTTCATTGTTTTCAATTGATTCAACCAGAAAGATCAATCTTTCACCTTCCTGCCTGTGTTTGTCTCTGTCTCTGTCTCTCTCTTTTTCTTGCTCTCTTAGCATCTAAATACTTAAAAATGTTTACTGTCATCATTTAATCACTCAATTATCTCCTCTTCTCATAACAGCTCCTCATGAGGTAGATTTTTTTTTCCGTAATTTATAGGTAAAAAACTTAAGGCAGAGAAATACTGGATTACGGATGGATGTGAATCTGTCCTGGGTCACACAACTGAAAAATTACAGAGCTGAGATTTTTAACTTCTAAGGGCAATCTGAGCCCATAGGCTTCTAAGCTATTCCAATCTCCTCCCATTTTAGTAATGTGTGTGCATGTGTATACTATATAAGCAACATTAGTGTACTGAGACATATATACAAATGTAGCGTTAGATTTCTGTATTTTCCATCTACTCATGTATCTATCCATTTATTCATTTCCTTACTTCTCCAATATGTTTTTGAGGAACAAAGAGTTATAAGACTATATTCTAGGCACAAATAATGCAACACTGAGTATAACACACCATGTATCCCTGACATTCTGAGGCTTTATGGATATAAACAATAAATATGCATTTAAATTATAAGTAACCTAAATTAGTGCTAAGTTAGAAAATGATGGGCACTGAAGAGTGTTAGATACACAGGAAAACGAGGGTGAGTATGTTATGGGGGAAAGTTTTAATTAAGAGTCAGGCAAAGCCTTACTGAGTATAGAATATTTGAACCATGATTTGAAGAAGTGGAAACAGAAGCCTAAGTTTTGCCTAAGCGTCTATGTGGAAATCAAAATAAGTGCTCCTAATGTTCTATCAGGAACCTGTGAGCAGGTAAAAGCGAGCTCATTAACCATCTCAGCTATAGGGGTCACCTCTGTCACCTGGGAAATCACAACAGTGTTGGGAAATGGAAAAGTGATGGTCGAGTAACAAACTGCAAGCAAAAACGGCAATCAGACCAGGCTGTGCGTAGTAGAGAGACATGAGAGAAAGACACAGAAGCCTCTAGAAATAGAAAACTCAAGGGAGGTGCTTCCCTAGAGCCCAGTTGGAAGGCAGCTTTTACAGCATTTCCAAGACAGCCAGAAACCTGACTTCCCAACTGTAAAAGTGTGATTTGTCCCGTATAAACCCAACAGTTTCCGACAGTCTGTCATGGAAGCAACAGGAAACTAATAAGTAACGAAGGGAAGAACAATGAGAAATGGAGCAAAAAATAAGAGTCGCCCATGCCTATGGAGGCTGTAATTGTGTAAGATGGAAAGCACTGGAGGGCTTTGAAGGGGAGACTGAAATCCATTTGGAAAGAGTTCAATGTTGGAGGAACGACCCAATGCATGAAAATAGAGAGCTGGGTAAGAGCTTTATAAGAATGATGGGCAATATGGAAGCAGAAGAGAAACTTGGAACCACAAAAATAAACGATGCCAGAAATACTGATAGTGAAGAGAGTGAGAGGCACCCACAACAGTCTCGTTCTCAACAGGGAGTCCTGTGGCTGTTTCACCAGGCTGGCTGTGAGCATGCGCTACAAGACGGAGCGGACCATTTCCAGCTTCTGCCTGACCATAGACAGACTGCGGGAGGGGCGCCTCGATTGTAGGTGTGGGGTGGAGTGTTGGTAGATAGGATGTCGATTTTACATACGCTAAGTTTCTATTGTAAAAGCAGTGCGATTTCACCTCACATATTTTCAGTGACTCCTAACGCCGATCTTCCTCCTGGTGTCTTCTGGGTTCACCATTTTTATCTCCTGTGTCATTTTTAGTTCCTTTGAGTTCCTCTAGTTACCTTCTGTCTTTGTTTTGTTCTGTTCCGTTTTTGTTTTTGAGACAAGATCTCACTAGGGAACTCAGCATTCTCGGGCCACACTTGAGCTTCCCAGGTGTGGAGTTAAAGGCACACACCACCACGGTTGGCCTTATCCTCATATTATGACATGAACGACAAATGCACCTCATTGAGCATGTTCATGAGTAGCTTAAGACCTAGAGTTACTTATCACCCAGTTGCCCATCAAAGAGCTTCTCCCTGGGTGCTGCTGCTTCCTCTCCATGTTGTAATTACTTACTGTCTGCATTTTAGTGTGAAAAGAAACAAGGTCCTGTACACTCAAAATGACAGATTTCGAGCATGCTATTAACCCCTGCTCACTGGGCTAATTTTTGTTTTGCATTTTTCTCTTCAATTCCAGTTCTCTGCTTGCTGGGGAGGGGAGTGCTATTTTAGTCAGATTCTGAGTGGTATGACCCCCTAGAGTTTTAAATAGCTGAAGTTACCGCTTTTTCACTCTAATTCTAAAATGATAGTTCATCTGGGTATATAAATCAGGCAGAGAGAGGAGACAGTTCCGTTAGAATCAAACAAGACATGTCTTGTGAGAGAATTGAATGAAGCTCAGCTGTAAACCTGTCATGTGGGGTTTTACCATCAGGAAGCCCCTCCCTGTGATCTGGCTTCCACACTAATCAGAACAAATAAATTCTGTGCTTTCTATAACTCACAGCATATGTTGAAAGTTGGCTAAGACAATCAGTGAAGCAATTTCAGTGAGCTGGGGGTTAATAGCAGCACGGTGTGCATTAATTTTAAGTATTTTCATAAAAGGTTCAAAGTATTTTTAATGTGCCCTTCTGGTTCAGAGGTGTTTATGAAACAGGCTTTACAATTTGGTTATTTATATTGCTTTTCCTCAACTTTATTCTTCTCATGTAATTTAAACAATTTAGTATGAAGATTTAGTTAAGAGAGGCACTAAATCCCCTATTCTATGTTATACACAGTAAAATCTCAATCTCCAAGGGGAAGTATATTTTAAATATATTTGTATTCATGGTAAGGAGACTCTCTGCCTGTATCCTTATGTGAACCTGGAAAATGTCCATATGAGAGGGGACATCATGGTGGCCCCTTCTAAATGTAGACTCATGACAGGTATTAGGACTGTTGTCTCCAAAAATCAACTTGCTGCTGACTCCATACTCTGCTGCCAAAATACATCTTCTAATAAACATGAATAAATACATTGATGAAGAAACCAGAAGCCATAGAAGTATTTTTTGTCCCATTCAAAGATGGCTATTGTGACCCACAAAATTCAAGAGCAGAAATCTGTTTCAAAATGGCCGTAGTAGTGGAAGCTGAAACAGTTGTATAGAAGGAAAGAAAACCAGTATGTTTGAATACTCACAAAAAGATGTGTTTCCTAATAGGAGCTGGCAGGTATGAAACAAGACCACAGAACTGTTGGCATTTATAATATTATTTATACTCTTTCCTGAATCCAGGTACCATACTGCGATTTTTATCCAGCAGTTAAAAAGCTGTGAAAGCTGATAAAATTTAACCAAGAGTTATTGTGCTTGCCTCCTTACAAAAGAGACCCTTTTATGGCTCATGTTCACAGTCTGCCCACTTTCATTTTAACCCTGATTTCTGAAGTTTCCTGTCTATGAAACTGTATAAAAGGTTAAACTTGACATAAATTCTTCAGGGTTGTGGAGTTGCACCTTTAATCACTTTCCCATATTTTTCTGTGATGGCCACACTATAAACTGGTTTGTTCTGGACATCAAGCTGTTCTGATCCCTTGACTAAGTTGCAAGGAGCCAACACACTCTTTCTGGGTTGAGTTACTAATTGATTAGGCTAAAAGCAAGGATGCTGCCATTTATGGACACCTACTGTGCTCCACTTCTTTTTAGGGTACAGCCAACCATTTTTCCAGCCTTACAAAACAGAAAACACCACTTCCACTGCCAAAAAAAATTAATAACAAAGTCCCTGTGAGATAAAAAGAACGTGTTACATAGCAAATATAGGAAATAAGGGTTTCCTGTCACTTGAAATACGAGCCCGGTCTAGTGGTACATGCCTGTCATCCCAGTTACTCGGGAGACTGCAACTACAAGATCACAAGTTCAAAGATAACCAGACTACAAAATGAGTTCAAAACTAGTCTGGGAAAGTTAATGAGACTTTGTCTCAAAATAGGTTACATGCTCATAAACTTTCATGACTCCTCCTGTCTCTAACTCCTATGTTACCCTAGGCTTACACACACATTGCTGTACTGAGCTTTACATGCGCTCTGGGGATTCAAACTCAGGCTGTCACGGTTGTAAGACAAGCTCCTTACTTGTTGAGCTGTCTCAGTTCTCTGAGCATTCTTTTTCTTTCCACTTATGAATATCCATTGAAGCTACTCAGGTGTGAGTGGGTAGGCCAGATCAAGAAGCATGTTTTAAGTTTTGTCTTGAAGGTGAGGAAGGAATTTAAGTAGCCATCTCTATCCTACTCTGGTCCACTTCCTTAAGCCCCTGCAGTGTCCTTTCTCAGACACCAGAGACATCCATGTCTTCGCTAGCTGTGTCTCAGGCCTTTATTTCCAAAGCAAGCCCTCAAGTGTTCATCAGCAGCATCCAGAAACTGTTGGAGAAGTCAAAAGTTTGCATAAGGATAATACAAGTATCATTACTCCAAGGGTTTACAATCTTGTAAGAAGAAAGCATTCTCACTGTTAATTCATCTGCACTTGGTTAAACACAACAGGAGACCCATGAAACAATGATGTCAAAGAAGAGACAAATTAAGTCTTCCTGAGAGATCTGTGTGGTGATTCCTGGAAGAGATGGGCTCTTTGTTGGTTCTGAAAGTTGAATAGGAAAATAATTTCCTTAGAAGAGAAAGCAAAGGATCCTCGGGAGAGGGAGTTACATGCATGAGGAATAAGAGACCACACATGATGGCCTGCGTAAAGGAAGTGCAGGATGAGAGAAGAGGGGAATACTGGCTTCCTGCAGCTAGCAGCTTGAATGAAGTACCAAAGCTTGATTGACTGAAACTAGAAAAGTAGCATAGTTCTGGAGGCTTGAAGTCTGAGTCAAAGCCTCAGCAGGACCGTGTTCTCCCAGATGGCTATAGGGTAAAGTACTGCATTGTTACTTCACAGGTTCCGGTGCTCTCTAGTGTTTTTTGGTGTAAGGTGTCATCTTCTCTTCATGTAGAGTTTCACAACTTCCTTCCATGTCTGTCAGTCTCCATGTGTTCCCATGTATTTATCTTTATATTTATTACCGTGTGTGTGTGTGTGTGTGTGTGTGTGTGTGTGTGTGTGTGTATACGTGTGCATGCATGTAGGTGCATGTGTGATGTTTCACATGCCATGGTCCACATATGAAAAATAAAGGAAAACTTCCAGTGTCAATCTTCAACTGTTAGAGACAGGATTTCCTCTTTTTCTCTACCATACATGTACATACAGTCCAATTGCAGGATGAGATTCAGGAGAGTCTCCTGCCTCCACTCCCAACCCATCATAGCACATCTGCCTTTATATGGGTTCTGGAAATCCAAAGTTTCCCTCTTGCTTGCATGGCAAGAACTTTATCCACTGAGCCATCTCTACAACCCCAAATATCTCTGAAGGGAAATGTCCTTCTGTGTGTGTGATGAATAAAACACTGGCCAATAGAGGAAGGAAGATAAGCAGGACTAGGAGACAAGAAGAATTCTGGGGGAGGTAGGCAGGAAGAGACCATGAAGAGATGTCATGTAGCTGCCAAAGGAGAAACAGGTCCAGACATTCTCTGGTAAGCCAAAACCATGTGAAAATATATAGATTAATAATTATGAGTTAATGATTAAGAGAGAGCTAGCCAGTAAGAAGCCCTAGCCATCGGTCAACAGATTTATATTTAATATAAGTCTTTGTGTGTTTATTTGGGGCTAGAGTAGCAGCGAGACCTCGCAGGAAAGAACATTCCAGCTACATATCTCCTTTTTAAGGAGAAAATAAATCTCAATGGGGTAGGGTCCCATCCAACAAATTCACTGAAACTATTTTGTAAAAAATCTTATATTTATATATTTACATTCTGAGAACCAAGAGCTTAGGACCTCCACCCATCTTTATTCTGAATATAACATACAATTCTTTCTGAAACTTGTGGTAAAGGTTAAAATGGTGGTTTAACAGCTGTGTTGACTCAATCATTCATCCAACACACATTGTTATATATGCCATGACGAACATGCTGCTAGAGGAAAAACAAAAAGAAAAAGGTTTCTGCCTACAAAGCACTCTAAATGATTTTGGATGACACGATGAAATTAGGAAAAAAAAAACATTTTATTAGTCAGTGTTTTATAATGACTCATTCTAAACTCGGTGGCTTGTGACATCACTAAGGGTCTAAGCAATCTAGACTGTGCTTATCAGGAAAGACTCTGGCAGGCCAACTTCCCAGCACACTGTCAGTTGGGGCACTGTCCTCATGACTCTAGTTGGGGGCTTTCTTATCATGATGCCATTTGCAGAAATTGATCATATAGTGAAGAAATAAGAGGAAATCACCCAGAGATATCATTTCTATTCATATCAAATTAGGCAAAGCAAGGCATAGTACCAACTTCAGATTTTAAAGAAACTATAGTCACATTGTCAAGAAAGTGGATACAGGGAAAAGGGAAGAACTAGAGGCAGAACACCAAGGGACTTTTTGTCAAACAGAGCAAACAAACAAATGTAGTATACTGGTAATTTCGCCAAGCCTTTTACTGACTTTACAGAAATCATTTGCTTGCTCTTGTAAGGTGAACTCAAAAGCATTCTGTATTCTTGTGTTCTCACCTTAATCGTTTTGGGGGAAAGAAGGAAACCATAATATTTAAGATTAAAATAAAGGGGTTAAATGTTGTCTGAGAAGTATATCAAAAGGACGCTGCCTAACGTGGTGGCAGATACAAGCTTCATTGGTCATAGGGAAGTAATGGAGTATGAAGTGGCTGTTACATCCTTTGGGCTTAAGCACAGTGTTCCTACTACTCTGTGGGGTCACTCATCTATTTACCCAGACATAAAGCATTCATGATGTGGAGAATACCAGAGAAGTTTTGGTGGTCATTTCTCTTTATCGATTACCAACAAGTTAATGGTGTTAAGGGCTGTCTGAAGGTTTTATAGGAATGAAGATTAGGTGTAGGCTATACAGCAGTGTCATCCAATCCTGAGCTGACGTCTTCCTGTTGTCAGTGTTCATTCAGCGCCCTTCTGCATCTTTACTGCTAACATCATCCTCCCTCTATCCATGTGCATTCAACCTCACCAGAGTGGCAGCTCCCACAGACCTGGAGACAGAAGATATCTCTGGGCCCCTGTTTGTAATTGAATTACAGTTCAAACACATGAACCCTTGATCTGTGAAAGAGACAAGGATCTAGACGTCAGTGTGCTTCATCATGCAGAAATGTACATTTGCTTCTGTGGAGTAGAGAAAACTAAAAGAAGGAAGAATTCCTAGATTATTTTTTCCTACTATGTTAAAGGCACTGTATAATCATAGACAATTGACAAAGTTAAAAGAAAATCCTACAAAGGAAGATAAACATTAGCTTTCATATCCAGAACCCATAGATAACATGGGCAGCATCTGAGTTGATTTCCTTCCAGTGACTCCTGTATATGCAAAAAAGTGTATAGTTCATATAAAATTGCAACATAGAGATGGTATACTCCTTATTCAGCTTTAATATTATGGGCATTAACACAGATCATTTTTACTAAGTTTTCTTCAGAAATAGGGCTTGTATGGCTTTGATTCATCCAATGATACACTGGTACCTTTTTGCTTTTAAAATTAAATTTCTTATTGTCCAATTTGGCTTTTGTAAATCATAATAGATTCTTGCTATCAGGATGCTTTTTTATTTTATTTTTTGTAAAGATATTGACTTTCTATCCTTCAGTTTGTCTAACCCAAGATTTTGCTTGTTTGTTTTGTTTTGTTTTAAGAAGCCAGGCAGGATATAATATGCTGGTGATTCATTCAGAGTGCTGTTCAAAGAAGCAGGAATAAGGGACAAGTAGAGTGGCCTGAAAGGAGGAGAAGCTAAAGCAGGAGCTGGGAGATCAGAGTCACTGTATCACTGATAGGTACAAGGAAAGAAGAAACTCCCGTGTACGTAATGTTGGACAAAGACATCTTTACACAGTTTCTAGGATGCACATGCATGGATACCAGGTAAAGTCCTTTAACACTAGTTTGACTAAGCCTGGGCGAATTCACAGAAGGTAGTGTCTAGCCTTGGCTGGGAAAACCTGGGTAGACTGGCTAGAATACAAAGATGTGTGTGAGCCAATGCCTTGCTTCTGGACCTACAATGTTATGCCTATTGAAAACCAAACTGAGACAAAACCCATAAATGTTTGTGTTGCTCACACTTTCCTCAAGCTTGGGCTTAGTCCAGGGTTTTCAGTCTACACTCAGTTAATCCCATGGTCTAGGCCTCTGGTGATCAGTGATGATGGGGCAGAGGGGCGGGCCATCATCACTGCTGATGTTATGGTAACATCATCAGAGTTGCTGATGTTACGGTAACCAAAGATTGATAATTCCAGGACACACTCCAGCAACCTACTTCCTCTAACAGCACCCTGCTGGCTGCTTCCATCACTTCCCTATTAGTGACCAGTGGATTTAACCCACAGGTAAGACTACAGCCCTCATGAAACAATCCCTTCACAAAAGTCCATCAGCTGGCAACAGAGCCTTGAACACAGGCATCATTGGGGCAACATTTCAATACCAACTAATGACACTGACCAAAACAAATATCTTAATGTCAGATTTATAGCATTAGACAATGGAGAAAGGTAAACAGGAAGAAAGCCAGAGCAAGGGAAAGAAAGCCATCACACTGCCTCCTCTTCTTCAAATGACTCCTAACATGTCTGCTCCAAGATCCTCTTCTGCATATATCCCCAAGGGAGTGTGTTCAGGGTGTCCCATGGCTTTCTTCCTATGCAATCAAGTTGGCAGGGAATCCCAACTTAATAGCAGAAGTTCTTAAGATAGACTTTCATGTCTGTGTATATGCTCAAAATTACAAAGTAATTTAGGACAGACCTATAAAATTTGGAGCCTTTCACTTCAGTAAATCTAAATTCCCCCTGTAAATAGTATCATTACATACATTCTGGTGAACACATAGATCCATTAAATACGACAGGGGAGATGGATGTAAGGAGGAATAAGCATATTTCATTCAACAAAAGTGGCATAATCTATTTATTTGTGCTAACATGAGTAAGATAAGAATAAAACCAGATTTATTGAGGCGTTTATAATAGCCCCAAGGATTATGTGTTATGGCTTTAAGCTCTGGAGATTTCTTTCACATATGTTGCCAGAGGGGATGGGAGTGAGATGGAATTCCAAACTTATGGACCAAATAAGAATAATGGTGGTATTGATTTCACTGGGATGCTATGAGCACAAAACAAGGCACTTAGTCCAGTGCCAAATCCAGAATAACTACATTTTAGCAGTTTTTGTGCTGTCAGATTTCACAGAGTTTAGATGTACTAATCTTTATCCCATTTCAGCCAGCCTGACTTCCCATATCTCACTAATGGTACTTCAGCAGCATAAAGGTCACAGGAAGCATGGATCCAGATGTCACACTTCCTTCTCTAACAGACGGCATAACACTCTGCCTACAATAAACTGTCAATAAATAACATTGGTCCTATATCTAATTACAAAGTTGCTTATATATAGTAAAAAAAAAAAAAAGATGCTTTGCTTAGCATCGCTTTGAAGGACATTAAAGATATCAAGCACCTTTGGTCAACTACATGGTGATAAAGATTTGAGATGTTTGTAGATCATGGCCACATACTTTCAAGATATTTTGTTTTAGGAGAGTAAGACTGAACACTAGGATACTCAGGAGGAAAGCCCAGTGCTTATTGTCAGGGGGAAAGAAATGAGGTAACAGAATTACTGAAAACTTCCTGCTTCAGGCTAAGACGGAGCATGTCGTGTAGGCTCCTATACAGCCCTTAGAGAGAAAGAGGGAAAGGTTCTGCAAAGATTATCCAATGATAAAGTTATTCAACAGTACAGATTGTCTTTCTTTTACATTTGTTTATTTTATGCTGCTGATGATTGAACCTGGGCCTTTGCTGGGAATGGTCTCCCCCATTCAATGGAAAGTCAGAAGCCACATTTATGTTTCATTAGACATTTGAGATTATATAATTGCAACATTTCTTTCTTCCCTTATATCCCTCTCCTTCAAATTCATGGCCTCTTATTTTTCATTAGTTGTTATTACATGGATCCTCGAGATCAATGAAAGAGCTACCATTTGTTTCTTTTTCTTAAGATTGACTTGCATTCATGTGTGTGTGTCTCTGTGCATATTTGTATTTATGTGTGTGTATGCCTCTGTGTGTGTGTGCATATTTGTATTTATGTGTGTGTGTCTCTGTCTGTGTGTGCATATTTGTATTTATGTGTGTGTGTCTCTGTCTGTGTGTGCATATTTGTATTTATGTGTGTGTGTCTCTGTCTGTGTGTGCATATTTGTATTTATGTGTGTGTGTCTCTGTCTGTGTGTGCATATTTGTATTTATGTGTGTGTGTCTCTGTCTGTGTGTGCATATTTGTATTTATGTGTGTGTGTCTCTGTCTGTGTGTGCATATTTGTATTTATGTGTGTGTGTATCTCTATGTGTGCATATTTGTATTTATGTGTGTGTGTATCTCTATGTGTGCATATTTGTATTTATGTGTGTGTGTATCTCTATGTGTGCATATTTGTGCATATTTGTATTTATGTGTGTGTGTCTGTCTGTGTGTGCATATTTGCATTTATGTGTGTGTATCTCTGTGTGTGCATATACCATATATGTGCAGGTACCTGCGAAGACTAGGATATGACATAGGACCCCTGGACCTAGAGCTACAGGTGGTGGTCAGCCACTCTTCCTGGTTGTTGCAATCTGACCCAGATCCTCTAGAAGAGCAGCAAGTATTCTTGACTGCTGATCCTTATCTTTAGTCTCAGCCACACTTTTCTTGGCACTGTAAAATCTTTCTCTCTCTCTCTCTCCCTCCCTCTCTCTTTCTCTCTCTCTCTCCCTCTCTCTCCCTCTCCCTCTCTCTGACTCTCTCTTTCTCTCTCACTCTCTCACTCTCCCTCCCTCTCTCCCTCCCTCTCTCTCTTCCTCCCTCTCTCTCTCTCCCTCTCTCCACCTCTCTCTTCTTCTCCTCATTCTATATCTCTTTCTGTTGGGAAGGGTCTTGTTTGTTTGCTGCAGTGCAGAAACTTCCAATGATGAGACAAATCCAAAGCTCCCTGCTTGGATGAGCTGGAGTTCAGAGACCCTGGCCAACATTTCAAAAGGTTCCAGTGGACAGTGATGTGTGTTTCGGTGGTGGCCACCACTGCATGGCTATTACTGGTAGATTTGTATCTGTTCCTACAACAGCAGCATGAAAGAACAGGGCCCACAACAGCAAGTCAGGCCAGGGACAGACACTTTAAAAAGCCATCATTTGGAAGGGTTATAAAGAATAGTCATCTAGTCAATGTTCATTAGAAACCATGAGAGCATCCTTCTTGGGACAGAAATCTTCCTCCAGACAGAGATAGTACTGTGGTCCTTTGCAAATTAATCAATTGTAAAGGCAATTCCATTTGTCTATAAAAAGTATGGAGTGTTGTCAGGGAGATGCTGTGCTGCTCCTCTGACACCTACCACTGCTGTAAATAAACAAAGAGCTGCCTTAGTCTGTTCTCAGAAGAGCCACTCCTAACCCTTTTAGGGCAGGAGAACGATGTGTGCACAACACTCTCCTATCAGCAGCTGTTCCTATTTCTCAGAGGGTTCCAGTTGCTTCAAACGGAAATATTTGGAACAGTCCCCTAGAGACTGTTCAAGGACCAGAGTGAGGTCCCAGCATGTGGAACAGGCAGATTCAAGATTCTACTGGCACACACTCTGGAAGCAATTTTCAAGTGCTCGTTCTCTCAGAAAGATGTTTGCAACGAAAGAAGGTTGAGCATGGCAAAGATGCGCTGAAATGGATAGCCACTTTAGTACAAGGATGGCACTGAGTGACTCCTATCTTCTGGAATACAGTAGAGACACATAGATGCAACTGTTCCTGGGAGCAGGAGCTATGCACGTCGCGCCAACCTCCAGTCCCTCCACTTCTGTAACACAGTAACACTCAGAAGTATATGTATGTATAATGCATATGCCATTGCATAATTGCCCACTAAATGAAAAACAGCAAGATGTCCCCGCTGTGCTCTTATTGAGATGATTAGTCCCCTATTATTAATACAGCCTTTGAAGCTATCATAACATCCAAATTCATGGTAATTAAAAATGCATGGGGCTGTGAAGATGACTTAGTATCTGATGTGCACGCTTGAGGACCTGAGTTTAGATCCTCAGCACCCATGTAGAGGGCCAAATGCAGTAGCACACCTGTAACACAGTGCTCAGGGGAGAGGGGTTGAGATCTGTGAACCTCATTGGCCTGCCAACCTAGCCAAATAGAAGATCTTCAGGTTCATGAGAGATCATGTCTCAAAAGGTAAAACTAGATAGCAACCAAAGACACCTGGTGTCAAGCTCTGGCCTTGATATTCACACTCACACACTTGGTCAAACCTACCCTAGAAAATAGATCACACACACGCACACGCACGCGCGCGCGTGCGCGCGCACACACACACACCAAAGGGCATGTGTGCCTTAGTTTTGTAGCTCTCTAATATCCTAGCACACCAGGCACGCGTACACCAAGAATGTTTCCTGGGACTCACGCTCCCATCTTAAAATTCTGACTATAAATTACACCGTGCTCTTCAAATACATCAGATGAGGAATGACTCTGTGTACTCTGAAGACCTAGGGGGCATCTGACAGACTTGCAGATTTCCAACTGACTCTGGTCTCCCTGCCAGCTTCCAAGAGTGTCCCTCTAATACCTGGTAAAGTCATTGCTGTCACTCCAAAACAAGCTCAGAAACATGTACTGAGAAATAACAATTTCTGCAGACCTTTCCTCCCCTGATCCTTCAACTCTGAAGGATAGGCTCCATCAAGCCAGTCAGTTTCATCTTAAAGGCAAATAAAAAGTTATTGGCACCAGAGTTCAAATATTTCATGGAGAATAACACTTGAAAAATGGCTAAAATATGTCATTGATTTTACGTGCAATTTGAAAAGAATGAAAACACTTCTTACGCAACTCCTGAAGCAGAGTTTGTTTTCCAGCGTGCTTAATCCTTGTAAGTAACTTGACTATTTCTTAATATCAGTAAAGACTGTGTGCAATCATTTGCCTTCAGATTCCTATTTCCAGGTTCCAAAAATAACACATTTTTAAAGATGCTCACATCCTTTCAAACACACACCAGGAACATCACGGTTGCTGAGTTGCTGGGCAGCGGAGTTTGTCCAAGTGATCCACCTCCCTCTAGGAGTCTGATAGGAGGAAGATGCCCCCCTGCTCACTGAAGGAACTTGTCACAGATCAGAAAGCCTTTCCTTTATCACTTAGGGGCCACATTGCAGCATAAAAATCACATTCAGGAGGGCAAGAAGAAAGGGTCCAAGCGTCTGATTTCACTTCCTCAGCAGGTGTCTACTTAGCTGGACCTGGAGGGATGCGGCTGCACAGCTTTAAGATGCTGGGGACCGTTTACCTCCAGCTGTGCCTACCTAAGCAAAATGAGTTGGCTAATAGAAGCAATTACCTGGTGATTCAGGCTCAATTACAACCCCCATCAAGAAACAAAATGGAAAATTTGGAATTTTTGCCAAATGAGTCAGGTTGAGTACCTTGTCTTCAGAGATTTAAAGCTGTGTTTAAAAGTTTAAAAAAAAAAGGGGGGGGGGGTAGTGCTACATCTTCAGAGTATCAGAGTAGGGCTTGTGGTTATCTTGTGAGCACGTGTTTGTGTGTGTGTGTGGGGGGGTGTATGTGTGTAGTGTAACTGTAAGTGTTTGATGTGTGTGATATGTATGTGTGTACCAGTAATATGTATATTGTGGTGTGTGTCACATATGACCACATGCATGAGGTATGTATTGTACATGGTGTGTATGAGATAACCGTGTATATGTGTAATGTGCGTGCATGCTATTGTGTGTATGTACGTGTAGTGTGTGTATAGTGTGGTGTGACTGTTCATTTAGTTGGTGTGGTATATGTGTGTGGGTTACTGTGTGTGTGTGTAGTAGGGTGGTGGATGTGTTTTACCAGGAACAGAACAAAAGTCCTCAAATTTTAGCAACTGTTAGAATCATCAAGACTCAGTAATGCTAATTTCAGGCTGTAGCCTTGTGATAAATAGCTTTACATGCTGGTCTAGCACAGCCTAGACTCCTCTAGAAAAGAGTACCAGGGAGGTACTGTCTCCAGACCAGGTAGCCCTCGGGACATGTCTGTTGTGATGTCTTGATTTCCTTAATTGATGTGGGGAGCCCCAGCATGCAAGTGAACAAAAACACAAAATAAATCTGAATTCTATTATCAACTCCTTGAACATGGGATTTCTGCAAAGTCATGAACAAAAAAGATCTTATTTTGTTACTAGTGACTTATGGGTTATAGAGAAGTAATAGAAAGTGCTGTGGTATCTTTTTTGGCCACAGTGCCACAGGCATTCAGATACTTGTCCACAATGACAGTCTGCATATGCAAATGCCTTCATGCTGTTCACTATTGAGAATTCTCCTGGCATGCATGGCTAACATTTGGGCTCGTAAAAATTAAACAGATTCTAATTTATTTAGTCAAAAATACTCTTCAAGCCAGGGCGAATGACCATTCCCATGAATTAAAAATGAAGATGTCATTAAAGTATTATTTAAGGCAGTATGATGATATTGATATTTAATAATAACTTGCTGACTCCATTAAAACAAAACAAAAACCCGTTCATCCGATGTGCATGGTGGCTCATAATCCCAGCAGTTGGGAATCAAGGCCGGCAGCAGATCTCTGTGAGTTTGAGGCCAACATGGTGATAAAGCAAGCTCTGAGCCAGACAATGCAACAGTATGGTGAGACCCTGTCTCCAGAATCAGGAAGAGAAAAAAAAAAGAAAGGAAGAGGAAAAGAAAATAATGAAAAGAGGAAAGAAAGTCAACTAGTCTAATTTAAACGTTCCTTTTTTTCCCCCCAACATTGTGGAGGTGCTTTTGCATACTCACTGCTCTTGGAGACCCATGTTCGCAATGTATCTCTGTTTAATTTTGTGTAACGGTAAATGACAAAGAAAATAACACAGCTCTTCCTTTCTACAAGCATACATGCTTTTATCTGCACTAGGACATTGTTTTTAGTAGTTGCACCAAAAGAAGCAACTAGACGCAGAAAGTAACATGGCTGTGATATAGGCAAATGGGAAGACAGTATATACCTAATTTCTAAGATTTTAGGAATATGCTTACCTCATTTTTGAGTGGCTTGGCAATTTCCCCTTTGATTGGCAAAGAAGCAAGTCACATCCAAAGTTCGTGTGGCTTGTCTTAACCTTAGAAGGCTCTTTGTAAAGGAATACTGCAAATGTGGCCTCAGCAAACTAGTTCACATGAGCATATTCTATTCATAATGTATTCACTATACTGAGTTGTAGGGACAGACAAATGTTTTAAAATAATAATTTTGAAAGAAAAAAAAATCCTCAAAATTCTTGAGGAAAGACAAGTTCCATGAGAGGTTAGGAAAGTGTGTGGAATGTGAAGATAAGGTACTGGAGGTGGCAAGGAGGAACATTTCCACTTCCAGTACTATGGACTTAGTATAGACTAAGTGTACCCCTAATTATCTCTTCTTGTCATCAGCTATGGGTAACCCTGCATTTAACTTATGAGTATGGGGCAGAATGTAGAACCCTCTTTACCAGGGTAGTAGTAGTCATGGTAACTAAACAATCCAAATCATTCAACCCACAACTCTTGTCACTGTTACACTATTTTTAAAACACCTTCTGCTAAATGGTGACTTCTAAATCCACCCAAGGCCCATGAGGATTTAGAAGACCCACTTCTAAATCCATCCCCAGTGCTTAGTGGAGCCAAGTATATAGCTGCCCAAGAATAATGTTTGGATGAATAGATGGATCAATGGTGAACATAAATAAATGTAAGGGAAAGGGTGATGCCTAAAAGATGCGAAACTGTACAAGATAAAATTGCTTCTACTACATTAACTAGTCTGTTAACCAAAGTAAAGGAAGAGTTGTAGCCCAAGATGGGTAATATAATAAAATTTTAAGAATAAAGTTAGATGGTAGGAAATTCCCTTGAGAAAATCCATGTAGTTAGGTATAGCCTCGTCTGGTTTGAATGATCCTTGAAATAAGGACTGGGTTGCATGAACTTTAAGAAAATCTAGTAACTACTGGGTGTTCACTCTTAAAAATTGACATGTATATCATCCCCAACAAGACCCAGGGGACATCACAGAAAGAAATAAAGTGATAGATTAGAAGAGCTAGAGGGTGGGAGGGGTACTGAGGACTGTCTTCTACATAAGATGTGGTCAGTGTAAATCTGAACACACAGCAGTCATGACTACTGTGTATGCACACACAAAATAAGGCATGAAAGCAGGAGTGTGTTAATTGGGAACAAGAGGGGGGGGCTGACGTATTGGGAGGGAGACAAAAGAGGGTGACGCCATGAAAATTTTCCCAATGCTTTACACACATGTGGGAAACTGCCAAAAATTGAATTTTTCAAAGGGATAATTAAGTGTCAAAGAAGGATGTGATGCACACACCTCTGGCTGGTAGCAGATATGTCTGTAACATGTAGGACAAGGATTGGTGAAGAATTTGGAAAGAAGTCAGTCTGCCTTTTGGAATTATCACTACTGCAAGTGCATAATGCAGAGGCTTCAACTGCTAACAGTTCTACACCTTCCAAATCAACCCCAGAAGTAGGGGAGGAGCCTGTGGATGCTTCACACTCAAAACACAAAACACACTAAAGCATGATTTTATCTGGTCCCCAAAATAATGCTAGAGTCAGGTATGCTTGATTTAATACTTCAAGGGAAGGACATTCTACCACCTCCCAAGAGAGCCCATTTGGTTATCAAAATATCTCTTAAATAAAAGCCATAATTCAGTGTTTATATGGTTAACAATAAGATAGGCATTACCTCAGATGACATACAGGAAAAGTCTTCCTGAACAGAGAGCTAGACTGTGAGATGGACAGGTAGAATGTGAGAGAAGACTTATACATACACAGAGAGTTGGGTATATATGTATTCCTGTGTGTGATCAAATCTATATATTGTCTTTAAAAGATACTTTGGGGTTAGTGAGAAACCTGGCACTAGGGAAACTCCCTGAAATCCACAATGATGACCCCATCTAAGAATCTAAGCAACAGTGGAGATGGTACCTTAAGTGCCCTTCCCCTATAATCAGATCGACGGCTACCTTAAATGACATCATAGAGTCTTCATCTAGTAGCGGATGGAAGCAGAAGCAGATATCCTCACCTAAGCACTAAGCCAAATTCCTGGAATCCAGTTGTAGAGAGGGAGGAGTGATGGGCAAAGGGGTCAAGTCCATGCTTGGGAAACCCAAGAAACATCTCAGCTCAGCAAATGGGAGCTCACAAACCCCAGTCTGACAGCTGGGGAACCAGCATAGGACCAAACCAGAGTCCTCGAACTTGGTATCAGTTGAGGGGGCTTGGTCATCTATGGTGCCGCTGGCAGTGGAACCAGTATTTATTCCTAGTGCATAAACTGGCTTTTTGGAGCCCATTCCCTAGGCTCTTTCAGCTTAGATACAGCGGGGAGAATGTCAGTCCTGTTCCAAATGATGTGACGACTTTGATGACTCCCCATGGGCAGCCTCACCCTCTCTGAGGAGTGGACGGAGGGTGGGATGGAGAGATGGTAGGGGAGTGGGAAGACAGGAGGAAGAGGGAACTGGGATCCGCCCGGCCGCCTAGTCTTGTCCCGCCGCCACGCCAGCCCCAAATAATACACAGAGACTCTATATTTGATATTATGCCGTTGGCTAGTTACTTGTTTCTTATAGGCTAGCTCTGTCTTAAGTATTAACCCATTTCTATGTATTTCCACGTGGTCTTACCAGCGAGAGGCGGCTGGCGGTTCTACTATCTCCAGACTCTCCATATTGACTCTTTCTACTTCCTATTTCCTCCTTGTCTCCTAGTCCCTCCTATCTTCCTTTTCTATTGGCCAACAGTGCTTTATTCATTAACCAGCATGAGAAACATTTACAGAATGACATCTCCCATCAGGGATTGGTATGTAAAATAAGATTGTTTTAAAAATAACAAAAAATAAAAATATACTTTGAATCATAATTTGGTAGTTGCTCGGAATAAGTGATGATTAGGAATATGGATCAGATGTACAAAGGGGTTACTATGTGATTCACTGTGTCACACTACAGTGTCCTGGATGAAATTTTTAATTTTTTTCCTTTTTCCTTTTCCCTTTCTTCCCTTAATTTTCTTTTTATTTTCTTTGGGGGGGGTGGGAGGGTTAACGGGGTGGAGGGTGGACACAAAAGGAAGAGGAAATCAACGAGATCAAGATATATGATGCAAAAGACACGTAGAATAAATTTAGAAAGAAAAGAAAAGGAATGGCCATTGGTGTGTTAGCTGGGGTGTGACATAAGGATGTACCTGGAGAGGCTGGAGAAATGTCTAGGGCTGTCCAGGGAGATGGCTCAGTGCTTCAGATCACACGCTTCCAGAGGACCTGGTTCAGTTCCCAGCTCCGAGGTCATGTTTGGCAGCTGACAGCCACCTCCATCTCCAAAGGATATGAAGCCCTGTGACATATGCTCATGTGCATACAGGTACATGAAAATAAAAGTAATAAAAATAACCTCAAAAAATTTCACTGGAAAAACTTCTAGGGGAGGGGTGTGAGTGTGATCCCCGGGGGCAGGATGGGGGGGTAGGAGGAGGGGCCACAGCCAGAGAGAAGAAGAGTCTGAGCACCCAAGCTACCTCATGAAGCAAAGAGCATGCCAGAAGCTGTGCCTCCTCCATCTGTGGCAGAGAGTTGTGCAAACTGTCAAACGTACCCATGGCCTGTTCACTAAAACTGTGTTTAATCTAGGTTTTCACTTATGTGGCATACTTCTAGAGGTGAGCTGCAAGAAGTTCCCCCGGGGTAGAGCACTATCAGGGCAGCTTTCAGGAAGCCAGAAGTGCACGTTGCTTGTTTAGTGTCCTAAGGGGAGCTACAAGGCCAAGACCACCTGGAGTGGGACTTCCAAGCTGTGTACAGCAATTGGCACGATTGCATGCTTCTGGTTTGTCCACGTAAGGCTCATTTCTGTGTTGTTATCAAGGCTTACAGATAACTCTCACACTTCCCTTGTTCTTGACGGTTTAATGCATTTATCAACTGTACGGGTGGAATTTTAAGCCTTATAAATCTCTTTGGTTCATTCATTAAGTTCAGTTTACCAGTGATGTGACCTTGATACCGAAGGTACGTTGTAGGTTATGTTATGAAGAAATGGATTTTTTTTTCTGATATCAACAAGCATTACTTGCTCCCCCAACACTAAACTGACCAGAGTGTCCCACTGAATAAACTTCCCCACTCCCTTGCACGGTCTTTTACCCCTCCAGGTTGTCACAGCCCATTTCTGCTCTGGGAGTGGAGACTGTTTACTTTACTACCTACACACTGCCTAAGGGCTGGAGGCAGAGAGTTAGATAGATTTCTGTACTTATAGGCAAAGTGCCTCTGAGGCATAAGAGCCTTTGGAAAAGCTGCCTTCCGGTGGCATCGGTACTCCTCCAGTTACCTGGCCAGCTTCCCAGGAAGGAGGTGGAAGATGGCCTATCCTGCTGCCAACATCCCTTCCCTGCGCTCAGGAGCCAACCAGACACCAGCTGACTCTACCCAAAGAGCTGGATTTAGGCAGTAGCTCTCCTGGTCCTTGCACAGAATCGCTGGAATGGGAAATGCTTGATTCATTAAAACCTTTGGTGCGATGTTAGCTGCCTTGGGTCAGTCACAAGGAATATACCACATTGGGAGCATATTTATATGTCAATAAACTTTTAGTGCCTAAGAAAGTGCCTGAGTAAAAAAATAAATAAATAAATAAAATCAGAACAAAATTATGCAAATTTTGGAGAGAAGGTGAGTTTTCTTCTGGTCTTTGTAACAGTGAAGCCCTAGGCACCATCGTGCTACTGGCCTGGAATTAGTTGATGTATGGGGAGCTGTCAGTATTCCTTAGTATTTCCATTAAGTGCTCAAGGCAAGCGACCAAAGCATGCAGAATGCTTTATGGGACCGGCAAGGCAGTGCAGAAAGCCAAGAGGCTTTCAAGGGGAACTTCCCAACTACTAAGAGTGGAGGGCATTGTAGAGCACCCAGGCCACAGGCCTGGAAGCTGAAGACCAGGAAGGTAAATTCTATGAAGGCCACAAAGGGTGTAACTGAGCACAAAGACTTCTGGCCACTACACATCTTGCTCCCCAAAGAGAAATTCAGCGGTCAAAATAAAAAGTGATTTTCTCCACATAGCAGATCTGTAGGCCTGGCCACACCTCGGTTGGTGTTAGTGCTCTGTCCCAGGGTCCTGGAGAAGCTTCCTGGGAGAGGGCACTCCAGGCACCTCCTCAGGGTGAGTGCCTGCTTTACCCACATTGGAGTGGGTTCTGGGGCTTGGAGCAAAGGTTGATGGGCTAGCTCTACTGTAGCCATGGGTAGTAGGATGGGGTGCAGGCAGTATTTGCCAGGAATCCTTTGTCTAGTGAGGGTGATACAGAAGTTATAGGAACTAAAGAACCACCAGTTGGCATTGCAAATAACCTAGCTCCCTGGGGAACATTCACTCATCCCCATTCTGAATTTCTCCATATCCCACAGTGTTTCAGATGGGGTGGAGTGATGAGTCATGCTACTCTTTAGTAGGATTCCCTCCCCCACAAAGGTGATCCGGGGACCTGAACTGAGTGGGAAAGTATTGAGTTCAATGTAGGCCCCAAGAGGTACAACATTTTTAGTTTGGCTTACTGAGCTTCCAACTGGCCTGAGGAGCTTTATCCTGCCTCAGTTTCCTCATCTGTTCCAGAGAAGTCTAATGCACTCTAGTCAGCGGGATGCAGCGCCAGCCAGGCAGATTGAGTGTAATGCGTGCGCGCTCGCTCTGAAAACGGCTACTGCCTCTGCACCGCACTTAGTGCGTTCGTTCTTCCAGCCCAGCTAGGGGTGGAGGACGCCTTGGCTCTAAAATTAGTCCAGCTTCCAGGCGAGGCGCCCAGAGCGTCCTGCTGCCGGCCGCCGCGTCTCCCCGGACCCCTCCCGCGCCTCTCGTCTTCGCGTGGCGCTCGGAGATCACTGGTCGTCCCCCACGAGGACGCAGCTCTGCGGGGAGGGAGGAGGAGACAGCGAATCTGGGGGCTTGGCAGTGCGGCGGCGGCAGCGATGGGGAACCCGGAGCAGCTCCTCGACTACCAGTAGTGGTGCAAGCTGCCGCGAGCAGAGGCGAGAACCGCTCTTCCCGGCAGGCTGCGCTGTGATCTGGGCTGCGCCTTGGGACCTCGCTCCCGGTCCCCCTCCTCCCGCCGCCATCCTCCTCTGACTCCCCTCCTCCGCCCGCCAACCCGCAGCGGTGGCGGCGTCCTGAGCGCCAAGCCCCGGAGCGCCTCCGCTCGCCGCCCCAGCCTCAGCCGGGAGCACGCGGCGAGCACTGCGGCGGAGGCAGCGGTGTGCCCAGCTCGCCCTAGGCCGGAGAAGAAGACCACGGAGGACGCATCTGGTGCAGGAGAGCATCGCCGGACGAGGCAAAGGTGCGTGAGGATTTTTAACGTGCTTATTTGGATGCATGGTGCACCGGCTGGAGCGCACCTTTTTCAGCACAGCCCCAGCAACCAGGTTACAGAGAGGCTGTGATGGGGGGCTCCGGCAAGCCAGAGACGTCAGAAAGCGTGGGGGAAACTTTTCACCTTGTAAAGTTCCTGCCTGGGTGCCGCTAGGAGCTGTGGTCATTACCGCCACCAGCTTAGAACCCTGAGAGACTCAGCCCTGCGGCAGGAGCCAGGGGATGGGTACCCGAGTTGGCTAAGTTTAGAGCTAGGGATAAAAAAGAACAGCGGGCTTGAGGGTCTGCATGCTTGCAAGCTGCTCTGGGTCCTTGCTGAGCTGTGGCGGCTGGCTGCAGGTGGATTTGATCAGGCTGCTCGGCCGCTTGGTAGCTGGTGCTTGCAGCATTCAATGGGAAGGCGCAGATGCCAATGGATGCACTTCCAGGGCCCAGAGGCGCAAGTTGGGTGCTTGCTAGAAGAGGCTAATCGCAGAGCAGAGAACCCAGCCTCCACTTCCACGGTGCAGGAACGGTAGCCCAGACTGTTCGCCGGTCCTCTCCCGGCTTCAGAGTCTTGTCGGATTGTGAAAGGTACCGAATGACAGCCGACTTCGTAATGATACGACAGTTTGACCGAGTAGGCAGGAGATGATCCCTGTTGTTTTGACGGGAAAGAAAAAAAAAAAAAAAAGACCCACTTGCTTTGGGAGAAAGCATGATTTTTGGCGGGCGGGAGGACTGGCTTTGCTGTTTGAAAGGAGAATAGCGCGAGTCTGACCATCCCACGGATGCCGAAGGGCCCTTGCAGCACCGTGTGGGCATGTTGGAGGCGCACTGTTTCGCTCGCTCTCAGAGTCCTTCTGGGAGGTACTGAGAGGTACTGTCGGTTCGCCAGAGTGCAGTTGGGGATCTTAGGGAGCTGGCTGGAGGTGGCTGAGGGGGCCTGGATGGATTCTCGTGGCGCTCAGTGAGCAATAGGACTTGGCCAGCTGGGGTCGCTGAGCTAAAATGCATCAGGCCGGGCTGACGAGAGGTGGCGATCCTGGGTATTTTTAGCAGTATTCCGCGTTCACCGTTTCTCTCCCTAGCCGACTTTTGTCGCGTGTATTTCTAAAATGTTTAAGCTCTGACCAAGATTAGACTTTGCGGAAAGCAACTCGTTGCTTTTCTGGGCCCTTCTCTTGCGTGCTGTGGGATGCAGAGTGCCGGGTATCCCCGGCGCGGTAAGGTTCATCTCCTGGCTCCAGCTACAGGAAAGGGGGCGCTCCTGGGTGCGCGTGCTGGCGCTGTCGCCCACCTTGACTTACAATAAAGAGCAATGCCCGCCATGGGGTTGTCCACAAATAGACGAGAAGGTAGGAGTAGGCTGAAGATAGTGAAGTCACCCTGGAGGCTGGGAGTCTCCCAAAAGCGAGAAGCGTTGGCATGCGGGAGCGAGGTCAGCCAGTGTCGCGAGCCTCCCTTGGGGAGCTCCACTTCGCCGCCTCGTGCGCTCGGGACCTGGATTTTGCTTGGGGTATTCCCGAACCCACTACACAGCGGCACAAGGGAGGACCACTGAACCAGGCGAAGGATGGGAGAGTCTTTCTCAGCTTTCCCCTCTTCCCCGCCCCCAGACTCCGGCGCGTTTGCTTCCAAGTTGGATCCCACTTCCATTTACAAGTGTCAGACAAACCGCGCCAAGCACCCGCTCTCTCCGACTCAGCCAGATGGGGGAGGGAGCAGGGCGGGAGCCATGAGCCCACCAGGGTCGGCTCCTGCAGGGCAGTCCTGAGTGGTTTCCTAGCTTTTAGGCCTTGATGTTTAAAAGGTATGTAGAAGAACACTGCAAAGCCCACAGCACTGGTGGACACCCTCGTCCTAGCCTTTTATCCTCCTTCCACCGACACATTAATTTTCTGGCCCGACGCTGGTCTTTTCAAAGGCGAGTTTGGGCGGTAGGAGGAGGGGCGGGGAGCTGGCCGCCAGTCCACCTCGGTGGCTTTGAGCTCCTGGCTTTGTTGCCAGGATTTGATTGCGCACGGGCTGAGTTAAAATAAATGTAGAAAGACAAAAACAGGCCAGACTTACTGCAGGCGAAGCTGCCTTGATTCGGGAGATGGAAAGGGTGAACTGCCATCTAGGAATTGAGGACCCAGAGGCCACCGTTTCTGCTTGGATGGAGAGAGCCTAGGTTCCCTTGCTGCTGCAGGCTCCCAACTCTGGATTATCCAATGCTTGAGCGGGTACTGGGTTAGCTGTGGGGGAGGGGCTCAGTATGATGTACAGATTGAATCTCAACCAGAAAGAAAGGGAAGAGATAGGAGAGAGAGGAGAGAGAAGAGACTGAGAAATAAAGATGATATGCGCTCCTTAAAAATTCTGGTCATTGCTTCTACTCTCCACCCCAAGCCCATTCCTTCTTATTTCAAAATTGGACAGTTGCACAGGAAGAACTTAAAAAAAATACGCAAGTAAAACAGGGTTCCAAAAGACAAAGAGTTTTGTTTTTTAATGCACAATAACTTCTGCTTTATGATGTTTATGCAGTAGGGTTGGTGTGGGCGAGGGACTCAATTGTTATCTTTCTTAATATTGTATAAGAAGAAAAGTTATCTTCCAGAATTTAACCAAGTAACTAAAAGCTATTCGATCAAGAGTCCCCTTTGTTGTCTGTGTAACTCGGACAATGAACCATGTTGGAGTCGTTTTCTGAGCACTTTGAGCTGGGAAGTAGAAAGTTCCCAGAACTGTCCATGCTATAACGTCTTCCTATCTGAGCCACACAGAACTCCGCGTGAGAGACAGCTGGCTAGGAGAGCAGAAATTGGTCAGCTGCTGAGCTGGTCCCATCTCTCATCACTGCAGGATTTTCGCAGCCAGTATTTGTTGACCAGTGACTGCCTCCCCCATTTGCAATTTTTATTTATTCTAGTTCCTGGCAGAGACATTTTGGGCATTTTTAAATAGTCAGAACCCAGTCAGTCTGTTAAGTAGCAATTAAATTTGTGCTGAGCTACTAAGAAATGAAACTAGTAGCAATAAATGGGGATGAGGTGGGGGGTGCCCACTGACCTGTGTGTTACGTGGGTATTTTGCTAGCTCACAGCTTTTTGTAAAGCAGGGCTTATTCTGACTGCTCACATAAGAACAGTGGCGGGTTGTGTTATCATTCCTGCATTCTTCCCATGCAGGGGGAAGGCCTGCTCCAATCTAGATAATGAGTTATGTCAAATGGAAAGAAATAAGCAACTGCCATCGAGAAGGGGTATTGAATCATAACAGGCAAGTCGGAGGGTGATCTGTTAAGGGCTGTGTTGTTGGTCCTCACAGACCAACAATCTAGTGTTTTGTTTTGATATTATTATTTTTCTTAGGTCTGGTGAGTCTCTGTATCTTGCGTCTGTCCAGGTGACTGTTGGATAAGAGGGGAACCACACTACTGGGAGATGTCTGGTGTTTCCCTCTTGAGTTACCTCTAGTGTTTTCCTGCATTGAGAGCATTGGATATGGTTCCTGTCCTGGGCTCTGGTGGACTTGCTCCTTTCCATTGATTTCTTTGATTGCTCACGTGTTATTGATGAACCTATCTTTGCTGATTGTGGAGACATTAGGATTGGAAAGGCCATTTAAAGGACAGGGACCTGCAGGCTAGAGTTTCAGCACTCAGGTTTTGGAGGCAGGAGGATCAGAAATTCATTATTCTAGAGTTCACAGTGAGTTCCGGTCTACCAGGCCAACCTGAGCCACAGAAAAGCAAACCAGGTCTCAAAAAGAGGCAGGCTAAGAAACCTAACAGGTTCCTGCCCAGTTTCTCCTGCCACAGATGCATGTGTGCTTACCAGCACAAAAAGAAGGAATGTAGATAGCCTGCTGCCTTTTCCGCTTTTCCTTCCTCCCTGTCATTCATTCCTTTTCTCTTCCTTTTGTCTCTTCCTGTTCTCCTTCACCATTCTTTTTTCTCTCTGTTGGTTACATCCCTATCTGCTTCTTTCTACCCAATTGTGAGAGCTGGGGATGTGAAGACCCACAGTGTGACAGCTCCTATGGGAAGACTGGGGATAAAAAAATAAAAAGGTTTCTCCTGGGTTCCTTTGACTCCACTGGTATTTCAAACTCAATGATTTCTTTGAATATCTTCTCATCTAATAAACTTCCTTTCCATGGACTCCCTTCTCCATTCTTCACAGCAAATATTTTAGAGAAGCTGGCCTTTAAGACAATCAACTTATTGCCACAGATCAAATTTGTTGAGAAGACATTGAGGTCTTCTCTGGTGGCTTGAACTCTTCTGGTTTAGCTTCTAACTGTCAGTTACATGTAAAATAACAAACTACTCATCCTAGAGATTATGTATTGAAGAGGAACTCCCAAGTTAGACTCAATTTAGCCTCTTTCACCTTAGGAATTCTCCCAAGTCAGTGCAAGGAGCAGAGATTTTCTGGTGTGATCATAGGAGATGGAAGAAATGGAAAATGGCTCCCGAGAACACAATAATCAATCTTAAGTTCTGTCTTCAAAGTTCACCCTTCCAGTCAGTGTGCTTATGTCTGTCTGTTTGTTTGTTATTCTCTAAACAATACATCCTGACTACAATCTTCTCACCCTCCACTCCTTTTACCTCTCATACAATACATCCCAACTGTAGTTTCTCCTCCCTCCATTCCATCCCCCCCAACCTACCCCCGCCTCCGTCCTCCAGTTCCACAGCTCCTCTGTTTCCCTTCAGAAAAGGCCAGGCTTCCAAGGATATCAACTAAACGTGGAATAGGCTAGGCACAAATCCTAGTACCAGTAGGAGAAAAAGAGTCCTAAGAGCGGATGAAAGAGTCAGAGACATCCTCCACTCCCTCGTCTAGGAGTCCCACAAAAATACCAACCTAACCATAACATATATGCAGAAGACCTATCGCAGACCAATGCAGGCTCCATGGGCACCTGTCACCTCTTCAGTCTCTGCGAATCCCCATGAGCCCCGCTCAGTTGATTCTATTGTCATAAGCTGATATAGAAACCTTGGAAGATTTCTGAATAAGGCCAAGTATTGCCTTCCCTCGGACAGTGCTCTCTGAAAATACCGCCTTCTTGGACACAAAGGTTATACAGGGGACCTGCATAAATCTTGGATTTGATTTTATGAGTCCTCAAACGTTCATTATTGTAAACCATAGATTCTGTTTAATGAAGGAACATATTAACCATTGCTTCTAGGTGTGGTTTTGTTTTTCATTATGCAAAGTCATGTGGACTCTAAGGTAATTAGATTTTCATTTGTTTTATTGGTTTGTTTTTATTTTTATTTTAGCCTTTCATTTGTTTCTGCTTAATCTTTCACTGTTGCTTGTATCATCCAAACACCCTTCTGTTTTTAAGAAAGACCCTGTTATGTGGCCTGGAATTCATATGTAGCCAGACTGACTTCAAACTGAGGGTATCCCTCCTTCTAATTACAAGTGCTAGGATTAAAGGCTAATACCACCGTGCCCAGAATCCATTTATTTTACATTATTTTCCGCAATATTTACTATTCTGTATATACAGCGAAACCCTAGAAAAACCAAAATAGAGAAACAACAACAAAACAATCTGACTAAAGAAATCTAGGTGAGAAACTATTTTTACCAGGTTCCCAGTTACACGTCAGAGTCCATGTCCAGCGGTAAGAGTGAGGGATAGTCAGTCCCACTGTATCCATAGTCAAGACGCAGAGAGTACCAAGTGCTTCTGCTCAATAGCTTTGCTCCTTCTCACTCCTTCTGAGACAGGCTTTCTCTGTGGCTTTGGAGCCTGTCCTGGAACTCCTGCTGTAGACCAGGCTGGCTTCAGTCTCACAGAGACCCCCCTGCTTCTACCTCTCAAATGCTGGGACTAAAGGAATGCACCACCAATGCCCAGCAAAATAAGGACATGGCTACTCCTAGACCATGTTTGAAGAGAAGGGGTTTTCTGTTGTTGTTGTTTTGTTTTGTTTTTTAATTAATTTATGTATTATGTATACATCGTTCCTCCTACATGTATCCCTGCAGGCCAGAAGAGGCCACCAGATTTCATTTATGGGTGGTTGTGAGCCACCATGTGAGAGCTGGGGATTCAACTCAGGACCTCTGGAAGAGCAGCCAGTGCTCTTAACCTTTGAGCCACCTCTCCATCCCCTCATTCCCTCTCACTCTTGCTGCTCACATTCAGGATGGGTCTCCCTACTTCACTTAACCTAATTAAGGAAATCCTTCAGAGGCATACCCATAATCTAACCAGATTTATCTAATCCCTCACCGAGACTCCTTCCTAGCTGATCCAGATCCTTCCATGCTGACCACTGAAAGCAACCTTCATTGCTTTGAATACTCATTGCTCCATTGGGAAGGTGGGAGACAGCCATGCATCTGCTGTATAAATCAAAACATATTTGCAATCATTAACTGGGGAGACAAAAGAGCAGCAATTAGCAGAGCCTCCAGTAGGAGGGTGAGTGAATATGAGGTGATTATACATTTTTAGGAGGGGTATAAAGTTTTCTTTCTCAATGAATTTACTCTTTCACAATTTCATATATATTACATATACATATATAGTGAGCTGATCATATTCCCCACCATTTATTTCCTTTTATTAATCTTAATGGAGCCTGAATCTGTAATCTAGTCAGTGGACAGGCTAAAGAGGATGTTGGAATGTTATTTAATAGTCTATGAGGGATTCCAGAATTTATCCAACCCTTTCTCCATTATCCTCTGGTGGTTCTCCACACTGCCAAGTTCAAACAGGACTCGGACTCTGGGGCTTTTGGAACATGTCTGGGAGCCTGGATGCAAGTGTATACAGTGTATTCTGAGCCCTACCTCTCTATATCTGAGACTTATCTAGAGACACACAATGAGCCGTGGCACAGAGAATTCTGAAAGTGTTCTGTGCCTCAGGATTAGTTTGTTGCTTACATTTCAGATGATAGAACAAAACAAATAAATAAAAAACTAAGAAAAGAAAATGGACTGCCATGTGATTCCAATTCCTGAATGGAGAGGGGCTCTCCACGTTTGTTATTTCTGGGAATTTTTATAACAGATGTACATACTATTTCTACTCATCTATCCCTCTTTACTTTTTGCCTGTGTTTCTTTCTTCTTTCTTCTATTATGCTAGAGGTAAGTACCCATGGTAAGGGAGGCATAACCATGGAGACTTAACTAAATGGAGAATTTTGTCTTAAGGATGGCCACCAAATTGCAGTTCAAAGCCTGAGAAAATATGCAAATTTTTAATACCATACAAGGTCAAACAAGAGAGCTCTAGAGCAGCTAAGTGATACTTCATGCTTTGAGATATGCCTGGAATTATCAGTACTACTAAATATCACTAGATTTTACTGAACACATAGAAGCATCTTAAATCCTGCCATAAGTCAGGCATCAAATTCAGGGAAAATGTGATTAAAGACAGTATAAATGTCACAGTTTATGTTTGTTTGTTTTTGTAAACATAAGCTCTTAGGGGTTTTGTTTGCTTTAGAAGTCTAATGAAACTATCTTGGTAGGAGGAGCCTCTTGGACAGTTTGGAAACCCAGAATTCTATTGCAGGTGAGATTCTGATGACTTTTAAAGTATGAGTGTGTAAGTAATATTTTGGACGTCTGAGATCTATATCTAGATGTAGTCTGGGTGTCTGTGATTGACCATCAGTGGAACCTAAGGACGCTAGTGGCTGATGTCCTATGTGGAAAAATCAAGTCAGGTGATTCATGCAGCTCACAGAAGTCAAACAGCAACGTGCTCCCAAGGTCTTCAGCCTCGCTTGGCTCTGGAGAGCCTCACTTCAAAGAAATGTACACAGGAAAGTGGGCCAGATGCACATGGCTGTTGTATGGCTGGGATGATGGAGAGAGGAGGGTCTGATCCATCCCCTCCCTTGAAGTAAAGATGTTCCATAATAGTCATCAGTTGAATCAGAATTCAGAAGTGTAAGGTATCTCCAGTGGGAACCTAATGCCAGTTTGATAGGACTGTAAAAGGACTTCAGAATGTCAATTAAGTGGAAAATATGCCTAGAATTGAATATAATTAAAGAATGTTGAAGTCTGCTGTCCATGTTCATATGCTATACACAATGTTTAATTAGTGAACAGGATCGGGGCTAATTGACAGGGAGGCTTTCATGGAGGACATTTCACTCAGCAAAAGTTTGTTTTCGTTTGGCTCTTCTCAGCTGTTACAGTTTAACCATGTGTCATGTTGTGCTATGACTTTCATGTGTGTTCATGACTTTCATGTTGTATCCATGACTTTCATGTTATGCTCATGATTTTTATGTTGTGTCCATGACTTCTTTGTTGTGTCCATGACTTCCATGTTGTGCTCATGCCTTTCAGTGTGTCCATGACTTTCATGTTGTGTCTATGACTTTCATGTTGTGTCCATGACTTCTTTGTTGTGTCCATGACTTCCATGTTGTGCTCATGTCTTTCAGTGTGTCCATGACTTCTATGTTGTGTCCATGACTTCTATGTTGTGTCCATGACTTCTATGTTGTGTCCATGACTTCTATGTTGTGTCCATGACTTCTTTGTTGTGTCCATGACTTTCATGTTGTGTCCATGACTTCCACATTGTGTTCTCTTATTTCTTCTTTCTCTCTGTCCCCCTTCCTTCTTTCCTCTTTCTTTCTTCCCTCTTTCTTTTACTATCCTTCCCCCTCCCCTTTTGTCTATTTATTTTAACTTTTCAGCAGTTGGAAGTGATTTTCCTTCTCATCCTGGTGGGTACTCTCACTTCACAGGCACAGATGTCCTCCAGCACTATGGGCTCTAGGCACCTCTAGTGCCTCTAAAAAGTGGGGGGGGGGGTTGCAAAGCAAAAAAAAAGAAAAAAGAAAAAAAAAAAGCAGGAGCTTTGGTAGAAATTTTGTTCTAGCAAGTCAGAAGTAATTTGTGGGTATAATTTCATATCTGTAATGACAGGTTCTGTATTATATTTATTTAAGGTATCACTTATATATGGCTTTACATTTTTCTGTGTCCTTTATGTTGTTTGGTTGGGGGTTTATTGGTTCAAATCTCTTTTATTCCTATAGGAGATTGGAAAATTCTTTTTCCTTTATCCTTGTAGGGTATATTTCTTTTTCAGCTGCATTTGATGATCATAAATGCTTGAGCACGTTGCAGTTAGTGAAGAGAAATCCTGGGGATGCTAGTAACAACTGAGTAAAGGAGAAGGTAGCTTTCCAGAGCCTGAGGTCTTCAGTGACTTTCTTACTGTGTAAAAGTTGATGCCCTCTGCACTGGTGTTACTATGAACAGCTAATCCTTAAACAGTTTTGATCTTTCAAGATATATCCTCTAACTAGGGACTGTTTAAAAGTAACTTAGAATTCTATATGTTCTATAGACATAGCAGCCCATTTACAGCCTAGCTGAACTAAGAAAACCTCACACTGTTAGCCAGGCTAATGATATGTACTGGCTCTTCACATCTGCACCATTGTTGGGGAAAGTGTTTTAGAGTGTTCCTATTTTCTGAAGCTATTTTTTCACCTGGCACGTATTAAACTAATGTGATGCCTGACTCTTCAAAACTTATCTTTCTCTTCTGTATGATATTAATCAGTTAGGTAAAAAGAAAGTCATATGTATGTGTGAACCTGCTCAGGAACATGGGGATTTGAAATAACACCGGTTTGTAAGGGCCTAAAATTTTACAAGGAGACAGAAAAGCCTTAGATTCATACTCAGGAGAGGATGACTCCATACAGATAAGGAAACTGGGCAATGTAGATATTTGAACAAGACATGTGAAGTAATATATATCCGATGTTGCCTTGAATTATCCAGTAATTACATCATTGCCTCAGTTTGGAAGAATAGATTGTGTACATGTAATTTTGTGGGTTAATCATTTTATTTCCAAATTATGATCAGTAGTGTACACATTCTGTACAATTTGCACTCTGTATATTTTTGTTACACAGTAAGATTAATAACATATTACACCTTTTCTCTAAAGAGGAAAGAGACAGGGGGAGATGTCAGTATTTATGAGATTTTCTTCCTTCTCAGAGCTCATCAGTGGTTATTATAATAATCAAAGTGAATAAGCCTAGATTGTTTTTATACAATAGCTACATTTTCAAATGTTGAGTATACATCACATTTTTCCAAAGCAAATCATACTTTAAATGTATTCAATTAAGGGACCTCACAGTCTAGAAAAATACATTTTTAAAGTAAAAAATATTTTGTCTCAATCCATCTGTTCCTTAAGTTTAGATTGGGTACATCAGATTTCTTAAAGAGAGGCAAGAGTATATGCATTGTGGAAATATGTTTTATGTATTTTCCTTCAAATATATCAGTGTGGGAAAGAGTTTGACATTTTCCTCTGTACTGCTTTGAGAAAATCATCAGAACGGAGGGCAAATAAAGAAGACAGGAATTAGAAATGGATGTCGTTGTGAATGCCTTTAATCCCAGCTCTTTGATTCTAGGCAGAGGCAGATGGATCTCTATAAATCTGAGGTCAGCCTGGTCTAGGAAGGGAGTTCAAGTCCAGCCAAGGTTATGAAGGGAAACCTTGTCTCCAAAAAGAAAAAAAGAAAGAAAGAAACAACAAAAGACCCTCAAATGTCCACATGGGTTTTGGTATTGAGAAAATATTAAAGTTTTAAAAATTACCTGAAGAGTTGAACCAGGATAATGCATCCCAGGATTACAACTCTGGCCTTGTCAGGTTGCTTGTGAAGAAGTTAAGTAAGGTTGATGCCCATTTCATAGTCTGTGAAAACCCCATGTTGATGTTTTGGAGGTATTTCTCTTTTCATTCTCTTATTCTTTCATAGCTGTTTGTTGATTACTTTGTCCCTTCCCAAGTCCCACGCTCACTGGCCGAAGGCCTGTGCCCTCCAGATGGTGTTGCCTGTGTCTTATCTCCCAAGTCCACCACCATGTCTTGTGGCCACAGGCATTTAATCTGTGTGTCCTCATGAAGGTCATGTCTACACCTCCCAACGTGTGTTCTTGCATCTCTGCACTCAGACTCCATTACATGATCTAAGTGCTGGTTATTTCAGGTTTGGAGTTCATTTAATGCTTCGTTTTGCACATGCATTTTATGGGGCAGAATATTCTACTCACAGTGTCATATCAGCATGGAAAGATCAAGATTTTGGAGAATGCTGGACTTTCAGATTAGGCACAGATGGCTTTGTTATTCCAAAGGCCCTCTATTGCAACTCTCATAGAGGCATTGCTATTCTGCTATCTCTCCTGCATGCAGCAGCATTTTTGGGATTCAGTGGCATCTTCCCAGCCTTTGGATCTATACTCTTATTAGTACAGGACCTTGCCAACATTTGTAGCTGGTGGTTTCTGTTCCTCCAGATCCCACTGCCCTTCAGTCCTAAATAAACACACAAAGTATAAAATGTTTAGTAGGTGGCTCAGCCTTCTTATTGGCTAGCTCTGTCTTAATTATTAATCTACATATCACCACGAGGCTGTGGCTTACCCATAATGCAGCACGTTACTCCTTGGGCAGCATGGCTTCTCTTCCCGGCCTCTCTCTACCTTCCTCTCCCCAGCCTTTTCCTGGTCTGGTAGCCCCAGCTCTGCTCTGCCTGGCTATTGGCCAGTCAGTTGTCTTATTCATCACCCAATAAGAAACCTTATACAGAAGGACATCCCCATCAAACATTTACTATTTAAAGCTGTATCATTGTTTATATTTGATGTGGGCAGTGATTTTGACTTTTACTGTTGAGTACATAAAGCCAGATATTAAAATGCATCCCTGTGAGGTGCTGGTATCCTATTCCACGCAGGATAGATGTGTGAAGTCCACATTTTGTACTCCGTTCTTGTAGACTGGTCAGTTAAGATGATGATGCTTCCTTGAACGTTTCCATTCAATGTGATGAAGGCAATGCAGGAGGCAGGTAGATGTGTCTGTGTTTGCTTACCTTTCAAGAGTGTGCCATTGCTTTCAAGAAAGTTCTGATACAAGAACTATCTACCTCACAGTGTGTTTTTCTGGAGCTTGATGTCCAAAAACCAAAAAAAAAAAAAAAAAAAAAAAAAAGAAAAGAAAAAAGCAAAGAAAAAGAAAGATAAAACAGGAATACCTCTTAGAGGCAAGCTCTCTCTATCTCAAGAAACAAAGAATACATAATCAAGAATGCTACCTCAAGGACCCTTCGAGACATTCTAATTAATATTTAAAGAGTATAACACTTGTAAATGCTGTGAATATAACTATTATCACACTAAATTGTTAGTGCCAAGTGTTAGGCTAAACTGCCAAGTGTTAGGACATTTGTACACTGAGAATTAATATCTGCTTCTGACCATTGTGGGAAAGAGAACCCTGTCCATGTTTCTCTGAGCTCATCCATGTAAATGAATCCAACAGTGATGTGGTGGTTAATGTAAAAATCCATCAAAATTCACAGCCTATTACATTATAAATCTTTTCTTTTCAAACATTATACTGTAATGTAGGCATTATCTGACATTCGGACCGTTCATATCAACATGCAAACAGGTGTGTGCCTTGGTAATGTTGTATTATACAAAATGTTCAGTAACTATTCCTTGAATGAATGGGAATTGGAAAAGAACGTCTTTCAGATACTTTGTCATCCTTTGAGCTTAACAAACAAAATCTCATTAACATCAGTTCCAGAAGAGCATGAGAAATATGTAACATTCTTAATTTCTTTTTAAGTGAATTGTGTTTAGTGAGAATTGGCTTGTAGATGCACGGAGCATAATACAGGAAGGTAGCTGTAGGTAAGTTTAGACTCCTGAGTCTTGCTGTGTGTAGCATTTTCTCAGTGCTCAGGTTGGCATTGTAGGTGGGGAGATGGATCTGTTCTTTCTAGAAGGATTTATGGAGTGAGAAGATGGTGAGTTATGACTCTGAAGATCAGCTTTTCACACTCCTGTGCCTCTGGGCTTGGCACGATT
Organism: Phodopus roborovskii; assembly: GCF_943737965.1. NCBI lineage: Eukaryota > Metazoa > Chordata > Mammalia > Rodentia > Cricetidae > Phodopus > Phodopus roborovskii. The sequence continues at coordinate 34,660,413 of NW_026125281.1, forward strand.
GTCTGAGCCTGTGTTTTTCCAGCCATACTCTGTGCGTGTCCATAAGCAGATGAGCATGAGAGAGAGGGCACACAGGGCCTGGTAGAGGCAAATGCCAGTCCCGCTTTTCCCTATTAACTCACAAGGCCTGCTGGGCAACAGCAGGCATTACAGATACTTAATTGTGTGCTAGGTAAACCTGGCACAGCTCCAACATCCTGCTGGAAAAAGAATTACACTAATCAGCTGGGATATACTGCATGTATTGATTAGAGTTGGATTTTTTTAATGGAAAAAAAAAGAAAAAGAAAAATCCTTCTAAATAGTGGGAAAGTAATGGAGAGTAATTAAAAAGGCAGAGCGTTAATTCACAGGTCTTTCCCTGAAAAAGCATTTGAGCTTTTGCCTCCATGCAGATTTCCAGGCATGCGGCACTGGTCTGAGTGCTGAGTCTAAATGGTATGATCAGTGTTACCGGTCAACTGGAAAGAAAATACATGGGTAGGCAGCATCAATGGCTCAGCGGTGACAGATCTGATAGTCACTCCTTGATGGGTTCGCTGGCGGAGGTTTTTGGTTTGTAGCATTTTATTTATTTACTTATTTATTTATTTTTTGTGGTCTTGCTAATAAAAGACAGCTACCCTTAGTGTCTCTGCTCAGAACTGAGTCCCATTAGGTACTGGTGAGGTGGAACTGATTGCTGAAGACAACAGTATGAGTAAGGACCAATTTACGGATACACATTTTTACCTGTTAGTGTCAAGACTGGATCCTAAGGCACACAAAATACTCATCCCATAAGTGAACTGTAACATTTACTCAGAATCTTGGGTAAAGCTGAGCCATGAGCACCATCAACCAGGACTTTGGATAATGCTTATATTGTGGTATAATTTTGAAGTTTAACAGGATTCTAATTTCAACCAAGTCTATTACTGTTGTATTGTACATGCACCCCTTAAAAGCAGGTTTAGTGTGCCAAAATACCTTAACCCCTTACACTGGTTGTAAACATGTAGGTTGTGACCTCCACAGGGCTACCTCATACCTACATGCCAGATACTTGCATTATGATTCCTGACAGTAGCAAAATTATGAAGTAGCAATGAAATAATTTTATGGTTGGAGGTCATCACAACATGAAGAACTGTATTAAAGAGTTGTAGCATTTGGATGGTTGAGAACCATTGTTTTGGGACATGTTTGGGCAGTAACTTAGTGTAATAATGGTTGTCCTGGACATATCTTTGAGAATCAAGTGTTTTCCTTTGGAAGAAAATGCGGTAATTTTATATATAGTCTTTGTCTAGACAGCATGATACTTCAATTTTTCTTACCCACCGGAATCCTCACAGTTTTGTTTCCAAGGGTTTTGAGTAAAACTGATCCACCTAAACTTGCCCCAAGTACATCTGGAGAAATGCCTTTGGTGTTTCAGATGGGTGCTTCAAGCAGAGTGGCTGAGGAGACTGCTTGGTGACTTGGTGTCAGCTAGGATTCTCAAAGATGGGGAAGTACTCATCCCCCATAGCCTCATCTTGTCTGAACAGATGCCTTAAGGTCTGGTGTTGTAGCTTCTGGAAATCAGAGTCCAGGAAGCCTGCACAGGGCTACTGTGCTCTGATTCTATAAGTCACAGGGGATGAGTGAAGAAATGCTGTCTGAAGTTAACTCCTAGGGGCAATTTCACTGCACACCAGATAGCTTGAGAAAAGGAGGGAGGATGTGCCTAAAGAATCTTGAATGGCAGAACAATCTGAAATTCTCTACTTGCCAGCTGGCCCTCTGTTCCTAAGAAATCATAGGAAGCGGGTTCTTGACAATATAGATTAGAGTGTCACATGACTTTACCCCTCTACTGTTTCCACTGCTATTTGCATTTATCAACACCGACTAATATTGATAACAGCCTTCTGTGTGTGTTCTGTAGTCAATCTTCTGAAACTCTCTGGGTTCATATTATCCCTCTCTCTATTGATGGGACACTGCAACACACAGGGGAAAGTAGGCAAAGTCTGCATTCTAATGCTAAGATTTGTAGGTAGCTGTGAGACAAAGAAGTTGTAGTTTTTATGGCCATGTGGTAAGTGATGTGTGGGAAATGACCTGGTTCAAGAAGAGATTCTAACCTGGGTTTTCTGAATTGCGTTTCTAGTAGGTCCTCTGCTTGACTAGAGTTCCAGTAATCCTAGAGAAACAGATGCTCTGTCTAGGCTACAACATCTAAAATACTTGGGGCATGAGTACATGATAAGTGTGGTATGAATTGTGGGGACAAATATTTCTCCAGCTTTCCCAGGGTTACTGAAATTGAACTCAGAATAGGAAACATAAAAATGTATTTAGGCTTTTACATGGCTGGGCAGTCTTCAGAAGTAAAGACCCACAGAACATTCTCTCTTCTCTGTCTCTTTCTCCCTCCCTGCCTTTCCGTTCCTCCCTCTTCTGTCCTTCCCCTCTCCTCCCTCACCCCTCCCTCCCTCTATCTCTTCCTAAGTTAGGATTGATTAAAAATGGACAACTCTGTGGCTTTGTGGCCTCATGGTAGGTAACTGAATCATGGATAACCAGGAAGGCCTGTTCTTCTCTTTCTCTCCCTGTTCCTTTGTTTTGTGTGGCAGGATGCTTCTAAAATGAGGGTCTCAACCTCAGAAAAATCTCTTATGGCCATGTCCTACATGCAAAGCTGGAGAAGTTAGAGTTACAATGCTGAGTTTTGAAGCTAGCTTTGAGGAAGAGGACATGGAGTTTCCATGGCCACCTTGGGAAAGAGAAATCTAATTTCTATGACCTCCTTGGGGGAAAGAAAGAGCAGGAATTTAGAGACCTTACCTTCCAAGACTCTTTTGGTTCCTTCCTTTCCAGACGCTGTCCTTTGGGGTGTTCTGTTCTGAGCCCCAACAATTTTCTAAACTTTGTGTGCACACCGAGGGCAGCTGGAAGCACAGGAGTCCTACAGAGAGCCCCAGGACAGATGTTCTCTCCTGAAAATGACTTTGCCCTTCCAGGGCACGGGACAACACAAAAGGAAATAGGGAGGAAAGGGGGCTGTGACGCACACTGTCTGAGGAGTGTTCTCTGCCTGATAGGTTGACTCTAGACCCATGGGTCTGGCACCGAGCCACTGGATTTCCACTGACTTCCTTGTAGATCCCTGAGGACTGTTTTGTGTAGAAAGCTGAAGATCTGCTGGGTTTTCCTGGGTTTTGATTTGGGTTTTTTGTTTGTTTGACTGATTTGGTTTGTTTTAGTTTAGTTTTGTGTGTGTGTGTATGTGTGTGTGTGTTGTTTTATTTGCCTTCTCAGATGAATGTAAATAAAAAGATGGAAGATTAAAATGTAGAAAATTGCATTAGCCTGAGTAGGGGTCTTATCTGCATAAGAGAATCTTTGAACACAATTATCCTCTGGCTTTGGACCCTGCTTTTTCTGAATTCTTCTTATCTGGTCCAAGGTCATTTCTCAAAGGCTTCCTGTTTCATGGGAGAGGACTTACTGAAATATTAATCCTGTTGCCTGAAGTAGATTCATAATGTCTGGTGAATAATTTGAGGCCCTATCAAAATCACTAAGGTAAAAGTAGCTACTTATGCGTTTGGAAGGGTAGCACAGGGTTTTGAGGACTTTTGTTTGACATAGTGTCAGAAAAAAAAAATAAACACTTTTACATTCTTTGATTTCCTGAAATAATCTTATGTGGGTAAGGTGCATGTCTATGACATTGTGAAGCAGATTAATTTTTTATTTTAATTGCACATTGAATTTGATTCATAGGGTGGGAGAGAAGTAAACAAGTGACATTTTAAGCTTGGAACCATATGTATTTATTTATTTATTTATTTATTTAGCTATCTATTTTAAAAATACCCAGAGCTTGAATATTTCATTGAATGCCTTTGCCATTTGTCACTACCTCTACAATTCCTTATCCCTTTTGTTACCATAACTGTGTGTATGATTTCACCAGTGTATTGACAAGCAGTGGCATTCTTCAAAAGTAGGGGTAAAAGCCTCCACTCTCCCTTGTTAGTATCTAATGATAATAATACTTGCAAGCACAGCCCTTAGAATAAAGTAGACAAAACAAAAACAAACCCTGAATGTGATGGAAAGCTTTTGCATGATTACACAAAACAGCCTCAGGCTGCAACAGATACACTGGGAGTGAGTTTGGCTCATCTTATTGACATATTGGCTTGTCTGTTGTGAGTAGACATGCATTATCCTTGGCTCAAATAACATACATCAGTTGGCAACTTACCTGGAAACATCCTTGAAAGTTAGTGTTGCCGTTCCTTTCCGTTGATCTTGTTCACGGAATGGCTCAGTAGGTCTTTGCAAATGGAAGTGCAGTCCATTTTATACACATATCCACCCAGACCTACTGCTGTTATATTTACTTCGGAAGGCAGTTTTGCTTAAAGTCACAACAAAATAAAGAAGTGTTAGAGACAGACAGCATTGCTGTTTCAAGCTCTATGCTTTGTGGCATCTCATTGCCATGCAAATGAGATGCAGGAGGTCATCCCTCTAGCAGTTGCTCTAACCCTGGTGTCTACTTGGTATTCCTTGGCCAGACTTACTAAGCATACATTATGGAGCAATCCCGGATATTTAACTCTTTGTTAGCTTTGGATTGGCTTTGTGAAGTTGCTGCATTTCACAGCATTTTGATGTTTTCTTCTCAAGAACCTCATCTCAACACTCTTGTATAGAAAATAGAAAGCCCATACTTCCAAGACACAATTATTTGTGCTTGGTAAAGACGGGATTGCAGAAGTTCATTTGGGAATTTCCTTTTACTGCATCAAGTATTTAAATCATTATTTCATAATGTAATTCTAGGTCAGTATATTATTTATTCACATCCACAATACTTTTGTAGAAAACTGTTCCTATGCTGGCAAAAAGTCTCAAAATTACTTAAATCGCATGGTCTGGAATTGAACCTGGGTTTCTCTTGATTTGGCACGAGTATTAAGAATAGTAAGTGAGATGCTGTGACATCTAATTTCAGTTCAGTGAGAACTAGTTGCTTGCACTGAGTTCAGGTTATTGTTGGGGCTTTATCTGATTGATTAGTTACAGTATTTGTTCGTGGATATTTATTTTTGCTGGTATATTCGGTATCTTTGGCTTTGTTGTTGTTTTTTCTTCATAATGCAGGAAACTGACTCTGGACCCTTGTGCATCTGAGGGAAGCACTTGGCCACTGAGCTGTATCCCCAGTTCTAATGGGTGTGTTCTTTAAAAGCTTCACCCACATTCTATTGTAATTGACCTTGAATGCACCTTCCCCAGCTTGAAAAACTGCCCTGTTTGAGATAGTCAACTTGTAGTAATTAGCATTATTTCAGTAGTGAACTTCATTTGTACACCCACAGACATGGAGCTGTCTAGATTCTCAGCTTTCATGAGTATTGTGCCTAGAGCAAAACATGTACCAGCCAAGAAAATTTAGGACCAAGAATGTCTCTTCAACATGAAGAAGAAAAGGGACCACATTGATTGCAGGGGTGATTTGTTAACACAGAATTCCAGCATGAGCATTTGACTTCCTCCTCAAGAGTTAGGAAGACATGTGTGCATTATGCATTGAAATATACACAAAGTCCTTTTAGAATGCTATGCTTGGCTTTTATACATCTTACTAAACGTGTCTTAGCTGAGTGTCCACTGGTGATGATGAAATGCTCAGGTAGCTGATAAAGACAGGTCATCTTGAATTCTGCTGAGAGAGGCATCACTCCACAGTTTCAATGAAGGGCATTAGAAACTGACTAGTGATTAAAGTGGTGGGACACTATTTAAAAGAGCTACGAAAGTATAACCTTTGAAGTAAAGGTTTAAAAGCACCATTTATAGTGACTCCCCAAATCTACCCTGCCTTTTACTGACTCACTCTACATAGAGTAGAATACCACTATTCTACATGGGCACCTTGCTAGGTGTTGGAAGGGTCTAGGAGATCAACAAAGCAATTGCTCTCAAGAGACTTAAATTCTAGGGAATGAGATAAAACATACAGATAACCATCAAGAATTCAAAGGACAGGGGGACACTTGTGCTTCAGCCACACTGGACCTGTCTCAGTAGGGGAACAAGTGATTAGAGACTCAGGTTTGGTCTGCCTTGGTAGATCTGTAATGAATCTCAGATGCACACAGGAGGCTGAGGCAGAAATGAGGAGTTTGAGACCAGCCTGGGCTATAGAATGAAACTTCCTCAAAACGAGCTGTCAAATGAACAACAACAACAACAAACCCCTAAGAGTTGGAAAGTAAAGGACTGGCCTTTGCAAGCATAAGGACCTGAGTGGGAAGCCAGAACCCATGGGAAAACAAAACCAAGGGATCATGATACACACTTATATTGTCAATAGAAGTGAGGACAAGTGGATCCCGGTGACTTGTTGGACAGCCAGTCTAGTCTAAGCAGCAAGCTCCAGGTCTCAGTGAAAGACTCCCAAAAAGCAAGTTAGACAGTCCCCGAGGAATAACAATGAAGGATGATGTCATTTCTGCGTGTCCACAAAGGAGGGGGGGCATGAAAGGAAAGCATATTAATTTTGTATTTTCTAGATAAAGACAAGCAATATGTCCAGGTTTTTCTTTTTCTTTTTGTCTCCTTATCGTGAACAAATATTTTCCTTACGAGCAGTGGTTCTTAACTTTCCTAATGTGGCAACCTTTTAATAAAGTTCCTCATGTTGTGGTAGCCCCAGACTTCATAATTGTAATTTTGCTACTGATATGAATTATAATATATATGTAATATAAATATCTAATATGCAGAATATCTGACCCCTGTAAGGGGTCATGAACTACATGTTCTAAAGAATAACCGCTGCTCTGAAGAAAAAATTATTTTTCAGTAGTGAACACGGTGTATGAGTTTTAATTTTGAATTCACGAGACAGTGTTAAAAGTTTAAACCCTGAAGAGAGATGTCTATTCAAGCTATATATTCTCCTGATCCTGGCAGTCCCCTCTTTCCTCTGGTCCCACTCTGCCTCCCCTCTGATGCTGACACACGGGCTGTCAGACTAGAGTCCACCAACCATGCTTAAATGAAAAGAGACAAAGTCCAGAGTCCAAGGTAGCTAAAATGAGTCAAAGTATGCATCCCATCCTTCTCCGGTGTCCTTGTTTCCATGACCACAAATGACTCCACTGGATGTGTTCTGGCTAGGTGAATTATAACAGCCACAGGGTTTCATTTGGGGCATTGGGGGTAAGTTCAAAAAATGCATTTGCTTAGAGTTAGATGGAAATGTTCTTTGCAGAAGGCTTGTTTAAAAAAAAAAGTCTTGCTTTATTTTTTAGGAAATTGTCTTTTTCCTAAATAGGAAACTTCAGAAAAAATAGTAGGCTAAGCATTTTGCATGTCACTTGGCTTATGGTAGAAGCCTGCTGCTTTGTTTCAAAGAACACTGGTTAGCAAGATCTCTCATGCTCTCTGTTGTCAGGGATGTTAGCAAATGCAAACCGAAAGGCTTCTTCCTGGGCCCTCATCCCACTAATGCAGTAAAATGCTACCAGATGGACTAAAGCAGGAGCTGCAACAGGCACTTGAGCTGAACTTTATATCCTGATTCCAAACCATGGAATATTCATTGTGAGTCGATTTTAGACAGTAGAACCAAACGTTATTAAAATGCCTTAAAATAGGAAGCCTAACCCATGTGACTACTCACTGTGTTCAGGATACAGGAAGGACCATGACTCTGGGCTGCCATCCCAAAACTGTCCTTGCACAGGCTCAGCTGAAATATTTCTCCCAGCCTCAGAACTCCCCGCTGTCCCGTAGAGTTAGGATCAAGCGACCTCTGAAAGATTTGATTTCCTTTTCTTCATCATAATATTGTATTGATTATTTGGGAGTTTCACAGTATGCACCCTAATTATATTCATTTCTCAGCCTTCCAAGTTTCATTCTCTCCTCACTTGTGACTGTCCCAGAAAATGAAGAGAAGAAAATAAAAAGAAGAAGAAAAATATACTAAATCCAGTTAGTGTTCCCTATGTACTCAATGAAGCATGCTCAATCTTCCACTGGGCGGCCCCTTAAAGAAGACTGAGTCCTTTCCCTCCTCTAAATCATTTCGAGAAGCCATCAACTTGTAAGAGCTACCTTTCAGGATCTCTATCACAATTTTTGACAATTCTTATCAATAGCTTCCTGTCTACACTTTCTTTCTTTTGTGGGCGATGAGGTTGGGACACAGGGGTTTTCTTTTTAAAAAAAATATTTATTATTTTTTCTTATTTTACATATAGATCCCAGTTCCCTCTCCCTCCCTCCCATGCCTGCCAACCCCCCTCCCACCTCATTCCCCCCTACTCCACAGGGAGGGTGATGTCTTCCAGGATGGATCTAAATCTGTCAAGTCATTTGGAGTAGGGTCTAGGCCCTCCCTCTTGCCTCTAGGTTAAGGGAGTATCCCTCCATGGGGAAAGTGCTCCCAAAGTCCTTTTCTGCACAGGGATACATCCTGGTTCCACTGTCAGAGGTCCCTTAGACTGCCCAGGCCTTCTAACTGAGACCCATGTTCAGGGGGTCTGAGTCAGCCAATGCTGGATTCCCAGCTATCAGTCTTGTTCAGAGCAGCTGTCTCTGTGGGTTTCTGTAGCCTGGTCTTGACCCCTTTTCTTATCACTCTTCCCCAGAGAGGGCTTTTCAAAGAAACCTTCTCCATCTCTCATTCTCAACCTTGAGTCGGCAGTCATCAATACAAGAAGCTCCCTTGCCCTTACCGTAAATGACAGCGAGCAGATCATGAACTTCCACACAATTTCCAGACACAGCCCGAACCATGGACATCCAAATGGCCTCCTGTGTCAGCACAAACCACAGACATGATCATGGTGTGCATTACACACACGCGTGCGTGCACGCGCGCGCACACACACGTACGTGAATGTGGTGCCTACAGAGGCATCACATCCCATGCTTGTAGTCTGTCAAGTGTTCGAAGGCTGAGTCACCTAGAAAAAGGCAACCTCAGTAGATTTATCTGCACCATATTGTCCCAATTTGCCTGTGGGATGTCCTTTGCTTAGATCTAGTCTTGTTCCATAAAGGGCTCTAAGAATGGGTTTTCTGGTGACTAAATCAAAGTCCAGGAGAAATGTTTAGTACTTGCTTGGCAACACGAATCAGCCACCCAGCAGCTCAGCTTGACTTAAGAGTCAGTACAATGTGTCTGTGCTTGGGCCCTGAAGACAGTTCAGGACTTTTCAAATTTTAGTAGGTACCCGTTACTCGCACAGGTTGTTGGAATGGCGATTCTCCTTACAATCTCATTTAATAGGGTCAGGATAGAGTTCGAAGAGTGTGTATTCTAAAGGCTCTGCTGAGCAGCCCTGCTGCTCCTCCAAGGCCTCCTTTCGGAAATCGTGCTAATGGCTGTAGAGGAGAGCTGGCACGCATTTCCTTTAAGGAGCCAGAGAAAAACGTGTAGGCGTTGTTCGCCATTCTGTCTTAATTACTAATACTTAACTTTGCCTCTGTAGCTTGAAAGCAGCCACAGGTGAATACAGAAGTGAAGGATATGGCTGTATTTCAATTAACTTGATTTGCAAATCTTGCCCATTTCTTAGTTGGTCTAAATGATAAAAACCTGGAGTCAGGTACAGAGGAAAATGCTGAGAGCTCAGAGAGAAGAACAAGTGAGTCACAGCCACACTTTACCTCCTTAGCCTCTCGGCAGACCAGAAAGCAAGTTCCTGTTTCTTCCTGCTCATATCCTCTCTCCGCTCTCACTTCCTGTTTCCGCCCAGCCATGTCACTTCCTGTCTATCTGTGCAGACCTCCACATGTTTATGGTTAGCTGGTGGCAAGCTCCAGTCTCTGATATTCAGACAGGCTTTATTTGTACAAGCAAGATGTCACCACAGCCATTGACCTGTTCGGACAGCAAATTTTGCAGCATCTGCCTAAGGGAGAGAAAACGTGAACCTTGGGGACAGGAGTTGGGGGAAAACGAATCGTAAGAAGAGGGCAGGAGAGCAATGTGGGTGATGGGGGGAGGTCAAGGGGAGCAGATTTTCAGTGAAAGTGGGATGATAGGCAACTCTCAGCAAGTCAGTCCCATCGCATGGTGATGACAGGCACGGGAGTGGGTGATGCCTAGGGTGACAGTTGAATCTGGCAGTTGGAGAATTGGCATTTACTGAGCAGTCTCCATGAACTGGTAGGAATAAACAGCCTTTTCAAGGATCAGGGCTGGGGTGGACTAGAAAATCTGCAGTGTGCTGCAAAGACAGAGCTGGTGGGGATGACCCCACAAGGAATGTGCAGGACAGGAGAGGAGGAGGCAAAAGCAAGGGAGATCTCAACTGGCTATGAATAAACAGGGCGGACTGAAGAAACTTGTGGAGCAAAGCAGAGGTCCGGTGGGAATTGAGTCTGCACGGGCACAATGAGCATGGAGAAAGACTCTGCACAGGCATGGTGGACACAGATACAGGTGGTGGAGGCTTCAGGAGGGGGCTGTCTGGGAATTTAGGGTACAGCATAAGCCCTTGAATGAGATACTAGGATTCTGGCCCATCTTTCCATTCCCCAGCCTCTATGGAACAAGCAGGCAGTGTGCTATAGCTACTACCATCACGAATCCCAAAGTAATGTAATGATAGGAGTAATAGCTTTGAAACCTCTAGAACCCTGTGATGGGAGATGTCATTCTGTATATATGTTTCTCATACTGGTAAATGAATAAAGCACTGTTGGCCAATAGGAAAGGAAGATAGGAGACAAGGAGGAAAGAGGAAGTAGTAAGGAGGAGTCAAGATGGAGAGACTGGGGAGACAAGACGCCAGCGGGCTCTCCGGTAAGAGCACGTGGAAATATGTAGATTAACAACAATTGGTTAATACTTAAGACAGAGCTAGCCGATAAGAAACAAGTACCTGGCCAACAGCATTATATCTAATACAGAGTCTCAGTGTGTTATTTGGGGCAGGCACGGTGGCGGGACCAGACCAGAGGCGGGAGGAAAAACCTTACAACCTTGAGCCAAAATCTGATCGCCTAAGGTGTTTGTCACCGTGATGGGAGTGGTCATTACTGTTGATTTTACTCAGAAGATCTCGGGGGAACTTTTCCTAAGTCCATGAGAACCGAAGAGTTCCAGAAAAGAAAGACGAGGAGTTACTCAGAGAGTGACTAGAATGGAAGGGGAACATTTACCAGTGCATTGTCACTGGTGTTAGAGCTCTGGGAGAAGGAGAACAGTCCTGCAAGGAAGAGTTGGAGATGTTTAAAGAAGGATTAAGTTCTATGAAGGATGTTGGGATTCCTTATGATTTCAGAGACGCGGTAGTTCAAGAGTTGCTTAAGGCCTAGATGTGACCTGGACTTCTGAAGTAAGGTTCGGGTGAGTGGGTTGTGTCCGTAGACTCAGGTAAGTGTGCTGTATGGTTAGGCAGAGGTGATCTTGAAGCCTCTTAAAAGGACCTCAGGAATCCAGGTTGCTCCTGCCTCATCAAGAAGAACCATGCCTCTACCTTCCTCAACCTACCGCATCTTCTCTTTGTGTTTTGATGTGACTTTTGTTTTCTTCCACCCCGGCCTCATGTGACGCATTGCTTCTGTGGCTGTTTAAGTAATTTGCAATGTATTTCTACTCTGATTTTTCCACCTGACAAAAACATAAAATTTCCAGACAAGTCAGAATATGTCCATGTTCGTGACTTGACTTCTGTGACCACCGTTTCCAAATCCAAATGGGAAAATGTTTTCCAACTTCCTCTAAAAGAGAGGGAAGGAAGGAAAGAAGAGCAAGAATGAGAGAGCTTGTGTTTGTGTGTGTGTGTGTGTGTGTGTGTGTGTGTGTGTGTGTGTGTGTAAGAGAGAGAGAGAGAGAGAGAGAGAGAGATCTTTAAGGGAGCTGGCATTTCAAAAAGTTTGAACTTCTCCTTTAGTCTTACCTCTTATAACAAATTATCTTATAAAAATTACTCAGACTCACTTGCATAAAAAGTATTTAGAGCCTGGCAAAGTGGTAAACATCTTCACCCTAGCGCTCAGGAGGCCAAGCTAGAAGGATCTCCAATTTGAGGTAACACTGAGCTACACCACAATCCTGTGTCAATGGAAACACTTCCAAGTCCATGCAGAAAATAATTTTAGCGATTTCAATATGAATAGTATTTAAATAGAAATGGAAGGTTTTTAAACAAATGCTTAGAATGTTCCTACCTCTCATATATAAATCCAGAAAAGAATTAAATCACTAGTTTGATGCTTTGAAGTTATTGTGAGAACCATGGGGGCATGCCCACATGTTGGCATACACAAAGGCATTAATGTATCCTTAAAATATAGTCAGAAAACACAAAAACTGACAAATAGGATTATGTCAAACCAAAAAATAAGTAACTGTAGAGCAAACAAAGTAATCAAAAGAGCTAAGACAAAACACAGAGTGAAAGAATATTCTGGAAAGAACATATATAACTCAGCATCTAGTATATAGAAGGCAATATCAAAAACCAAAAAAAAAAAAAAAAAAAAAAAAACTTAATTAAAAACGTTTTAAAGTTGGAATAGAAGTAATTGTGAAAGATGCTGTTTCCCTTATTTTTTCCTCTGGGTGTTTGTCATTCAACTGAAAATTGAAAATGAAATATACAGAAAAATAAATGGAGCTAGAAACATTCATTCTGAGAGGAAGAGAGGAGGAGAGAAAGAAAGAATAAGAGAGAGGAAGGGAGAGAGAACAAGCTCCCAGACCCAGAAAGTCAAACATTTTGTGTTTTCTGTTATGTGTGGAACTTAGCTTTTAAAATATAAATATGTGTGTTTCATTTAGAATATCCACAGATGATGGGTAGGCAGTGAAGAGTGAAAGGAAGAGCGACTATTCCAAAGAAGGGGAAATAGAGCATAGCGTTATAAAGGGATAAAGGAGAAATTAGAATAGGAAGATCAAATGCTGAGAGGTATAGGATACCTCCCTGATAGAGAAAGAAATGTAGAGAGCAGTAACTAGTCCTAAAGGCCTCGTGAAAAGTCATATGAAAACCTACTTCTTAAAATATATGCATATATGAAAAGAATTTAAATGGAGTTACCATGTAATAGCACAGGAAATACCCAAGTATGACATTATATGCTACCAAATAAAATCCCTAGTACTAAACTGGGTTACATCTTTGGTGTTGGCCAAAAGAAACCTATAGATCTCCCCAAATATTACGAAATATTGTCAAGACTATTGATTAACCTCCACAACCTGACAGTGAGACTGTATTGCTGATGACATTATCTACTATGTTATTAAATGTGGAGAAATCAAACTGCTCATCAACTAGAAGCCTCACTTCCCACTGACTAGCATTTATAGCACTGGAAGGCAGTGTACAAGCTAAAAGAGGCAAGGTGTATACATCAATCTCACTGAACTATGAACTCTGTGAGCTACAATATTGATAGGCCTATAATATATGTCCACGTATGCAATAGTAACACAAATGTTATACATGTAACCAACCATTTTTTAAAAAGTTGGATTTAAGGCCTAGTCCACGAGCTGGAACTAATATCTGACAATGTTAATGAGGACAGTTGATGAACCCTAGGGGAAAACCTGCTACTGTTATTCTGCTGAACTAACAGAGTAATAAAATGACTTCTTATGCTATGTTGCTGTACACATAGATCAGTGTATCACTTGCCTCCCATTAAAGAACCCTTACCTAGATGTAGGTGACAATATGCAGAGAATGAGAGACTGTGGAACACTCAGCTAGAAAAGCATGCTTTTATAAAACCTCTAAGCAGAAGAGGAAGAAGAAATATTGTAAAAAGCCGTTAGGTGATAAAAGGCATCAAGGAAATAGCATTTTCCATACACAACAGGACTAATATGAACTCTTGTACATGCCGAGACAGCATGAACAAGACCTGTATTAGTTCAATCCAGACAAAATCTCAACATTGTGAATGGGAGGTGGGCACAAAGACCTTTCCCTAAATAAGAAGCTATTTGTAATTAATAGCTGCTGTGAGGGGAAGATATTTTTATTCAATAAAGTGACACTGGGTTTATCAACCACACCCCAGGGCAGGCCTCGTACTCCGGAATAGTTGGCCAACACAAACCAGATTCCATTTTTTTTTTTTTTTTTTTTTTTTTTTTTTGAAAAGAGAGAAACAACATGAAGTTGGGTGGGTGAGTAGGGGATGCTATGAGAAAAGTTGGGAGAAAGGAAAAGTATATGATCAAAATATATTCTAAGACATTCTCACAGAATAAATGAAAGCATTTAAAATTGGAATAGATGCTTTATTTTTAAATGTATTCTTTGAAAGCCCTATCTATACAAATTCGTACCATGTTTTAGTCACCTCTACTTCTACTCACCTCCCCCACAACTCTTCACACTTCTCACTCCCAACTTCAGTTAAATTAGTGCTTCCCATATGTCCATGGCTGTCAGACATCAAGTAGATCATGGCCCACCTACCCTAGAAGCATATCTGAAGGAAATTGACCCCTGCCACCTCCACAGTAATCAGCTCTCCTTGGGGGGGGGCACTGCCTGCATCCCTCCCTAGTACATGCTGTAATTCTGGCTGCCTCGGTTTTATGTTGGTCTTGTGTAGTTAACCCATGGCTGCTTCAAGTCCATGTTTATGACAGTCTTGCTATGTCCAGAAAGCAGTGTTTCACACCAATCCTCTCAGGCTCTTAGCATCCCTTCCCTGAGCCTTGGGGAGGGGTGATATATACAGATGCCCCATTTGGAGCTGACCACTCCATAGTGAATAACCATTTCTTTAAAATGTCACACAAATGCTCAACAGGCATGTAATGCTACAGGAAAGGCGAACCGCCACAGCCCAGTTAGAAAGCAACAGTCAAAGAAAGACTGGAGGAAGCAAGATGCTAGTAAGAATGTGAAGAAAGGACAAGCTCTTACAATGTTTGGGTGGGATGTATCTGGTAAAGCTAATATAGTACAGAACGTAGAAGTTCCTCAAGAATTTGACATTCATACTCTGTGTGGGCTAGCAAATCCCATTGCTGGCCTTATAGTCACATTGAAATCACAATATTGAAGAGACCCCTTTGAAGAAGTAGGCTCAACATAAATGTGTTTCACCTAATGAATGAATAAAGAAACTGTGGCACATATCACACAGTTGGGAGAACTACTCATCCTTGATAAGGGATGAAACAACGTGGGTAGAACTGGACATCCTTCTGTGAAATGAGCCAGGCTCAGAAAGACAAACAGTTCATGATCTCACTCATAGAGTCAAAAAAAGCTGATCAGAGAGCAATGGGGACTAAAATGTGCTTAGAAGTCAAGAGCAGAGAGGAGGCAGGCTGATCATAAGGACTGTGTTAGCAACAGGCAAGGTGACTAAGGGCTAGTGATTTCTGCATGCTAGGATAAATTTAAAAGCAATATGATGAATATCTCAGTAGATGTAGAAAGGGGGAGTTTGAATGTACCAGCCATAAAGGAATATTATGATAAGCTAATCGCCTAACGTTAGCATTATACAGTGTATACATAAATGGAGACATCATGATTCCCCATGAACATGTACAGTTACGTGTTAGTGTAAAACCAATAGAGAGGAACATGATTGAAAAGTCTTCAGCATAGCAACTCCATCTTTTAAAATAAATACCTCCCTGTTTGCCCACTTTCTTTCTTTCCTTTTCTCTCAATGTTTGATTATTTTTATACTTTTCTTTCTTCAACTGAGATAAAAAAAAAACAATTCTTAAAATTGGTTTGTGCCACTGATGGTTTTTTAATGGATCAATTTGTATCCTACATTCTCATGTGTCACTTTAAAAACCAGAGAAAGTTAGTTAGAAATGATATCATCTGTTAGTACTCACATGAGCACATCCCACACTGGACTTCCTGTAATGTGCAGATGCAGTTACCTACCCTCTGCCCATTCTCCATCCAGTTCAAACTTGTCAAAAGAAAGATGCAGACACGAAAGGCAACATGAACAGTTGATTAGAAAGGATGCAGTGAGTGCTGAACTTGGAATTCGTTTTTCTCAGATGCATAAAGGTTTACCAGTTTACCTCTTAAATAATATGTGCAAATTTAATCCATACTTGATACCCATGAATATTCTTTTTTTCTTTTTCATTTAACATTGTTTCCATATCCATCCCAGTTCCTCTCCCTCCCATCCTCCGATGTTCCCCAAAGACTCCCCTATTACATCTCCATCCACTCCCCTGGAAGGGTGAGGCCAACCATGAGGGATCATCAAAATATGTCAAGTCATTTGGAGTATGGCCTAGGCCCTCCTCAGTGTCTCTAGGCTAAGTGAATATCCCCAGATCGGGAATGTGCTCCCAAAGTCAGTTCGTGCACTAGGGATACATTCTGGTTCCACTACTTACTAGAGGTTCCCTTAAACTGCCCAGACCTCCTAACAGAGACCATGTTCAGGGGGTCTGGGTTGGTCTTATGCTGGTTTCCCAGCTATCAGTCTGAGGTCCATGAGCTCCCCCTTGTTCAGGTCAGCTATTTCTGTGGGTTTCTCCAGTCTGTTCTTGACCCCTTTTGCTCATCATTTCTCCCTCTCTGAAGCTGGATTCCAGGATTTCAGCTCAGTGTTCAGTTGTGGATAGCCATGAATATTCTTAACACTGAAACATTGAAAACAAATTTTGAAAAAGTTGAAAGCTCTACCTGTCTTGTCATTATTGAAACTATATTGTTAGAAAATGAAAAACAACAATTATTGGGACAACACCTAAATTCTAAATGGAAGATCTCAAATCTCCCTACATTAAACTGAAAAGTCCACACATCTATTAGTGAGGTGTGAAATTTGCTATTAAAACTCTGTTCAGGTATCATAATAAATTCCCACAACACAAGATAATTACCAATCTCAAACGGAAGCCAGGCTGGTAATTCCTCCCTGAAATCACAGTTACTAAGGAGGTCGAGGCAGGACTGTCACAAATCCAAGCCTTCCTGGAGAACTTAGTGAAACCCTGCCTCCCAGCGACATGAAGGTGATGCACCTCAGGAGCCAAGAGCCTGCCTAGCCTGTGGAAGCCCTGAGTTAAGTCCTCTTCCTGTGGCAAGAAGATCTCAAGGTGTAAGATATTGGGCATCTCAGGAAACTTAGAGATGCAAATGGGATGCTAACGCTAACTAATCGAAATTAAAACCCTCTTTTCTAAAACTTGATTTTTGGGCCTCATCATGTGCTGGGTCAGAGTATTTTAGAGTTTTTGGTTTGTTTTGTTTTCACTTAACATTGTAAGGTTATGGTGGGCATTTTGGAAAACGCATTCTTGGTTTTAAAGTAAGTTAGAGTGCCCGCAGCTTGTTTTTGAAGCATGGATGTTGAGTGCTGGTCATTCTAGAAATAAATCCTGTCTCCTCAGATGAACTTTCAGGAGTCAATGACATGAAATGGTTATCAGAGAGAAAACAAGAGGGGTGTGTCCCATCCATCCATCAGCGTCCATCAGAGCAGAGGTCTTTGCCAGAGAGCTGAGTGCTCTCAATCCAGGCTGTCAGATATTGCCATCGACCAAGCATCCCGTCACACCTGCATGCCTTTCTTTAGAGTGTTCTTTTTACCTCGCTGTACTTCATTACATATTGATTGACTTCCTGGGTTTTACAAGTTCATAAATCACGTTCTTTTAAGAGGGTTCTTGGCTTGTGTGTGTGAGGAGAGTCCTGGGAAAGATTGATATTGGAATCTTCGTAGCAGAGTGCTCTTCTCCCTCCTCCAGTTCCAAACGCAGACCGAGGCATCACAAGACTTATCCTTATGATGAAACGGGTTTTAGACAGCACATGCACCTTCTAAAGCCTCGCAGCGCTGGCTGCCAGCCGGCTGGGGTGTGACTGACGTGCTTACTTTGCATATATGAGAGCTGGGGAGAATTTACAACTCCAGAGTGGACTTATACTAATTGCACAGTGAGATTCCACTCTTGGAATTAGTTACAGACATCACTACCTGATTGCAAACCTATAATTCTAGAACAAGATGAAGCAACTCTCCCATCTCAAAGGGCTGCCTTTTATATTGCCTGTGGCCAACACTACATGAGAAGAGAAAACTGTGATTTCTTCTACACTTCCATTTTTTTACAGTTGTGTAGGTATTAGTTATCAATGTTTTGTTATTAATCTAATTTTAAAAGATCCATCATTGTTTTCAAGTATGGGCATTTAAAACTGTGAGTTTGTACAAGGACTTTAAGCTACAAATTCCTTGTTTATAGGTACAAAGTGGTTATAGAAGCTCTGCAAGGGTGCCTTTACTATTTTTAGCTCCCAAGTGTTTTTGGTTATAACATAAACCAGGTATTTGACATTTTAAATTCTCATTTATAGACAGATCTTAAACATTTTCCCCACTTACAGAAAGAAATTGGTATATAAATACTAATTTCTATATTTTCCACTTAAGCATTTTTTATTCTACTTTAGACCAGCTATAGTGGTTTGTTTTTGTTGTTCTTGTATTGTTTTGTTTTATAGAAAGTAAATGTGAGTATACAAAGTTGACACCCAGTATTCCTTTAAATAACAAGTCAACCAACTTTGTAGGTGGTGGTCCACTGTTTGAAATAAAGGCTGTCCTTAATATTAATTTGGAGATAATTTGGTTACTTCTTTCTGAATTACTTTCTCACAGCCCATAGAATCCATCCAAAGCAGAAAAGATCACCCCTCGGCTTTTGAGTGTGTGTATGACTGGCAGAACCTGCCCCGCCAAGCCT
Organism: Phodopus roborovskii; assembly: GCF_943737965.1. Classification (NCBI taxonomy): domain Eukaryota; kingdom Metazoa; phylum Chordata; class Mammalia; order Rodentia; family Cricetidae; genus Phodopus; species Phodopus roborovskii. Next base: position 34,679,146 of record NW_026125281.1, read on the forward strand.
TGCTGAGCCCTCCGTGGCTGACTGGATATGGGGGAGAAGGCAGAGGTATGGGGAGAACTCAGTGCAGGTATGAGAAGAGGTCTCACCGTTTCCATGTTGCTGTCTACAGCAACTGCTTGTTTTCTGTGTGAGGAGGAGACAAAGGGGGGAGAGAAGGGTTTCTGCGGATGGCTGTCACTTCTTTACAGAGTTTGCAAACAGAATTTATAGGCACAAGTGTGTCTCCTGTACTGTTTAGTAAAATGACATCCACACTCACAGTGTTGCTAGAGAAAGTCAAACCGGCGGTTTGCTGTGATAAAGACAGCCCTGCTCCATGCAGATCAATCAAACAGTGCTGTACATGTGGTGTTTACTTGAGACAGATTTAGTAAGCACACAGCTCAAAAGGAATCCCCCTTAAACCAGATAAAATCCAAGTACTTCTGTAAAAAAAAAAAAAAAAAAAAAAAAAAAAGTATTACGACTCATGAGAAGCCACACAAATCCTAAGCTGAGTACCGACCGTCTCTGGTGAACCTCATCCACGCCTTACTACTCTGTAGAGAGGTGCTGTCTAGGCAGATGAGGGCTGTAAACCTGAAGTGAGGGAGTTCATATGTGTTCAAGGCCAAGCCTTTCTTAAAAGCTCTAGTACAGACCTTCTGGTAGTAACTGAAAGCATCTAATTATTTTTATTCATTTAGAAGGACTGTTTAGAATGCAGCATTTGGGCAAAAGGGTAGGCACTCAAAATGGATTAGTAATTGATGAAGTTATCAAAATGATATTACCTACTAATGTTCTGACTACAGATCTCCCAGAGTTGTTTTTTTCTTGTCCTAACTTCATCACTGCTTACTTCTCAGGCAATACACTTTCAGGATTAAAATTTGTTGCACTATTAATTGCAGTAGAGATATAATTTCAAAATGATAAAAACTGCTTGTAAAGCACACAAAAGCTTATGACTCTCTGCTTTGGAATGAGTCTAGTAGAGCAAATGAGAACTTAGATACTTTCTTTCCAGCCAGTATTGAGAGCGGAAGACAAGGCGTGCTTGTGTGAGGCTCTTTATTTAGTTGGGAAAGAAAAACGTGGAAGAAGATGAGATAATATTATGAGCAGTTTCCCGCCAGCCTGGACCCATAGCTGTGTCAGCCCCAAATAACATGCAGAGACACTGTATTAGTTATGAAGCTGTTGGCCAATGGCTAGAGCTTCTTATTGGCTAGATCTGTCTTAAATATTAGCCCATTTCTATCAATCTAAGTGTTTCCACATGATCTTATCTTACTGGAGAGAGGGTCCAGACTTCTCTCATAGCCTACATCTTGACTCCTCTCTACTACAACTCCCAGAATCCTCCTTGTCTCCTAGTCCTGCCTATCTTGCTTTCCTATTGGCCAACAGGGCTTTATTCATTAGCCAACAAGAGAAACATATTTACAGAATGACATCTCCCATCAAGATAAGATCTAACTGACTTCTATCTACTACTCTAAATTGTCAATGGAAGACTCTACAAACTGAGCATGGGTTTTAAGTGCTTATTTTTTAACTCAGAAAACAACAGCTTCTTTACTATTTAGCATTAACATACTTAGAAACCCCACCAAAGTCAACTTTTGGTTACTCTTAGAAATGTTGAAGTTTTCTGGGTTTCTGTGTCACTTCACTGTCATCAGTTACCCTTCCACTAATAAGTGACAAAGGGTCTTCAGATGAAAACAAGGCAATGAGGGACTCAGAAGCCACTTGGCTGGGTGCTGCTCCAACACACTCCCAGAGAATCAAGAACCATACTCCAAGGACAGGGAGAAGGTGGCAGGAAAGAAAATGCAGGGAACTGATTTGGCAACTATGTCTAAAGGAAACTTTTTTCCACCATGGTGCATATCTGCATAAGGAGAGGGACAGGGAAGCACATCCACATGGACCCAAGTCACTCAGCATTAATAGCCTTTGTCTGTGACCATCTGGGCCTATTTTATTGTCCAGAAAGGAATAGCTAACAGCTGCCAACTGAGACTAGAACTGTGAGCTTGTCCCAGTAATATCACAAATAACTGAATGTGGAAGTGACATCGAAAACCGCCTTCTGCTAAACTTAGTCTGTGGAGAACCTTCAAGAGTGCACCCTGGCTGTGAGAATTACTGAAACCCTATCTTCTACGACTTGCCTCCTTTCTCATCACTCATCACTTCCCTTCCCCTCCTCTCTCTCCTCTTCTCCTCATGTGTCCTGTGGTTTCATCAACCTTAAAGGTGACTTTAACAGTTACTTGTGTGTGTGTGTGTGTATTCTTAAATATATAAATACAATCTAACCTGATCAGTCCATATAATGAGATACACACATATATACATATACATACATATACATATGCATATACAGATGCATATACATGCATATATACATATATGCACATATTCAGGACTGAATATATTTTACTTATCCCTTAGTTTCTGCTCTGAGTTTGTCCTCTGGAGCATAAGACCTGGTGTATTCATTTGCCAGAATCACCTAGGACATATTTATTGGCTCCTTGGAAAGGAAACCAACTGGGCAGCTTAAGGGCCATTATTCAGTGTTGGGATCTACAGAGAGCATTTCCTCACAGACACTCAAGTTTCTTTCCATGGGAAATAAGGTTTTTCTCCATCAGAACTGTGGCTGGGATTTAGCCATGATTTTTCTCCAGTATATTATTTTTAGCAGTGAGTTTTAAGAAAGCCAGCCGTTGTGAGGAATTTGTTTATTGAGTTCTCCAAGGTGAAGCATCCAGGCTGAAAACAGAGTTGCTGTGTTATAGAATCTTCCGGTTGGGAGGGGCTTAGGGGGGCTCCTGTTCTGGAAAAATTGGAAGTGTTTTGCTGTTGATGAATTCTGAACTGACATTGTCCTATTGTAAAAGCTTCCTGGATCGCTGTGAGGTTTCCCTCAGTTGGACTTGAATGCTTAAACTAATTCAGATGGGCTGGAGACAGTCCTCCAAGCCTTTATGGCCAGAGGTATCTTTTCAGTCTATCAAAGAGCCCCATGAAGTCCGAGATCCAAAGCAGATAACAGGGGTGTCCAAGGCTGCAGGACAGGGAGCTCCGTGTTCTGGTTGTTTCCAGAAGTACTGCAACCAACATGTCCTGAGAGATGGAAGAAAGCTCCACCTTTTCTCTGTCGTCTATTAAACTATGAAGCCTCTTCCTCACCAAAGGTTGGGGTCTCTACATCTGAACGTGAGCAGTGAGGTGCACCCTAAAAAGTGCTGAGACTCTTACCAAACTCTCATCAGCATCCATGATCCTGAACTAATCAAAGATAACTGTATTCACAAGACCCTGAAAGTAACAAGTTGTATTAATACATGTGTAAAACCTGTGAAGCACAAGGTGTGAGAAACAACTTTTAAACAATGTGACACCCTGCTTGGTAGCAGTGTTGGCCCTGCTTTCCAAGCCTTTGAGAAAATTAAGGTGTTGCTATGAATTAAAACTTTCTGAGCACCATGGTGGGTTTCAGATGAATTGCAGGCTGAAGCTGAGTGCCCCAATCCGGAAGCTTATGGAGCATATATATATATATATATATATATGTATGTATGTATGTATGTATGTATATATATATATATGCATTTATACTTATGCATCTACAGATATGCATGCAATAACAATTAGTGAAAAAGGAGGCAATGAATGTGGAGGTCAGTGTGTTGGGTATATGAGCGGGTTTGGAGGGAAGAAAAGGAAGAGAGAAATATTGTAATTATAATATCAAAAAGCAAATTGAATAAATGAGTGCTGGAGTAAGGACGGGATGGGAATGCTATTTTGACATTGCTATCATGGAAATGAACTATTTTGAATATTCTACTGCCTGGGACAGAGCCTTATTCTGCCTCACCCCAGCTACTCTGAGGTTGGGAATAGTCTAATCTTTCTGTGCCTCAGTGTCCTTCTGTGTAAAGACATGATAAGAATCGTACCTACCTTATAATATCTCATCACTATGAACAGGTCTGGCGAATGATGGATGAGACATGTGTGTCAGGTAAGACATACAAGTATGAACCCGTTATAGAACAAAGTGAAAGACGCTCACATTGCCATCCATATCTCAAACCCCCACTACTTAGAGGCCTAACATTTCCCGTCACAGACATGCCCAGAGGATGAAAACAGTAAAAACAGTTGATACGTGGAGGTGACAGCTATCCCATTACAACAGAATGGGTTATACAATTATTTACTTTCAAGTAAACTAGAGGGCTGAACCCTGATCGAAATGCCTTCAATTTGAATGCAGGACTGTTTTTGAAAGTACAGATATTGGCTGGAGATAGCACTCATCTGGGCTACTGCTTGCCTCATATACAGGAAACCCTGAGTTCTATTCTCAGTACTGTGTTAAACGATCATGGGCAGAACATAAGGTCCTTAGTTTCCCTCAGAGATCACGTTTTCAATGTTTGGTGCCTACAGCCAGTGTATTTCTAAGGAAACACGATTCTCGGTGTCTGGATTTAGACATGAACTATCTCAATATAGATGGGGGTGAGTAGAGTTTTCTGTGGAATTGTAGACCATAGAATCAAGGAAAAATTACCGTTCGGTAGACTATGGGTGGCTCTGCAGAGCAGGCACTTGATGTATAAGCCCGAGGACTAGAGTTTAGATTCCCAGAACACATGTAATATGCCATGTTGGCAAGATAACCCACTTGGAATTCTAGTGCTCAGAGGGTGGCATCCTGGCTGTCTGCAGGCTCAATTGAGAGAGGCTACTTCAACAAATGAGGTAGCAAAAGGCTAGAAAAAAATTCCTGAAGTTGACCTCAGGCTTCCACTTACATGTGAGCATACTTGCAATTCTGACATTTATACATACATGCCTGCACACATACAATGCAAGTATTTCTCCAAATGAGATTTTTTTTTAAAAAAAATAATATGTGTGTATGCATGTATTAATGTATGAATGAATGACATGGAATTTAAAAAACAAAGTACAAAAGAAATTTCATTTGACATGAAAGGATCTAGGTGTTTTTAAGCACAATGTACTGTGTTCATTTGAGTCTTTTTAGTAAATTGTTTTGTCTTAGCACTGACATCTTGTATAGAGTTACTCTTGGATGTAGCATGTTTTATGCCTAGCAGCTTATATAATTTGTTTCATGATTTTAATTATTCTTCCTGTGAGACATAGGTGTTTTTATGTCCATCTTAATGTTGAAAAGACAAAAATTTGATGATCTTACTTTGTCTGAGATTACAAGGCTAATTAATTGTGTATCCACAATATGGACTTAGTTGTGCCTTGATCTCAGGACTGTGTACCCCGAGTCACAATTAGGCAGCCTTACAAGCTCAAATGCACTGTGACACTAACAAAGGGTTCTAGGTTAGGGGACAAAGGTCAAGTGCTGACCCTCTTCTAGTACTTGCTTGAGGGTCTTGGAACTCCGGCCACTTCTTCAGAACCAGAAATCAGTGTTTTGTCAGGTAAACTTCTGTGAGAGCAGCTGTGGCAAGACTAACACAGAAATGCATAAAACCCTCAAGTGTTCCTTTCCACCTGTGTCTTGGGCAGTCTGCCTCTCCTCCACCCCCATGGAAAAAAATAAAAGCAGAGATCTTGATTTTAATGGCTGCTCCCAATTTCATCTCAGGTCTTGTTATAAAGTTTACATGGAAAGCTTTATAGTGGTACCAAGTTCAAGCTAAATTTGAAAGTAGCTGTGGGAGAGATGGCTTTAACATTTCCCTGGGGAAGTGGACTGGAAAATTGCTGGAGAGTGAGCTGCAGGGAACAATCACGAATTGGCCTCTTGGGCTGGACGTAATTACCTAATGGATTCTCCATCTCTGAAACTTTTGAGAAAGGAAAAAAAATTACCTTAAAAATAACAACAAAAACGTGAAACCCACAACCTTTTCCATTTCTCTCCAGAACTACAAAGCCCTGTCTTCCTATGGCCGCTGTAAAGAATGAGTGTTCACTGAGTAGAGACCAGCGAGGCACGGGCATGGGAAAGAGAAATGGGTTTGGTGTGTGATTGAAAATTCACAAGTTACATGGTTCCACTTCTTCAATAAACCCTCAATGAATGTGGTGGTCCAGCCCCTCCTCCCAAGATTGTGTTGGGTACCGAATATATGTGTGTGTGTGTGTGTGCGTGTGTGGGGGCGTAATACTACAATATAGCATATATTATATATAGTATGTATATCTGGGGCGTCAGAAGACAACTCGTAGGCATCCAGTTTCTCTTCCTTCAGTCCCAGGGATTGAACTCAGGTTGCCAGGCTTAGCAGCAAATGCTTTTACCTACTGAGACATCTCACTAGCCTAGAGACTGTGTTTTAGTGAAAAGTGTGACCTAGTCATGACTAATTTACTTTTCCAAAAGCTCTGAAGGCAATTGTGGACTGGCTCTAGCTATTTGCTTACAGCCTATTCTGATCAAAGGACCCCACTCTGCAATCCGTCTTCGCTACATACCCGTATCAGTATCCCTTCTGCCTGCTTGGAATTTCCTTGGGTTCAGGAACATTAATCCTGGTTCTCACTGACACCAGGTACATCACAATACATTTTCTGTTTTAATGTGATTTGTTATTATTACCCAGAGTGCCCTGGGGATGACAAAGCGTCTACTTGTTCTCTTACTTATTATATTTTCATTATTAGCTCTGGGAATACATATGCTTCGGTACAGGATGTTTCCCAATATAGTCATTGAAAAAATAAATAAATGTGAGAGCTTCCTGAGTGCCTGATGTGTAACATCCAAGGCAGACTACAACTGCAGTTAATGCCCACTTCTTGCTTTCCTGATGGGGTTAAGTCAATAATTGCAGGAGAATTTAAAGCACAGGGTACACAATGACAAGAATTGCAAGGGATCGATGTACTATGAAATTCAAAGGAGAAGACTTGGTCCTGGCTTGAGATGCCATGGGGTAGCTTCTGAGACACAGGGAGTTGACCAAACTGCCCCCCTTCCTGCCTACAAATGCTCATCTTTCCCCAGTCAATCTGCCCACAACTATCACACAAGCCAAGTTCTGATAGAGTAAAATGATTCACACATTCCCTCCATGGAATATCTGTCCCAGCACTGTCTTGTTCTACTGCTGTATTCAATTGAGATTTGTCTCTCTGTCTCTCTCTCTGTCTCTCTCTCTCTCTGTGTGTGTGTGTGTGTATTTAGTTTGGAGTTAGGGGGAAGGAAGGAGCCAGGTAAACCAGACTGTGTGTCTGTGTGTCTATGTGTGTGTGTGTGTGTGTGTATGTCTGTGTGTGTGTGTGTATGTCTGTGTGTGTGTGTATTTAGTTTGGAGTTCGGGGAAGGAAGGAGGCAGGTAAACCAGACTTTGTGTGTGTGTGTGTGTGTGTGTGTGTGTGTGTGTATGTATGTGTGTGTCTGTGTATGTCTGTGTGTGTGTCTGTGTGTGTCTGTGTGTGTGTCTGTGTGTGTGTGTCTGTGTATGTCTGTGTGTGTGTCTGTGTGTGTGTGTGAGTGTGTGTGTGTGTCTGTGTATGTCTGTGTGTGTGTCTGTGTGTGTGTGTGAGTGTGTGTGTGTGTGTGTGTGTGTGTGTAGACATGCATGCATTTGTTGCCATGTTGACATTTGGGAGCTGCCAACAAGAAGGAACTGGACCAACTGCTTTCTTTTCCATCTCAATCTAAATCTCCCTTCACAGTATTGTCCTGAACAAACATCTTCGCCTTTTTGGTTATTTATCCTCTGTATCTTTAAATCTTAGTCTTATTATTCCCGTATTATTTCTTTAGGAGTTATAGAGAGTGTATTTTTCAAGTAACTCTCAGAATATGAGAAGTGGGGAGAAAAGGGAGCTTGGCATGGAAATCACCTGAAACTTTTTCTGTTGCACAAGACTCTTGACAATGGCAGTAGACAACACCACTTAAATGGATGATGGGCATGGATGCCAGTGCGAAAAGTCTTATCTCCTCAGCACTTAAAACCTCAGTAACATTGGGCCACATTTATGATGTAAGCTGTTACTGCCATGAGTCATATGTGGGACATACGCTAACATTGCAGAGACTCTCCCAAATGAACCTTTAGAACTGTGGTCCTATCTTACCTCGACACACAGCATAATACAAGTGATCATAACAAGGAAACTTCCACTGTGGAGAGGCATCGAGGCGACTCGGTGCCTGGACTGCAGTTCTTTAAGAAGGCCAGAAATTTGTCTACACAAATATCAAGTCACAAACAATTGCCTGGCTTCTGTGTTAGGAGAAGCCCCGAGCTGAAGTGAAATGGAAAGGATTGGACATGCCATTGGGAACCAACGGAATGATCTTTCTGGTGGGCTGGAAGGAAGGGGCCTAGTGACCTCCCAGCTTCAATGGGCATGACTTCCTGTGGGCTTCCATGTCTTCCTGTGTTTTCCATGTGTGAGGTAGGAGAGGAAATGGTTGGGTGCTCTTACAAAGGGATTGGGTTTGCCCTCAAGACTTTGAAAGATGAGGTTTTTCTCACCAGGAAGGGGATGTGTTATGCACTAAACAGCTGACTTTCTGGGGCAGCAAAGTAGAGCAGAGGGACCTGCTACAGCTGTTGTGAATTTCAAGCATCCATGTGTCAGAGCCGTCGGTGTGTCATGTCCTGAGTCCATGAGGCCTTTACCTGCTACTCTTCCCCTCTGCTCCTCCCCTCTCATGGATTTTGTTTGTTTCCCGGTAGAAACTCTCCATTTTACCAGCTCATAGTAGAGAGACGGGAGGGAGAAGAGAAAGAAGTATATGTGTGTAGGATGTGTGTTGTGTGTTTTGTGTTTTAAGAATATTTATTTTTGCTACTAAGAGTCACATAAAATGTCTGACCCAAGGCTCTAGACATTTGCCTTGTAGGAAAGAAACTCTTTATCGGCTTTCTCACTTGGTGATAAAAGCTATAAGGCATGAAACTGAAACAGATGGCATAAGAAACAGTCTTATTTCCCTTACCTGGCTTTTCCTACTTGTGTTAGTTCTGTCAAGGGCTGAAGTGAAGATTCCCACAGAGTCCCCTTGCAGGTGTGTTATAGAAGTTGAACCACAAGCTCCTGGAAAGCCATAACAGCCTAGGACTTTCATTTATGTATTTTTCATGAATACAACATAAAGGTATGATGCGTAGTCTTTTGTCTATGCCAACACCAACATGCTGTAGTTTTAGGCTGCCTGCACATGTGCCATGGCCTCTGTCTAACGAGTTAACGTGAACTTAATAAGAGCCTCCATGGAAAACTGGGGTGGTCTGAGGATAGCATGCTGGTTATTTGTGCCTATACATAGGAGCTAAGAGAGACAGCAAAACGACTTAAGTGGTGGTCATCCGAGTCACACTTGTCTGCAAATATTAAACAGTTTGAATGGCTAGAAAGAGCGTTAGATTGTTATCTGTGGATAGTGTCCGAGAGGTTATTATAGAGCAGTTACTGAGAGGAGACCGCATCATTATACAGATTTTCAAAGACTGCCACAAGCATTGGAAGAATGTCACTCCCAAGTCCTCACACTTGAGGTGGAGGGTGTTGAAAAGATATTATTTTCTGAGGCAAAAAATTAATTCCATTTCTTTCCTGGAAGAATTTTGAGTGTAAGGAGAAATTTCTCCAAGTGAGAAAACCATTTACTGTGCTCACATTATTAAGTAGAAGAGATATGGTAAGTTCAAATGCGCCTCCAAACAGCGGCACAGCCTCACTGCGAGTGACTTCCGTGAAGCTTTTCTATGGATTGCTGGATGGAAGCCCACTGCTGTCCTTCTAAGAACCGAGTGCTCTACAGGACCAGCATATGCATTGGTCTACAAGGATTTTAATCCTCATACTTTGGATAAAGATGCAGAGGCTCCAGGAATCTACCCATCTTCTGCCATCCTTCCCCATTCCTCCAGCATATCTTTCTGATTCTTGACTTAATACCTAGCATGTCTCTCAGCCGAAAGTATAGTTTCATTAAATACCTTTTCTATCATTAATTATAAGGCACAGTTTGTATTATTTTCTTCCAAACCTCTAATCTGGAAGAGACTTGTCTATGGCCTAAATGCTTCTTAAAATAATGCCTACAATCATTTAATTAAGAGAAATAGGTAACAAATAAGCCACATTTCTCCTCAAAATTTTGTTCTTTGAGCATGCTATTTTTTTTTTTTTTTTTTTTTTTTTTTTGCTTTCTCTAGTTTGGTCTCACTGTGAATGGTGATGTTGAGATAATCTAGAAAGTGTGTTTTCCCTTTAGTATATGGGCAGGAGCTAAAAAGAAATGTCTTAAAGAAAAAACTGGTGTCAATCCCACAGCTGATGCGTAGACTCCTCCTTGGGAAGCATCAGTAGGTAGGCATTTTGAGTGGACCCGAGTGATGGCCAGTAGTTTTCAGCTTTTATCACTGTGTGTCAGGAAATTAAGTTTAATCTCAGCTGCTTCCATTGCTTTATTAGTTCCTGTGGAGAATGTGAGCCTCTCCCTGCCTCACAGATTCCTGTGAGACTGGGGTGTCCTGTAGGAGGCTGATGCCCCTTCCCCGCCCTGAGGGGACCTGGGATTTGTAGAGACTTCCCCCTTGCCAGCTTGCTTTTCAAAGTGTTTTGTTTTGTTTTGTTTTGTTTTTTTCTCTACTTGTAGGATAGTGTCTATCTGCAAGAAGGTGTCAGAAAATGCTGTCAAAAATTTGAGTGCTTTGTGGGAGTGTGTGTGTTGGGGGTGGAAGGGTGCTTTTCTCTGATTTCATCAAACGACATTCCCTCTCTGTGTTCATGTCCCTGTATGTGTCCGTATATTGCCCTTTGCTTATATACCTCTTCAGGAAGGACTTTGTAGATAGACACTATGGTAGGCAATAGAACACTACCTGCTTACACACTAGTTGGCAAATATCAAAGCTCCCTAGATTTACACTTTGCTTACTTTGGTACCAACCCATCTGGGTGAATGTTCACAGAAAAATAAGCCAGTTTATCATATGATAGTTCGTCCTGCGCACTCAGAAGAGAAGAATTATAGGGCAGGAGACAAATGCTCATGTTCCTGTGGTGCTATGTGCACCTCCCCGCAAGAACACAGTGGAAAGATTGCTATAGTGGGCCCAGTCTCCACTGGTATGAAAGAATTTCTAAGTGCAATTTGATACCTCTAGCCAGAAACCTAATCAGATAACTAGTTCTGAAGTGTTAACCTTAAGCGTAAGAGAGTGATGGGCATTTACACTGAGCAAAGTGAAATGTTATCATAGTCTGGCAGGCCCCTTGGCATCCTGGAAGGGGCGAAGGCTTTGGCCTAAGGTCCTTGGGCAAGAACGGGTTCTTGGAGACAATAGAATCTAGACAACAACAGCCTCAAAGTTTGTGTGCTGGAAAAACTTGGGATGTAGAAAGGAAAGCAGCCCAAGACACAGACTTTCCCAGTTAGACCCCACACCAGCTGTCTGCCTTTGCTACCCTCTGAATGAGGTGCAAAAGGATTATTGAGTGAAAGAGAAAAGAAATTCTCAAGGAAGCTTGGTTAAAATTATCTGCTTATAGGGGTTCCTTTGTTAACATCTACCATCCTAAATAATTTTTTTTTTAAAAAAGAAAAGAAGGAAAAAGCCTTCATAGGTCCACATAAGGCTATGTCTTTGACCAGATAACACTGGAAAGTTACTTGCTAGAATCTGGGGAGTGAGGTTGGATGGAGCACATTCCATTTCCTAATGTACATGGTTACACGTTGAGCACCTAGGGAATTCCTCCTTCACAGTGAAGTGAAGGCAGGACAGATCTCAGAGAATAAAGGCCCTTCTTTAGGGGGTACCCAATCAACCAATCAATCAGACTTTAAAAGGAACAACAGCACTGTCTCCATGATCTTCCTTAACCTTAGCATGGTGGGTAGCTTCTCTGCATTCCAGTGTGGGTAAACTGGGACTCAGAGAAGCCAAGGGACATGCTCAGTGGGACACAGAAAGAGGCCGAGGAAGTGCTAACTAGACACGCCTGTATCTTATGTCCGCCTTTTGCCATGTCCCCAAACGAAGGCCATGGTACTCTTTCCCATGCTCTGTGTTGTCGGCTGGATGGCTTGAGTGTCCTACCTCACCACACGGTGACCTTTTGCATGTTATGTGATTTAGCCTGGATGGCTTTGATCCAGATCACTGATTGCAAAAGAGATTACTATGTCATTACTATTCTTATTTTTAAAGGAAAATAATTTTCCCTAAGGTGATGGTAATTTCAATATGCCTCCTTTCCCTTTTAATGGTTGGCTCTCTGCATAGATTCTAACTGAACTTTCAGATACACCATTAACTTAATTTTCATATCTGGCCTCTCTTCTCTATTTCTTCTCCACTCAAGTGATAGGTGTGCAGTTGTAGTAGTAATGATGATTTGTAAACAAAAGTTTCCGTCCTGCCCCATCCCGATGCAGTTCAGTCCCAAAGGAACACATAAAAGTTTTTATTATTAACTGTTTGGTCTAATTCTCAGGCTTCTTCTTGGCTAGCTCTCTCTTAATTGTTAACTCATTTCTACTAATCTGTGTATCCTTATCTGGTCTTGTCTTACCATTTATGCCCAGGCTTCTTGTCTCTCTCACTCCACCTACTACCTTTCTCTATCCCTGTTTGGATTTCCCACCTGGGTAAATCCTGCCTGTTCATTGTCCGAAACAGCTTTACTCATCAACCAATAAGAGAAACATATTCACAGCATACAGAAGGAATTCACCATCAATGATTAACATATATTGTGTCTCCCTGAAACTGATGGAGAATTAATGAAAACAAATTATCCTTGCCTTCTAAAAACTTCTGGTTGGCGCTTGCAAACATGCACAACAGATACCCCCTGAAAAACATTGCTTTTATTTACATTGTTTTTTCCTTAAGGAAGAGGGGTTGAAGAAGAAAGAAGAGTCTGTTTTATGGGATATTTAGATTAACCTGAAGCTAGATTATGGTTTGGGAATATTATGCTTTCTATTTCAGGTCTCACTCTGCCCAGGAATAATTAAAAAATTGATATATTCAGGTGTTTCCAGCATGTTGAGCTGCCACAGAATGCAGAATCAGCTTTTCCTCCTCTTTATCTAAGAGCAAAAATACCGCCATCTTGTAAATTGCCTTCGGTCAGAACACTCTTTGTTGAATTATTCAACAGATTGAACTGGTAGAATTAGAGGACTCATTAGCCTGAAGGTCAAAAGTTAAGTTAAAAACATTTCCTTATAGTTATGATACGATTCAGGGTGTTGACAGATTCCAGACAGGCCCCAGGAGCTGAAAGACGTTGGTCTTAATGAGGTACAAACAGGCTTGTCTGGCCGTTTAGTCTCCAGAAGCAGTCTGAACTGAGATCATGTAGGTCTGCACTGAGACCCACGAGTAAGTGAGATGACCAACAGTTATTTTCAAATAAAGAAATGAGTGAAAGTGATACTTTTGATGTATTTCTTATACAATTACCAAATCCCATGAAAAAGTGAACCTGTTCTACATAATCTGAACAGACAGAATGTCTGCTTTGCAGTTGATGTTTAAGTTATTTATTAGAAAATCTGGGGCTTAAAGTTGTGAGATAGAAACTATATGAAAAGTATCTCTTAGAACCTGTGGAGATAGCTCAGTGGCAAAGAGCCCTTGTTGGGCCAGTGTGAGGACCTGAGTTTGGGCCCCCAGAACCCACATGAAAAACCAGGCCTGATCCTATGCACATAATCCCAGTGCCCTGTAGTGAGGAGACAGAGGGATTGCTGGACACAAGATAGCTCCAGGTTTAGGGAATAAATCTTTCACCTTTCAACAGTATAAGGTGGAGAGTGAAAACGTAGGACATCTGACATCCTGCTCTTAAGCCCCAAAGGATGGCCATGGGCACATACGCACACATAGGCACCTCTTCTCTCTCTCCCTCTCTCCCTCTCCCTCACTCATGCATGCATCACACATTCACACACACACAAAGAAAGAAAAGAGTATTTCTTGGGCTGGTGTGGTTACTTATAAATGTCAACACTTTAGAATCAACTCAGGAAAGAGTTTTATTTGAAGAATTATCTAGGTCAGGTTGGCCTGTGGGCACATAGGGATTGTCTGATTGTTGACTGAGATGAGAAAATCCTCCACGGATGTGGGTGGCCCCATTCCATAGCCTGTGGCCTGTGCTGTATGATGAGTGGAGAAAGCCAGCTAAGCAGGTAGGCAGGAGCACCAGGGGAAGCAAGAGAGTGTGTGGTGAACAGTTTCTTTTCTCTTGACTCTGGATATGACCTGGAACTTTAAGCCAGTAAACCCTTTCCTCCCATATGACATGTTGTCTGTTGCTCTGCATATTTTCTGTCACAGAAACAGGACAGCTGGGAGTTGGCAGTCTGCTTGCTTCGTACATGGCAAACCCTGGGTTAATCTCAATATAATAGAGCATAAACTTGGTGTGATAATGCATGCCTGTAAACCTAACAGCACTTAGGAGGCGGAGGCAGAAGCATAAGTCCTTGAAGGTTGTCTTTCACAGTGAATTTGAATTCAGCTTAGGCTATGCGAGACCTTATTTAAAAATAAAATCTGTATTTCTTGTTAGGAATAAAGACTAAGAAAGACAAATCATGAGATTGCATGTCTAAAGGCCACACTGTATCATGATAAAATGACCGTCAACCTTTCCTAATGACTTTTATGTGGAGAGTGTGTAGTATTACATATTACCATTTTAGAAGTTGAGGGAATAATTTTTGGAGCATATCCTTAGACCTCTAGTCTTAGATTCTAGTCTAGCCAGTGTGCTTCATGCCCTTTCCCACTTAATCACATCCCTGTGAACTCCCAAATCCATAGCATATCTACTTGTTGAAGTGTTGTCCAGTTCAGATACAGTTAAGTTGTGAGTCTGGCTCTTCTGAAGCATTTGGCGGGGAGGCCACCTGGGGAGCATGATGCTCACTTTGGCCTCAGCTGTGGTCGGTCTCTTTGGAAAGCACTTTCAGGTGAGTCATGACTTGTTCAACTGACCTTTAAAAATTTAAGCTTCCAGATTGAGTCATCTCAGAAGCATTTGTCAGACATGGCTACTTCCGTTTTAGTCTTGAAAACACTATTTTCTGAGCTTTGCTTACATACTCCTGATCTAGTTTTCTCCCAGCACACTGATCCATCCTGGTTGGTCTCCACTACCGCTCCTCATACTAAAGTCTAACACTGGCAGCATTCCAGAGCTCATGCTCAGCAAAACCCATCTCTTTATTTTCTACATCTAGTGATATTGCCTAGTCCATTGATTTTTAAAAGTTTCCTATACTCTCGGATTTTTTTTTTTTTTTTTTTTTTTTTTTTTTTTTTGACCCATACATGATAGGGTTGCCTAGAACCTTCCACACTTTCCCATCAGTAGACACAAACTTACCATTTACTCAGCACCCCAGGCCCAGAGTTCCTTCCAGCCCTGATTTCATCTCCCTCTTTTGTGATCTGTGGGCCTTTCCCTGCCATAAGGCTTCTATGTGATCTTGCTCTGTCACGTTTGTATCTGATTTCTCGCGGGTCCTCCCTCGGCTTTGTCAAGCCTTTACTCTCTCTCTCAGAGAAGCCACCTGGCTGAAGCAATCCTTTTCTGCAACTAACTCAGTACGATGCTATCTCACTGTCTCCAAAGCACAGTTTAGAGCTGAAAATGGCCACTGTTTATAAACCATTCTCTTGCTCCTACCGCACGATCCAGTCTTGGGGAAGAAAGTCTGTCGGGTTCATTGCCCTGCGCTTGACATGGGATATCTGCTCCGTAAATGCCCATTCACAACTGGCATTTAGCACCTTGCATTTTTCTCTTCACTCCTGGGGCCACCTTTGATTGATCTCTGGAAGGGAGAGCTAACAATCTCCCTTGATATGCTGGGTTGGGTAAATTGGTTTGCCCCATTCATCTGAAGCAACCATGCTGTCAGATCCCATAAACCCCTTTAATGTGATGTGGCCTTACCTGACTTCCTCTGGGTTCCCACTTTGGGACTATGTGTATTTTGTGCTGTGAAACTGTTGTCCAGTTTTTAATCAGTGTATGACACTTGGAAGAAGTGGCTCCTTTCACTCCTTTCTCAAGTTGGCTGTGATTGCATTGAGACTGCATCTTTTTCATTATCCAGTTGTGTAAAACTTTAGACCAGCTCTTCTAACAGTCCTTGTCACCTACCACAATGCTCTGAGGCCACAGATCTGTACTGAAGGGCTCTCTAGCTATTATTTCGCTCTACAGTCCTGCAAATCAGGTGTAGAGATAATAATGAGAAAAGTGATGAAGCCCTTAGGAGGCATTGGTAGGGATCAGTGGGATTATGCGCTCAGAGCCCTCCTGCTTTGGAGTCCTGCTTTGGTTGGATGTCATCCCGCAGAGTACAGACTAGAATAGAAGGTACAGTGGGGCTGTGCCCACTTTCTGCTTGGAGGTTTCTGTTTCTACACTAACTTCACAGTGTTTTAGTGTGACTGAGCTATCTTGAGTTCCTATAAGTCTATGGAATTTTGTGAAGTATTTAACAGTAATGAAGGGGGGGCTTTATTTTAATTAAACAAATTCTAAACTAGACAATACTATGTGAAATCAGGAGTTTGATACACCAGCTATGTCTTTTTAAAATTATAAATCCCTGAGTATGTGATGTGTTTATTATATAAGCAAGGCCAAAAATGTTCACAGAGAGCACATACCATCTTTTAAAATAATTTTAGCTGTTGGGGAGAAACACATTTAATTTTCCTCATCTTTGTACCAACTCCATTAAGCTCTTCACCTCCATCTCCTTCCGCCCTCCCCTCCCTACTGGGTTCTGCACAGGTTGAGCCTGCAGGGATTGTGCAAGACGTAATAAGCAAGATCTTGGGTGTTTTAGGATTTGACGTGCAGTGAAAGGAAATTACTGACAGAATCACCACTTAATGGAAGATGGTGATATCCATCTAGTAATGTTTCCTGCAGTCCTCATTGTAATAACTGTATAATGTCACGCACTTCTCGAAATAATTTAAAGGCCTTCAGATGAAGTTGTTATGAGCCTCTGAGAAAAGTCAAATGAAAGTCAGAGTTTCTAGACTGTGACAGGGGCAGAGGCTGAGAGGCAGCGGACTGCAGTAGACCAGGATACTAGAGCTAGAACCTTAAGATGGCTTCCTTCAGCTTCCTTAGCCAGCCTTCAACATTTCTGTAGCTTTTTGCGTTAATCTATTTGTACTTCAGCTGCCTCGGAGTAGTTTCTTCATCGTTTTCTTCATTCACACGATCTAGAATGTGGCTGTAGAGAAATGATGGGGTGAAATTTTGTTTGGGGGCCTTGATTTTGTTTGGAAAATAAACATTTTATTGCCAAGACAATATGATGAAGTAAAATATAGTTTACAAAATTTTGTATTAATTAATTATTAGAAAACCACTAATGTTTGGTTTTGTATTGGTGTTAAAAGTGGTTTGCTAGGAAATTCAATAGTTTAAATGTATTTCAAATAGTGTGTTTAAGTTCAGGAACTGGGATTTTGGGGCACTTTAGAAGTATTTATGAGGGCATATAAGGTAGTTATCAATCTCATTATCAGGGAAGGGCACTTAAGGTAGGCTTTCCACTGTTGCTCAGATTGTTAGTTGGGGTCATGCATGTAGGTCTCTGGACATTTCTCTAGAGTCAGCTTTCTCTTCAAACCTATAATGGCTCCTTCTATTATGGTAACTTTTTTTCCGCTCTTGTCTATTCATCCCCCGACTCAATCTTCCTGGTCCTACATAGAGCCCTCTTCTAGTTAGTAGCTGATGGAAAAAGAAGCAGACACCCACAGCTAAACACTAAGATGAACTCCTGGAATCCAGCTGCAGAGAGGGAGAAGTGACGAGCAAAGGGGTCAAGACCAGGCTACAGAAACCCACAGAGACAGCTGACCTGAACAAGGGGGGGGGGGGGAGCTCATGGACTGATAGCTGGGAATCCAGCATTGGACCAACTCAAACCCCCTGAACATGAGTCTCAGCTAGAAGTCCTGGGCAGTCTCAGGGACCTCTGACAGTGGAGCCAGGATGTATCTCTGGTGCATGAAAGGACTTTGGAAGCATATTCTGCATGGGGGGGATCCTCCTTTAACCTAGAGACAGGAGGGAGGGCCTAGACACTACTCCAAATGACTTGACAGATTTTGATGATCTCTCCTGGAAGGCATCACCCTCCCTGTGGGGTGGGGGGGGAGGGGTGGCATGAGAAGGGTGGTCAGGGGCATGGGAGGGAAGGAGGGAGAGAGAGGGAACTGGGATCGATATGTAAAATAAGAAAAAATAATAAATATATTTAAAAAAGAAGTATTTATTATCTTGATGACTTAGGGCTTATTTTCAAATAGTGTGGACATGAACTGTACTAATTTCAAATCATCATTAAATCATTAACTATAATGCCCTTCTAGAAAATACTATAGCTAAGGGTATAAAATCAAACTATATTATTTTACTGTCTCGCTTGCTTTTCTGCTCTAGCAAGAGAATTATGACATAATGCATAGATCTTACGTGTGCTCTGTAGCAATCTTCTCTGCTGTTAAAACCAGAGGGAACAAGGGCATGAGTCTGGGCTTCCCCCTGACTGCCCAGCCCTTCTTAACTTGTCCACTTTGCTGGTTTGCTTCTGTGGGTGCTGAGCCTGGAGGGGGATGCCGGAATCCTTAGAGCCTTGGGGACAGTGATTTTATAACTGAGGCCTGTTAGAAACAGAAGTGGGACCCACATGAACACCCATTTGCCGATGACAGACTGTGTGGCAAATAACTCTGGCTGGTGCCCAGGCAGGAGCTGTAAGCTGTGGGTTCGAGTCTTCCTGGGCCTACACTCAACGTGGAAGCCTTCCATGCCCCCTTCTGTCACAGTTAGGCTGCTGCAGCCCAAGCCAGATCTTAACCCTTCACAGGTTGGATTAGGACACTTGTCCCTACCCTATCCTATTTTCCCTCTCTATCAGTCTGTTCTCATTGCCAGAGTCACTTCCCAGTTTCAGCCCCCTTCACCACATCACATCAAACTCTTAGTTCGGGTGTCTATGTTGAGGTAATTGGTTTCAGTTATTTTTCAACTCTATTTTTTTTCCCTCTAAGTCCAAGCCAGATACACCTTTATTCAAGACTTTACAAACCCTTGGTACCTAGTTTGATTCTTTGGTGTTTTACCTAAATTTAAACATTCATCAGGTCCAGCTCCTGCCTTCACTGCGATCAGCCCAGGTTCCTCACTCACCACGGCTGTGTCTTTAGATACAAAGGATGAGCAAGGTCCCCTTGGGGACAGATCCCTAAGCTATTAAGGACTCATCACTGTCAGGAGTAAGCAGGATCACTGAGTCTGTGCCAACAGAAGGGACAGTCTGCAGAGAACCTGAACAGCACATTGGATGTTAGGGGAATGTAGAATTGTTCTGGAATCCATATTGCATGCAAGCCACTACTTCCCTCTTAAGTTGGAAAGGAATCTATAATACTTCACAGGGCTTATTTTTAAAATCAGCCACCAAAGAGAAGTTTCCTTGTTGAAGGGTGAATATTACATGTGTCTGTGGCTATAAGGACAAATAGAATGTAGAGAGCAGGAGAAATAGTCTCAAACCAGGGAAAAGCACACCAAATGGTCAGCTCTGAAGACATGTATGAGTAACATTACCCAGACTGAGAAGTTTATATTCATATATATATGTATATATGTATATAGATAATATATCACATATGTTATATTTATTCCCGTATTTATATATAGGAATGTATATTACATGTGCAATATATGTTATATCTATCCCTAAATATAACCATCTTAGAGATATATTTAGATATATGTGTATATATATATATACATTAAACATCTGTGTACATGACATATGTTAAATTTATATATATATATATAAAATGTTCATTGCTAAATATAACCTTGGATATATAAGTATATACACATACATATATATGTATATATAGTCTTAAATATAAATATGCAAATTCATATATATTTATATCTATGCATATTACAACAATTATTAAGAAAGAGATCACAAATTTGAAAGAGCAAGGAGTATATGGGAGGATTTGAAAGGAGGAAATGTAAGGAGGAAATGAAATTATATTATAATCTCAAAAATGAAAGCAATAATTACAAAAAAATCAGTCACCAAGACTTATGGATTCCAGGATCTTAAAATCATTTGTATGGCCTTTAAAAATAATTATGATTTAGTTCACGAACAGAGATCATGTGTCATTTACTTGCTTGAATGCTTTCCATATCTTTGCTCAATTAGCTCACAGAGAGACGGTGGAGGGGCCAAGGAGAGGGGAGGGTCGTTTCCCACTGAACAGACAGGATAATTGGGGTTGACAGTATTCTCATATCCCGTTCTGTTTGGAGGGAAATGCAAAGCCAGTCCATCTTGCAAGCAGCAGCAGTGACGTCACTTTACCTGCTCTATTAAATCATGATTAACTCAAGTTCTAAAAGAAAATGTGGATAGCTGTGTTTAGATTTTGACAAAAATAATGGTCTGGACTAATCTTTTGCTGCTGGTCTCATGTACGCTTGTAGACATTCTTAGCGATCATGCAATGCCATTACTTCCTCTACAAAAAAACTTACCTCGGTGATTATCTCAGGGAATACCTGAGTCTTGAGTGTCTAACCTTTGCTTCTCTTCTCCTGGACTTGATATCATAAGACCCACAACTGTAGTGGACGTCATCATGACTTGGATAGTTGGTCTTGTGTTTAATACTCAAAAGCTGTTGGAATCAAATAAAGATTTATACTTCTTTCTAACAACAAAGACACTATCGTTTATGACTCTTGTAGCAACCACTTCTTGGAAGTGAGAAGAAAAGGCCACCCCTGGGCCCTTTCTTACATGCTACCATTGTTTTGTTTCGCTCACTGGTAACTCCTAGACTATCACACCAGTCCTCACCCAAGCTTTTCTTATTTGTCACAGTCACAAGCATGTCCTTCTTGTGTTTCAAATATGGTCATGTTCCTGTTCCTATTAAACCATTTCTGAGTCTTCATGTTCTTCTATTCTGAGTTCAGTTCCTATAGCTCAGCTCTCAGGGACTTTTCCACAGCTTTACAATCACGCACTTTCATACCAATTTCTTGAGTCAATAAAATACTTTCCATATCATTTCATTTTTTGTTTTTCAAAGCTCATTTTTATTTTATTAACAATATATTTCCTGACTAAATAATTCCTTTAGGAGTTGTTTTTATTGGAAGAAGTAATTATATGCAAATCTGCTTTACAGTAGCAAAAACAAAACAAAACAAAAGGCAAATGGCAAAATCCCCTATATTTCAAGGACCTGAAGTAAAATGTCTAAAAATAAGGAACTGGTCTGATCAGCACTGTGGAAGACTTGTTTCCTCAATATGGCTAGGGATTTGCTTTTGCTAGGCACTCTACTACAGGGCTCCATACCTCCATACCAGTTGAGTACCATGGTATATCACATATTTATCAGATTTATATCTCCACTGACTTTTAATAACAAAAGGGAGCATCCTAACTATAGTATTAGGTCAAAGTAATACCATATATATATATGTATATATATATACATATATATATATGTATATATATGATAGATTTTTATATGTTTTAATTTTTGTAACTGTGATGGAAGGAGAGAGATCTCAGGCATCCTGGAAGGATGTATGCTGAAGTCAATACTTAATTGGCAGGTAAATTTATAAATAGTTTATATTTTTCTTTATAGTATCATGAGTAATGTTTGACAAGTGTACACAAGAATGGACGTGCTTTATAATCAAGAAAAGCAATTTTAATTAAGCATGTGCTAGTGAGTTCAAGGATAGGCCTGCCTGTGACATCTTCTAGGAGCTGTCCTGACCTGTCTTCCACACTTCCACAGCCTGCGCGTAACATCTGTGGTGCTTCCGCGACAGCAAGGCCACCCTTCACTTGAGCATCTCTAGCTATCCTCATAGCACACCATCTGAAGACAGGGTGTGGTTAGTACATGACCTTCCTGAATAGCTCAACACCGTGACTACCCCTAGTGAGTGCTCAGCCAATGTAACTCATGACTAAACCACAAATGAAGGATTTTTTTCTAGTCACTCATTGGTCCCCTGTGTCACAGCATCCACCTTCCTGAGCGTTGGAGCCCGGGAGAAATTATTGCATGTTTGGATTAATGCTTTTAGTAGTATCTCAGTGTTCTCATATTGATGGGTCTACATTTCAGATCTTCACAGCCACCTTCTGACTGTAAAAACTGCTTCTTTAAAGTCAGGTTCAAATGCATCAGCTCATGAATTTAAATAAAGAGATTTTAAATCCCCCTATCAGGACTTACTACCTCCTACACTATTAGCAATTACTGCCTGGTGGTTACATTAAAAGACCTTAGAGTCTACGGTGGATACACATCAGAATGTGATCCTCTATGTCTAAATGCAATATTTAGTTCACCAGATACATGGAAAAATTTCAGCCAGACTTTAAATATTATAAGCATGAAATAAAGTCTCATTGAGATGTCAATCCTCAACAGTGCCTTGTGCAGTTTGTAGATCACTAGCATTCTGTACACAACTTTCCTTCCATCATCAATTTTGAGGAAATTTAAAATAGAAAACTCTTTATTCAGGAGCTTCATATCTATGATCCTATTTTTATTTTATTTGGCTCTATAGACATCATTACTATCAGACACACTAAAAACCAAACGTTTATTTATAAATGTTATCTGTGTCTTTGAATAGATAGTGGTTGTGGGATAAATAATAGAAAAGGAATAAACTTCTTTTCCCTTAAAGAGCAGAAGACTAAATACTTACTGTATATAAAACACTGTGTGAGGAATTCCAGATAAGCACAAGTCTCCTGAGCCTGGCTTCTGGCTCATGCGACTGTTCTCAGCTCAGGGTCAGGCAGAAAGTGCATTATCTGTTGATGTAATAGGTGTGTGCTCTGTCAGTGGAGTAAGCATGGGGTGAGCTTGGTGTGTAGGAAAATCTTAGAAAATTAAAACTAGAAGCCTGGAGAGATAGCTTAGTATCTAAGAGCACTGACTATTCTTCTAGAGGCCCCCTGTTAAATTCCCAACGCCCACATAGCAGCTCACCATTGATTGTGACTCTGCTTCCAGGGGATCTGATATCCTCACACAGACATATATACAGGCAAAACACCAATACGCATGAAATAAAAATAAATTGATTTAATAAAGAAGGAGGGAGGGATGAAGGGAGGGAGGGAGAGAGGGAAGGAGGGAAGGAAGGAAGACAGGAAGGAAGGAAGCAAGAAAGGAAGGAAAGAAATTGAAACTAGGAGCTGGCTTGAAAACATGGGTAAGTTGTCTAGAAAACATGATGAAAATGAGACTGGTGGCTGGCTGGAACATAAAGACTAAAGTCAGAAAAGAAAGGATGGATTTGAGGACAGTCAAGAGGCCATTTGCCTGGTGCATAAGAGGTTGGTAGACAGGTAGGCAGGGGAGGTTTCTAAGTACAGGAAACCAGTCTGTGTCTGTTGAGCATAAGATGTGGAGACAGGTCTTGAGAAAGGGAAGCCATATGAGGAGGAACTGGAGGTAAGGGGAAACATAGGACCCTCACCATCATCATCAGCCTGCTGTAATTTTTAAAAGGCTGTCCGATATGGGTGTTATGTCTATGGTATTTTAGAGCTCGTAATGTAAAAGGTATAGACATCTTGATGAACCCAACAGACCTTCACTGCTGTTTCTTCATTCACAGAGCAAGACTTGAAATTTGGGGTGGGAAGGTCTGTACCGAGTACTTATAAAATGATGTAAGGATGTGTGCTGAATACTACTTTTTGATAGAAAAGCAGATTATCCTAATGACTAGTATTTTGCTACTTCATACGTAGTTCACTGACCCTAAATTTATAAGGGTGATCTAAGTTTGTAGAGTGAGACATTGAAGTAAGCATCCTTGTTACACAGACAAGAAAACTGAAGCTTGAGGAGATGGTTTACTTCATCACAGACATAAGACAAATGACTGTTCTCAGCTACTGCTCATCCACAAATGCAGGTTTTGTTCTCTGTTGCAGCCCAGCCTGGTCAGGTCCACACTAGGAACAATGCCCCTTCTCTGCTACAGCATTTTGGAACATGTCATACCACGAACACTGCATTTCCCCTAAAGCAGAGCCCCCTGAGGCTTGCTGCAGTGCCGTGGCTTGCTCAGGATTTAGAAAGCATTTGGGGTGTTTTACTTGACACAGAGGCTGAGCATTATAAAGTTCATCAGTCAAATATTTGACACCAAACTGCCACCCAGAGAATTAAACCTTAAATCATTTTCTGAGGCACCCTAGGTGCTGTGACAGCCACATAAGCCAGGGTCTCTTCTAACACTGACTTGTGACACTTCCAAGGTTCTTATTCATTAGTCTCCTGGTTTGGGGTTCAGAGACATTTTAGGTAGCAGCTCCAGAAAAACCCAAGGACTCGAATTCAGCTTATCTTCAGATTTTCCAGCTAATGATGGTCTTCCTGTTCACTCGAAGAGGCTCTGCCTTCACCTGCATGCAATTCAGAAACAGCTAAAGCCCTGCGATTCTCATTCCTTTCTTCCCCAGACTGTTAGGCCTGGTATACCTTGACACATCTGAACCTGACCTACACCTTATCCTTAAGTACTTTAAGGTTTCCAGGAGTGGTAAGTGCCTCTTTCTGGAAACCTTCAGAGCCCCTCAAGCAGATGCTATTCTTTGTTTTGTTTCTGGGGACATAATTTCTTGGGACTTTATTAGGTCTCTTAATCACTTTCTGTTTTATCTTGATGGTTATATACTTCAAAGGGATTTCTCAGTTCCTGAAATAAAATTGTACTCATTCATCTCTATTTCCCCAGGACCAAGCACAGCAGAATTGGGGCTTCTGAAAGTATATGATGAGTGAGTTAGCAAGGAGCTGGCAGAAGTTCATGTTGTCCATTTGGAGAGTGGTGGAGGAGATACCGTCTACATTGGCTCTGACGTCTAAACACAGACGATGTGGGGAGGCATAGAGCACATCCGATATCAGAAAGCGTGAAGATGAATGGCCACTGTGAATTCTTGAGAGTGGTATGCCTCAGATTGGGGACAGGGAGAGGGTAGCATCCCTAGAGTGGGGGACAGAGTTCACAGACAGGAAAACACAAACCGTGTTGGGAATGGAATAAGGAGGTCTGACGGCAGATTTGGAGAGAGACCATGACTATCCAGTGCTATTTCTCGTCACTGGTCTTTGTCTAATTGTAAAGGCTCCATCTCTTAGGTTTAGAATATATGAAAAGTGAAAGGGACATAAAAGGAAAATGTCCTGAAAGATCAAAGCCTGGAAAATTCTCTGTAGAATAGAAGGACTGGGGTGGATAGGAAGCCAGACCACTGAGTTCTTGGATGCAAAATTCACTTGTCAATCTTGGGGTACAGCACATGTTTACATGCCTTACTTTTGATTTTTTTAAGAGATGAATTCTGCAGAGCTGGAGTGCTAGGAGAGTTCTGCTAATCTTTCCCTTAACCATACCCGCTTCTGGCATAGTCCCTCAAGTGTGGTTCTGTGGACACTGGCCGGTCAAGTCCTCCACAGAGCAGAATGGCAGCTCGCTGCCTCCTTTGTTTCACTGGTAGCTTAGTGCAGTGCTGGCACATGTAAGATCCCCTATAAATATCTCCTGAGTAGAATTGAATTCCTGAAATGTAGCCAAAGATACTATCACCTCGGGGACATCAGAAGTTGGAGGTTTTTGTCTAGCTTGATGTTTGAAGCTTATAGCTCATGGATGATAGAATTTTCTATTAGGAAAATAGCACTGGAGACATTATTTTTGTGGCTCATCTACGCAGTGTGAACAGAGGTGGCCAGAGCCATCGGAGGGCAGGGATTGCTACCATTGGTCATTTCTTGGGCACAGGTTGGGGGTATTCAGGAGAACTGAAATGCATGCTGAAGACGATTGATATCCTCCGCTTTTGGTGGGGAGACTTAGGAGAAGAGAGCATGTGACTAGGCAGAGCCTGTTTGTGACTGGCATGTGCAGCAATAAGGTGACAACTTCTGGAAGCCAACACTTCTTTCTGTGTCTCCTTGATCACATCCATGCTGTATACATGGATTTTTTTGGGGGGGGGGGAATGGAAATGTTTTTGTTTTTTGAGGAAGGGTTTCTCTGTAACTGCCCTGGCTGTCCTAGAACTCTCTTTGTAGACCAGGCTTCCTTTGAACTAACAGATCCACCTGTCTCTGCCTCCCGAGTGCAAGGATTAAAGGCATGAATCACTATTGCCAGTCATTTGCACGGTTTTTTAACTATGGATAAACTATTTGGTACTGACATTCCATTATAATTATTGATATTATTATTTCGCCCAATATTTCAGCTTTCTGTAGTGGAAATAGATCAACCATGGGATGTATATGGATATGTGGGTTAGAACACTGGGCAGCTCAGTAGTCTGTTAAGTACTGAACTTGATCTATTCAAGAAGTCATTCCATTCCTGCTGATTCAGTGAAGTCATCAGAGAAGCACACTCCAGTGTCTGTTGGATCATCTTGTGACATCTGGAGACATCTTCTCTTCTTATGAAATCATCTACCTCAGCCAAATTTGAAATTATCGCCTTTATGCTCAGAGAAAAATAATCATCTTGGCAGAAGGATCTTGTATCTGGTCACCCCCCCCCCCTTTTTTTTGTTTTTTTTTTTTTTTGTTTGTTTGTTTGTTTTTTGTTTTTTGCACATTCCTTAATCTGTCTCAAAATAAGGGCATTCATATGTTTGTAATTCAGTGCCAAAATTAAGAAAATGTTTCTTTATTCAATTATGTATTTGTATTTGTGTTTTACATTGAGACAATTCATGGTGAACTGGTGTGTTCTGTTTTCTAGACTGTTTTGCCTTGCTTACCCAGCCCTCCTCACAAAGATGTGGTGGGAAGGATGGCAGGCAGTGCGTAAACAACTTGGCAACAACCTGAGTGCCAAAGCTCACGCTCTCCACCAAGAAAGGGTTGGCGGAAACTGGTACCTAAGAACAGTTTTCCCCTCCCTGGAGACAGAAAATTCCCTTCTCTCTTAGGCTCAGGCGGATACAATTCCTAGCGGGACCCTCCCAACTTTGTGGAGAGGAATAACAATGCTGGTAAAGCTTTGTCATTGCAGCTGCTGATTTATTGCACAATTCCATATGCAGGGTCTGTGGGCTGAAGCCTTCAAGGTTTGTGTCCCTTTTATTGACTTCTAGGCAGACAATCACAGTGCCAGGGTTTTCGCTTATTCCAATTTTCCTTTCATCAAAGCCTGGATCATTTAGCAATGAGTAATGGCTATGAATGCCGAGATCCCGGAAATGGCTTGTCCAACTTTTTTAAACACACCGGGGGACACACTCCATGTTTCCCCCTATCTTTTGTGTAACCAGGAAATGGTAACTTAGTAGAATAGAGTGTATTATTCAAATACAGAATGAGATTTTTTTTTATGGTAGCTGTTTTCTTGAATGACCATACTTGAATTAACAATAGTCTTTCATAATTAGTTCACCACAGTTTCCTTGTTTTAATAACACACGGCATGCACGGGATGGCTAAGGGCACTTTGCCGTAGTGACAGCATGGGAGAAACAATTCTAGCGGCTGCCAGCCCCCTCTCAGTGTACGCTAAGAGCTCCTTTGCCTTCTGCTCTCAGGGCTGTGGCAGTCACCGGGGAAGGCCACTCCCGGTGCTTGGTGCTGCATCAGGGATGCAGCCTGAAGTGTTCAATAAATCAAACTGTGGCTTCTGCTTGCATGGTCCCTCCTCCTTCAGCTAAAGGCGATATGTGAAGAATTCCTATTACAGCTCAGATCCGGCTCTCGGAGAAGTAGCCCTTTGAGTCTGCTCTGTAAATAGTGATTATCTTCAAACCTTCCATTTTGGTATTCTGCCATCCATACCAGTGCCTGGGTACCAGAGTGTGCACTCCCTACTACAGCACAACTTTAAGTGGCGGGTCCTTGGCAAGAGACAAAAACAGGCTTCCTATTGTTCAAATGGGTGCTGTAAGTGCTTTGCAGGTGTAGCTCAGAGAATGGAGGCATTTATATTTAATGAGGAGAACTGAAGAATAAAAAAACAATCATAGCCTTGGAGAACTGAAGATCAAAGCTTTCTTCATTAAGAAACAAATGAAGGCCTTCATCCGAGGAGCTAGTAAATTCATTAATTTTTAATAGAGGAATAGGCTATAAATGTTAATTTAATTCTTTGGGAATAAGGTCATTTAAGTGATGTTTAAACATCCACACATATTTTGGAGTACAGACCTACTGTGATGTCTAAGGCAGGAAGTATGTTACCCCATTGAGGAACTTGTTCCTAAGCTCTGAAGTCTTTCAAAATTGTCTGTTTCTACACAGGACGGCACTTTGTGCTCCTGTTATCCCTACTTGTTCTTGTAGAGCTCAGTTTCCCACCTTGATGCTCAAATCAGAAGTGATGTTGAGCCAGTTAGAGTTATATATGGAAAGAATAAGCCAACTCAGAGTCCTCTGGTTGTTCTTCTATTCCACGGTTTCCTAGCTGGGAAAGTGTACCTTGACCTTTGCACATTCTGATGCTTCTCTTTGAGGACCTCTAGTGGGTGGTTTCTTTCTTTTCTGTGCCTATCAGAAGGTGTTTATTGAAGGAGCAATCTCTTTTCTCCAGATGTCGGTTTCCTAAGAGAAGGGAGCACTCAGAATTGTTACAGGTCCCCAGGGGCAGCTCTTCCTATGAGCATCTCTGCTGTGAACTGACCGTGCTGGGATGTCACCGGATTGAGAATGTTGGCCTTTTCCAAAGCAGCACAATGAAGGGGTATGCCATCTGTGCAGAACGGTGAATGTGTTATGCCGCGGACTTGTAGATGGAGGACTCTGTGCACATACAGTAGTGTTATACATGGAGATGTGTGAGCACAGATTGATTGGCACATGCTGGTAATCTCAGCACTGGGAGGCACAGACAAGCAGACCCATGTGGCTCATTTGTCAACAAATTTAGCAAACTGTAAGCTTCACTCCAGTGAGACCCCTCAATAAAAAAAGGGGGGGATGACTACTAAGGAGCAACACCTGTAGTTGACCTATGGTCTCTTCATGAATACAGACAGACACACAGACACACAGAGACATGCACCACACCACACACACAAAGGATGGCCAAATATTAGAAAGAATGACAGAGAGAGAGAGAGAAGATTCACAAGACCAACATAGAATGTTGTGGATAGAGTATGACCCTAGCCTATCCTCAAATTCTCAACAAGGAAAGGTCATCTGCTTTGATCCCTTGCTTTGGGGGTAAAGAACATGGCTCAGAGTGATGAAGATAGATTCCTGGATCCAGCAACCTCTAAAAATTAAGCTAGCTTCCTGTGCCTCCTGTGGCGCATCTGTGCATTTGTCTCTTGTTGAATGCATTCCCAGGACAGGCAGCACATAAAGGAATTAGTGTACACATTCTATGCATTGCTGTGTTCTTGCTCATCAGGCCGTTGCTGCAACTCTGTTATGCATCTACAGGCATTTGATTCTGAATTGCTTCCCCTCCGTGTAACCCAGCTTTAGAGATACATGAAGTCAAGGACACTGTGTAAACTGAAGAGACTGACAACCTCTAAAACCCTGTCATGAGCCTGTGAGGTTTCAAAACATTTTGCTAGGGTATGAGCATCAAAATCAAGATTTACTGAAACACACTTAGATGTTTGGTGACAGATTGTTAAGCCTGATTTAGAAAAACAAAAAAGCTTCCCATGGCAAGCACTTCATTTGCATTCCTTGTGAATGTGCTCAGAACTTTCCTTTAGAGCTGTGGAGCTTGAACAATAACTCACTGTATGCTTTGGGCACTGTTTGGAGGCTCCCCATTGGCTTGAGGTCAGAGGGCCAGGTCAGAGCTTCACACAGAATTGTGGAAGGCTGTGAAAACAATCACTTACATCACCTTTCTGATCTGTCTAAGAATAGCTGCTCTCTAATTCATACCCTTCGTGACTTAATTCACACAAGTTGGGTAGCAGTTTAGGAGCTTCCAGTTCAGAAGGTCCAGGTTATGTTGGATGATTTCAGTGATTGTATCAGTTTTTCTTGCCTCTAATCATTGCCTAGCATCCTCTACAGTCTGGACAGGAAAAACAGCCTGTAGTTTTCTACTGGATGCCTTCTTCAATGGGCATCTGAAATTTAACATCTCCAAAATAGATCTCTAGTACTTACATCCTCATGTTAGTCCCATCTTAGTAAATGCCCACACCATCATCTTTCCAACTTGGAACTTCCGAAGTGTGTGTGTGTGTGTGTGTGTGTGTGTGTGTGTGTGCGTGCGCGCGTGCATGTGTTTCCTGCATTCAACTCTAGAACAAACCCATGGCCCTAGCTTCAGGACACTTCCAGAGTCTAAACATTTTTCACTGTTTCTGTCCTCATCCAGCCAGTCACAAAATCTTTCTAAAAATGACCGCAATGGGGCTGGAGAGATCTCCTCGTGGCTAACAGCACTGGCTGCTCTTTCAGAGTACTTGGGTTCAATTCCCTGAACTGACATGGTGACTCAGAACTGAGTGTAATTCCAGGTCTAGGGGCCTCAATGCCTCCGTTGGCCTCTACAAGTACTAGGTATACCATGGTATGCTGATGTAACATGCAGACAAAATACTCATGCTCCCTTTCCCTTTTTAATTTAGAAAATAAAATCATCACAACGTCCCCTAGCTGCTCTCCTTGATTCTTCCTGTGAAGGTTAATGCTGTTTGTCATCTTGGTAGCATCTAGAACCACAAAGGACTGGGCATGGCTGTAAGAGATTGGGTTAATTGACATGGGAAAAGACCCACCCTAAATGTGGGTGTCACCACTCAGTGGGTCTTAAACTTGGGATCTTGAACTGCAGTGAGAGGAGGGGGGGGGGTCGGAGTGCCAGCATTATCCATTCAGTGCTTCCTGACTGTACTTCCAATGTGAACTGCTGCTTCTCGGTCCTTCTGCCTTGTTTTCCCAATGGTAGTGGGTTGGTTGTACCCTCAAACTGTAAGCCCAAATACACCTACATTCCTAAGTCACCTTTGCCGGGCATTTTGTCCCAGCAGTGAGCAGAGTAATACACTCTGCTTTTCTTTGTTGCATTCTATTTATAACAAATCAGTTGAGAAATATTGTTAAAGATTGGCTACAATTCTCCATCTCACTTCTGCTATGAATACTAGTGGCATCCTAGTTAATCCTAAGTGACCTTTGCAAAAATACTCATAATCTGGTCTTCTTGCTGACCTAGTCTGACCCTTGCCACACCGTCCGCTCACTAGCCCTGTTCCTGCCTGAGAGCCCCTTTCTCTCTCCCCAGCCTGAGCTCACTCTCTGCTGCTCCACACCCTTATACATGGACCCTTTCTCAGCAAGACCTTACTTTATTGCTTCACCTTGTTCCTTTCTTGCATTTTCTCTCTGTCCTTGGCATCCTGTGGCCTTCATCTATTTTAGATATTGTATTCATTCCTTTTTCTTCTCTCTCACCTAAAACATACATTACTTTGGGAGCAAAGATTATTGTCTTTGTCTGGGTCTGTGTTAGTAGCTCCCCAGTGCAGCCTATCTCATAATCAGCCATCACAGGTTGAATGAACGGATAGATGCTTTCAGTAAAATCCTACTCTTTCCTGGCCCAGAGGCTTTGTTTTCTGTGGTGCTAATAGTTAATAAGAAACTCTAAGCCCATGGGAGGGGGAATAGATTTTGCTAATATGGCTTTCTTCAGCTGCATATTAGCCACCTTGTAAGACCAAGATTGCACATCTAATCATAGACTTTCCACTCAGCTATACTATTAATATTACAAATGCTAGCCTGAAAGAGCTGGGCTTACAAAGACATACAAGAAGTTGAATGTCCCCGATTAATCTTTCCAGAGACCAACCAGGGTCAAAGTGGATAACATACACTAGATGTTTATTCTGGGCTATGCTCTGTAAAACAGTCTTTCCCGTGGTCACTCTCTCTTTCTCTCTTATCTCTTTCTCTCTCCTTGCTTCTCCCTAACCCTTTGCTTTCTCTGCCTTCCATATTCCTTGAAGGGTTGTAGGTAGATATTGTCTTCATTTTACAAATAAATATTCTGAAATTTAAAGACCTCCAGTAATTAGTCATTCTTTGCAAGCCAGTGGCAGCAACAGGATGCTTGCCTCAGTGTGTACTACATACTTTACTTAGCAGAAGGGTTTTCTCTGAAACATGTTTACTGGAGGAATTATTCCCAGGTAGAAGCTACTGTTTGCTCTTATTGAAAACCTTATGTCTGTCCTCATGAAATCAGGCTCAGATGGGAGAGTAGAGGGAAGGGTGAAGTCATTGCCAAATTAGCACTGCAAGAGCTAGAACAGTAAGTAATCCCGAGCCCTCGTCCATGGACTCTGGGCTAGAGGAGAGGGACATTGGCTAATTAGAAATCCAGAAAGAAGAGTCCAGAGTCACTATCATAATTGGGCAAAGGTATACTCTGTATATCCTCTCTCTAAACAGAGATATTTGGTCTAAATATACCCTATGCTCTGGCAGCTAGAAGTAATTTCTCCTTCCTAGGCCACAGAGAACAGTCTAGGCTATTCAGGTCTCTCAGATGACAGGATTCCAGATCCAGAGTAGTGTATGGAGATCTGTACCATTTCTCCTGCAAAGTTACTCCAGTGTGTGAGTTCACTAACCCAGAGATGGCTTTCTTAGCCTGGATCAATATAGTCTCCTCCCTCTACAATCCTCTAACAACCTCCACCTGAACTTTAGGCTTGAGTCCAGGAGAGAGAACAGGATTAAATAGTTTCAATAAGTTTCCAAAGGAAAGTGGAGACAGCCATGTCCTTCTGTGTTTACTGTTTATTCCTCAAGATGAAATATTAATTTGCGTAATGACATATGTGAATGCCAGTAAAACTTGGCTAATGCTTAAATCCCTCTTACCTAATAGAAGATAAAATGTAACCATGGATATGGACCACAAGCAAGCGCATCCATTAACAGATATTGATGGCTTGTAACCAAGACAGAGCCTGTTGTTTAAATACAACCTTTGATTAATGCCAAGCTGAAAAATAATTTGTAAAAGATGCCAAGTGTATATCTTTAGCCTAAGTGTGTGACTATGTGAAGTGTAAGTTTATCATTAGCACCCTAGGGAAAGCAGGCAGCCGGTTGTTTTTTAATGAATCCAGATGTCCAGAACTATATTTTTCTTTATTTTACACTTACCTACAGCGGTAGTTTCAAAGCCATAGCATGTTGAACATGATCACGAGAATGGTAGATGGTTGCTTTTGTCTGTGAAGACTTAATTTGCGTGACACTTGCCTTATGTCTTCGAGAAAATTAGTATGAGAAATTTTAAAACAAAGAGTGGGGTGCCACAGTGTTTACCAAGACAACCCCAACAGTGTCTCTGAATATGTGTGCCTATGCTTAATGTTGTATTGTTTTAATTATACAGTATGTTGCAAACTCTTCCTACCTGATATGACACATTTATTTAAAAGAGACATTTAAGTATGGAGTCCAGAAGGAGGGAGTGTTGACATTTACCAATGACTCCAATATGCCTGGCGGTGGGCTAGATTCAAGAAGAAAGAACTGGCATTCATGGAGAATCTTCCTTGTGCCTGGCAGCACCAAGATTGACATTTTTGTGGTCACTGACACCACAGGAGTTGGCCTAACCAATGTGTTTCTAAAAACAAAAGCTCCCTACTCCAGGAGCTGCTGCAAGGCAGCAGAAGTGTGGGGGACTCAGAGCACATAGCTTCCCAGAGCCTTCTTGGTGCCTGAGAGCAGAGGTTGGGACTCAGAAATGAAAGTGGTACCCACGATGCTGGATAAAAGGCTCACTTATGGGGCTGCAGGGAGCTTATCAAGCCATGTAAGGAAACCAATTCTATAGTGTTCAAAATGTCAGTATTGGTTATCTGTGAGATTGTGGGTCTGATCGTGGGTTCTTTCTATTTGTGTGTCTCCTCTGTGGGTCTGATTTCAACTGTTCTTTTTATATGTGTGTCTGGTCTGTATTTTCAGAAAACAGGATGAAGGCTGCTAGTGCTCTCAAAATGTCAAGAGCCTTTAGCTTCTTTTTCTTCTTACTTCAAACACCATTCGCCATTTGGGGAATCTAATAAAATACACATGAATGTAAAGAAGAAAGTCAAGGCTGGAGAGGTGGCTCAGTGGTTAAGAGTGCTTTTCACTCCTGCAGAGGACTTGAGCTTGGTTCAATTCATAAAAAGAAAATTGTAATGGAGCGTGGTTCAATTTATAAAAAGAATATCATAATCATACTTCTGGTCCAGTCACTCTGAAAAATAGTTATTGTTTCTGTTTTGAAATAAAACCTCTGATGTCACATGTAGAACTTGTTTTTCTTATCCAGTTTGACTATATAAGGCATGCCCTTTACTTAATTTACCAGCAATTGGTTTTCTTAATTGAGCAATTAAAAACAATAGACTTGTAGCATGAGACATCTCAAGGTGAGTCTTGCGGGGACTTCCGGGCTTTCTTCAATCATGGACTCTGCTCTGTTTATAATATGAACACAACCCTGTGTTCATGGAGATCTTTAGTTATTTAAGGCTCAACCCCTAAATAGTGCCATGAGAGGTAGATGAGGCAGTTTTCTCTAGTCAGTGCTAAACATGAGCGGGCTGTACATTGCGTGAAGCTGCTGGCCCAGAGACGTGGTAGGACAGATGCTCAGAGCTCTAAGGAAGTGGCTTCCCTGCCTATCTGTCTGCTTTTGTTGTCTTGTCTGCTCAGGCCGCCATCACAGAGTGCCACAGTGCTGTTAACAACAATACTGATTCTTTGCTTTATAGTCCTGGAGGCTGGGAATCAAAGAGCAGCAGTTTGGAAACCTAATCACGGTTGAGGTCTCACTTCTGGGCTCCATGTACCATCCTTCCTCTTTGTCTCAGCTGCCTTTTCTTTAGATTTTGCATATGGAAGGAGAGATCATTCTCTGATATTTCTTCTTATGAGGATACCAAATCCATGGCACCAGGGGTCCATACTGAGACCTGATTTCTGTGATGGCTCCATCTCTAATATGACCACAGTGCTAGATAGAGTTTCAGGGTGTGAACTGGGGGAACAGGGAGGGACACACACACTCCATACACAATACTTACCCCCCCAAAAAAAATAGTTGCTGCGACATATTCCTTTATGTGATGTGAATATATGTCACTGTGATTGGCTTAATAAACAAGCTGACTGGCCAACAGATGAACAAGATAAAGTCAGGCGAGAAAGCCAAATGAAGAATGACGGAATGAGGAAGAGCAGAGTCAAAGGAGTTGCTGGCAGATGCAGAGGTAGCAGGAGATGAACCTTCCATGCCATGTGGCAGAGCATAAACAAAGGCTATGTGCTAACTGAAATGTAAGAGCCAGTAGTAAGCCTGAGCCATTGGCCAAGCATCTGCAGTTAATATAGGCCTCAGAGTAGTTATTTGGGAACTGGCAAGTGGGAGAGAAACATATTTATATATAGTGGTTTCCTATTGCTGCTGGAATGCTAAGGGGTCTAAAAAATAGAGATTTACCATAAGCCATTGCCTCGTCACACGGGAGTGGAAGTGTGTATTGGACCACAAGTTTGGGATGGGATCCAATGGGAACTGATGAGTCGAGCCTTAAAAAATAATGATGCAGTAGCTATCACAAAGAATGGAACAACTTGATTTTGCCTTTCTTATTTTCTTGTATTTTACATTATGTTGCTACATCAAACCAAACTCTGTAAGTTCAGTTTTGTTTGCAATATGAATGAATAAAACAGAACACAGAAACCGAAGCCAGGCATTTTTGGGATATTAATTTCAGGCAGGCGTCCCCCTGTTCCTTCTTCCATGTCTCCTCTTTCTAGAGACCTTGTTGAAATACAGCAGCATTTGCATAATCTCCAGCAATCCTTCCTGATCTCTCTTAAAGCCCTTTGCTTGCTTTATCCAGTGGCTATGGGCATAGCTTCTTCTCTCAGCATCTTCCTTAGTACCCTGTCAGGGGTAAACTGGAAGTCGCAGTTTATCTCCTGAGAAAAGGACATGTAGAGCTGGAGGTTTCCACAAAGTGGAGCTTCCTGTCATTCTCCCATATATGGGGCATTTGCCGCTTGCCATTCATACTTCTAGGGATCACTGACTTTGTAATGCATTAGGGAGCTATTCAGCTTGGGGTGCATGGAAGCTACTGCATGTAGGCCCCCGATCAGACTGGGTCCACAGAGGCTGCTTGTAACCCTGTGGCCAGTGTTTCCTTCCTTTTTGCTTTTCATAACATGATCATACCTATTTATCATGGTACCTCGCTCTGAATCATTCACTATAATCTTCCCAGTCCCTCTTTTCTTCCTTTTACTCATCCCCTTCCTGCTTCCAAGAAGCCCTGTCTACGAAGACAGCCTCTAAGGCTGCCCTGACACCCAGCCAGGAGGCTGTGCTGGGTTAGTGACGCCACCAGAGGTCATTGGGAAGGAATTTGATGAGAACAAAGATTGTGACCTGTAAGCTGTATTTTGGATGTCCTGGGTGCTAAATATAATCCTTTCACCGAGTTATAGACATGGGGGTCAAAATAAGCTGTATCTTTTACAGGAAAAGGCTTCCGCTATTATCAATTATTTAAAATTTAAATCTTGGTTTTAAAATGCACTTTAATCTTTTGGAAAAAAATCTTCTAAAGACTGTCTTCTCATTTCTCAAATTTTAGGTTACAGTTGGGACATTGTTCTCTTCTTGGGGGAGCTACACTGATGGGAGATGTCATTCTGTAAATATGTTTCTCTTATTGGTTCATGAATAAAGCACCGTTGGCCAATAGGAAAGCAAGATAGGCGGGACTAGGAGACAAGGAGGATTCCGGAAGTTGTAGGGAGGAGATTTAAGATGGAGGACCAACACGGTGGAACTCTGGGCCCTCTCTCCGGTAAGATGAGACCACGTGGAAACACTTAGATTAATAGAAATGGGTTAACATTTAAGACAGAGCTAGCCAATAAGAAATGTTAGTAACAGGCTAACAGCATTATATCTAATACAGCGTCTCGGTGTGTTATTTGGGGCTGGTGTGGCGGTGGGAGGAGGCCGGCGGGGGGGGGGGGGGGATCCGCTCATAACAAAATGGAGCCGCAACATGGCTAATAAGAACTTCCATTTAAAACTTGACAAAAGTTTAAGAAAGGGGTTTAGAAACAAAAGAACAAAGACAAGCAAGGCTTCTTGGTAGCAGCATTTTTCTTGGTTGGGCTCTGTTTTGCGTGAGACAAGCAGAGATTTGTGCGGCTCCTTTAAGGGAGTTTTCCTGACTCAGCATAAGCGGCAAAAAAAACCAAAAGGCTTTTAAAGAGCTCTGCTAACAACTGAATGGTGTGTACGAGAGCTGGCAATGGCAGTGACCACATCTCCAAGCAGGCAGCATGCTGCTGGATGGCAGCTTAGACCAAGGCAGTGAGCACAGCTCTCAGTTCTGGCGGTAAAAGTATCCACCGCCATCTTGGATAGACAGAGGCTAACACAGCTGTGGCTTTCATTTTAGCAATGTTGTTTACCAGATAAAGACTCGTGGCCACAAAAAGATAAAGATTTACAGTAAGATTCACATTAAGAAAAACCACAAAAGGTTTACAGTGTGTTTTAAAATATACGTAGGCTTGGGAGAGAAAAAGAAACAGAATAAAATGATTTAAAAAATAATAAAAGCAGCTGGGTGTGGTCGCACACGCCTTTAATTCCAGCACTCGGGAGACAGAGGCAAGCAGATCTCTGTTGTTTCAAAGTAAATCTGGTGTACATAGTTAATTCCAGGACAGATAAAAGTTTTACAGAGAAACCCTGTCTCAAAAAAATGAAAAAATAGAATAATAAAAAAAGCCACATAAAGATGGAAAGCACAAAAAGAGTCTGGATACTGTATGCTGTTCTGTTATCTTTGTATTGTTTGACTGCTGAGGAAATAGCAACAACTGTTAAAACAAATGCTGCTGGATTAATCCAATTTATATATTCTAAAAATGCTTTGACTCCAAAATTTAAGTCTAAGGACAGGTCACTGGGGAAAAGGATTTCTACATTTTTGTTTCCACAGAAAATGAAAAGCTGTGGATTTCTTCCAGACTAATGTGGTTTGATCGAGGAAGACCCCCTGAAGCAATGTCCCAGGTGACCCAACATTCAAAACACCTGGGACCAGGAAGTCGGGGGGGGGGGGGGGAACTGCTCCTAACACCATACCCTGTCAGCAGAGGTTCATTAATGTGCATCCTCAAAAGCCCAACACTCACTTGGTCAGTTGCTTTTCTGGGTGTGAGCATAATGGACCTTTGACTCTTGAGTTTCGTCTGTGGAATAGTCATAAGTGCTCTTGGATCCACACTAACCATCTTGGGTATATTGAAAAAGCATCAGGAGCTGCACAAGACCATGACATTAGGGTGAGGCCGAAGCCTTAGGCTGCAATGCACAGCCTTGAGAGTGGATGACAGGAGGGAGCTCCAGGGTCTGGCCAGTGGAGAACAGGTTTGGGGCTGCAGCCTGGTAAACATGCAGGGCAGGACATAGGAATAGAGGCCTCTACTGGCTTAGTGGTTGTCAATCAAACTCCGGGTGGCTAGACACAACTAATCACTCCTTGCCAGCTCTGACCTTGGGCTTTCTGCTTCCCATGGCTTAAAGTTCAGAATTCCTCATCTAACTCCCACACAGAGTTTGGGAAACAGTATAGAGTTATGGCTAATAACAGGCCATGCTGCGGATGATAGCAGGAGGAGGAAGGGGGGTTACAGGGCAGCAGAGAAGAGGAATGGACAAGAGGAGACAGCTTTGATTCTTCTACATCACTGGGAGACTGGAGCTGACTGCATTCTGCTCAACTTTGGTAAAATCCTCCTTCCTGAAGCTATCTTTCAGTCACTCTGTTCCTTTAGCAGATGCACAATCTTTAGAATTCTCACAGTTACCTTTGCACAGGATTCTACAAGAATCGTCTTTTTAGTCTTTTTTAAGCATCTAACATACTCTTTTACATATAAGAACTAACCTTTCATCACCTAGATCAATTTACATAGGGACAATGATAAGAACTGAATTTGAACCATTTTAAAATTCAGCATAATTCTTATCGCCAAATGACAATTGCCATTTTTTCTCAGTTTTCAATGAGTTTTTTTGAACTATGACCTCATCATTAGTCGAGGAGCATCTGATAATATGAAAATTAGAATAATTTTAGATGTGTTCCTATAATATATAAAACTATATAAAGCTGCCTTTTAAAATTTAACTTCAAGGCAGATGTCTAGACCATGTAGAGTCCATATAATGTTACTTTATACCTTAATCCACTCTAGATATAACCCATGACCAAGCTCAGTAGAGATCTTACAACGTTAATTTTTCTGTCCAAACCCACAATCATTTTTTGAGCAGGAATGTGAAAACATATTGTTTCCTCTGTTCTGCAGGCTTGTGAGTGTAGTTACCGTTCAGAATTCTTCCACCTGCTTCCAGATGTCAAAGCAGGGGGTATTACTCTTGAGAGCTCATCAATTCTGTTTCAATGGATACTGGGAGGATGCAGGGTAGATAATTTTTCCTATCAATTCCTTTTGAAATCTTAAATTGTTCGCAATCGGTGCAAAGTATTGCTTTATTGGGTAGGGTGAGAAAGTGGAATAGCAATCATTTAGTAAGAAATTCTGTCCAACATGCACTGGACATAATAAACCAGCCTTTGCAGGGCTGGTGGTAAGCTCTTTTGGTAGGAATTAGCTTGTTTCTGTGGGGGTGGTGAAGGCATCCAGGATGAAGCAAGTGATGACTGACAGCCCAGCTGGTGGAGATGGGTAATTGG
The DNA here is from genome assembly GCF_943737965.1 of Phodopus roborovskii. Lineage (NCBI taxonomy): Eukaryota > Metazoa > Chordata > Mammalia > Rodentia > Cricetidae > Phodopus > Phodopus roborovskii. Next base: position 34,719,056 of record NW_026125281.1, read on the forward strand.
AAATTCATGGCACATAAATCTCCTGGTACTTATCTCAAAGCACAGGAAGAGAGGGGATGCGAGCTGGGGAGCATTTAACTCTTTCAAAGGGATCTAAGAATGTGGCATGTCTTTGGTTCATCGTCTGAACTTTAATTATAGTTCTTGGTTTTAGACCAATGCATTCTGTTTATGGAAAGGACTCTGCACAGTAAATGAAAATATATGCAACTGTTGGGAGGATCATTGCAGTACTTTTAAGAACCACGTGTAACCCTTCCTCATGAGGCCCCCTGAGGCAGTGACTGGCCCCCTAATTCTTTGTTGGTTTCTGGACTTGTTTTAGCTGCATGTATAGAACCTTCCTCTACTCTAAACTATTTTGAACATGCGGTAACATTGGGTGATTTGCAAGCAACCTGACCTAAACATAGTAGTGGGAGCATTGTTTTCAGTGAAGTCCCATGCACTCTGATAGCTTGAGTCATGTTTAACATCCCAAGATACACATATACATATGTAATCTTCATGATATACATCTATATTATTAAAAATGGCCACCACTATGTCACTTATTCATTAAATTTTCTTCAGGCAAATCAGCCCTATCCTTTCTAATTAACTAAAACTTTTAATCTCAACAAAGGTAAATCAATGTTTTGAGCTTGTCACAGTGTGGGTGAGATTAAGACTCCCTCTGAGCCTTGTAGATAGAACCCTTGACCCCACACTGTGACTGTGACAGGCCTTTTGAAGGAAATGATTCATTTCAGCAGCTGGACTCCCACACTTTCTGCCTCCGCTTTGTTGACGTTCAGAAAACTCATCTTGATGGGTTATGTCCCTGAAGACTTGTGACCATCACTGAGCTGTTTGCGGCTGAAGGCATGTTGCATCTCCTGCAACCTCAGAGAGTTCCTGCTGATGATCACAGGTGCCACATATAAATCTAACTGTCCACAGTCTCACAGCTTCCAGTCTACTGAAGTCTGAGAAAGGAGGGTATTGTGAGTGAGGTGATAAGGCACAGGAGAATGAATGATTCCTATAATGATGGCTTGCGAAGTGGATCAGTCAGTCTGAGGGGACACATCAACATTCAATCCCAGCTCATCATCTTCTAGATACTTTGGACTACTTTTTCAGACCAGAAAGACAAGGCTGGAAATGTAGTTCGGATGTTGGAACGGAATGTTTTTCTATCATGCATAGACTAGATCCCTAGACTAGATCCTCATCACTGCACAAACTCTGTGTGATGGTACACACCTGAAGTCCCAAACTATGGGAGGCACCTTAAAGACAAAGATGCCATAAACCTTTCTGCCATTCCCAAAGGCTATTATAGTTGCTTCCTGATTCTGATGTGTATCTCTCATATAAACTGACTGATTCCATGTGAACAAGATAATGAAGAGGGTGTGTCCCAGAAAATGGGTGAATACGTAGAATCGATAATCGAAGAAGCAGTAATACTTGCATAGAAATAATTACCAAGCTTGTGAAACCACCTTGCATCTCATCAAACGAACTGTAAATAATGTATGTCTCTAGTGAAGAAAACAAAAGGCCATGTTATTATTTGAATAATATAAAGTGGCTCAGCATTTGAGACCACTTGCTGCTCTTCAGAGAACCAGGGTTTGAGTACAAATACCCACATGGAGGCTCACAACTGTCTGCAACTCCAGTTCCAAGGTCTCTGAAGCCTTCTTCTGACCTCCAAGAGAACTAGGCATGCATATTCAAACTCATACTAATAAACAATAATCAAACAAATCTTTTAAAAGTATATATAATAAAGAAGCTTCGTGATCTTTATAAAAGATGTCAGCAGCCATGATAGCTTATAAGGGAGGCATCCGGATCAAAACCATAAATTCATCTTCATCCAGATTTTCTTGTGAGCTGTAAAGCCTATAGTGGTTGGCGTATGCACAGAAAGAAATCCTACTCTGTAGCCTTGGATATTCCAGCCTTCACAAGCTGCTTAGTGATTCCCTCTCTAGCCACAAGTCCAACAGATAGTAACTTTGGATCAGGCATGTGCTAGGATGCACATGATTCAAAGTAAGTCCAGTTCTCATAGGCAAAGAGTGTGTACATTCCATCAATTGTGGCTACATAGAATAGCCACACCTGTGTTCCCCAGTCCAAGGTACACAGATGCACAGGTGCCCTGCACAGGTGCCCTGGACCCCTTGCCTTTGTTTTCCATGCTGGTGTCTTACTAATCATCAGTCTTGCACTAGCTCAAATTCTTTAACCAAGTTTGTACTTTCAGGAACCCCTCATGAGCCATTTGTTTATTTTTGAGATAGCATCTCTTTAGTTCCAGCTGGTCTGGAACTTGTAACCCAAGATCATCTCTCACTTATGTCTTCCTGCCTCAGCTTCCCAAGGACTAAATTTACAGGTGTCTGGAGATCTCATTCCATTGCTGAAGTTTCTTGTGCCCCACGTCCCACCTCCACTCCAGCCCCAAATAAGCACACAGATGCTACGCTAGTTATAAAACTGTTTGCCAATGGCTAGGGCTTCTTATAGGCCATCTCTGTCTTAATTATTAACCTATTTCTATAAAACTAGAATTTCCACATAATCTTATCTTACTGGAGAAGGGTCCAGACTTGTTCCTCCTTCCTCTGCTACAGGCTTCTTTGCAGCACCTCTCTGCCTACCTTTCCTAAAATTCTTCCTGTCTCCTAGTCCCACCTATCTTCCTGCCTCTATTGGCCAAACAGTGTTTTATTCATGAATCAGTAAGAGAAACATATATACAGAAGGACATCCTCCATCTTAGTTTTTTGTTTTTTGTTTTTTTTTTTTTATGGGTATTTGTGTTTTCATTTACTACATTGCTGAGTCTATGCCCCCCCACTAGACGGCAGTCTGACTTTTTTTTTTATTGACAGGGGTTCATTGAGCATGTGCAGAAACGCAGCCAAGCTATTCTGTCCGAGGCCCAGAACTGCTGTTCCTCTGCTTTCCATGCTTTTCCATAGATCTTTGAAGAGGTGGCTGTCTTCTTAGCACAGGCCACTATGCTGCATCTTGTATTTGCTCCCGTCTGTTGCTACTAAACACAGTCTAGGAGTGGTGGTGACCTCATGCCTCCTTCTCTGTGTGTTCTGTAGCCAGAACTTTGCTGTCCCGTGGAAAGCCTTGGAAGGTGTTTGCCTACAATGTGGATAACATTTGATTTCCTCACCTGCCTGTGGTTCCAGTATAACACAATGTTTTAATTGCTATGCAGGGGCTCCAGTGTCTTGCTGGGTGCTGGTTGGTGCTGGCTTTCAGAGCAGCATGATACTGTGTTGTGTTTGTCCCATCTGGTCTGTGGTCTGACTGTGCCTGAGTTTTCCTCAGCAGATGCTACGTGGGTTCTCCCGGAATCTTGGAGCTGCTGGTCTATTTCTTCATTATTCCTCTTCCTTTGCTGACCAGCAATACCGACCAGGGTTTGGTTTCTGAACTCACTTGTCTTTCTCACTTCAGTTTGCCCCCAAATAGCCAGGGACTCAGACGTGACAAGAACCACATTTGAGAGGGTGGCAGTTATTTGGGAGGTTTCGTCTTTCTCTTATGATGACCAACAGTTCCACTAGGAGGAAAGACACTTAGCTAAGGAAGAGGATGAGTGCTCGGCACAAGAGTAATGACACCTGTCTCAGTTACTATTATATTGCTGTGAGAAAACATCACCATGATTAATAGTTGCTTGAGGGGTAAGGGTTTATTCTGCTTACGGGTTACAGCCCATCACTGGGGAAACCAAGAGAGGAACTCTTGGTAGGAACCTGGAGTTAGGAACTCAATTAGAGAGCACAGGGGAGTACTTCTCACTGGTTTGCCGGTTTGCTCAATTGCCTTCTTATACACAGTGGACTGGATCCTTCCATTTCGATCATTACACCTGGAAAATACCCGCTCAGAACCTGCTTACGGGCAACGGGCATGGAGACATTTTCACAGTTGAAAAGACAACTCTAGTTTGTGTCAAGTTTACAAAACAAAAGCAAATAGACAGCCCTGCGGTGGTGGATAATGCGATCAGGAAGTCATAGAGATTGCTCTATATAGGGTTCTGAGTGTCCTGGATGTAGAGTCCCCCTCACTCAGCTGGAGGTGTCCAGGGGAGGATCTTGCTTCCTTACCCTGGAGGGATCAGCACTCTTACACAGAGGTAAAGACGGTAGGTAGGTAGGTAGGTAGGTAGGTAGGTAGGTAGGTAGGTAGGCAGGTAGATGTTTTCGGCAGCTCTCCACCAGCAAGCCATCCTTAATTTTGCCTGCTTCGTCATCTTGTAGGACTGGGAGAGGGGTGAGGGAAGAGGCACAGAGGCAACTCTACTTGGCAGCAGGCACAACACTTGTGTAGACTGAGTTCCCATCTACCTCTTAGCCTCAGCCTGGAGACTCAGCAAGGCAGCTAAATAACAATGTTCCTTTTCACGGATTGAACTTCAAATTTACTTTTCGGTCACTGCAAGGAAGCAGAGTTCCCCCTGACAAACACATATCCTATTCCTGTGCAGCTCCGGTTGGGTCTGGGGCTTGCTGCCTCTTGTTGATTAGGTTAAACTGTAAGCAGTAGAATCTGCACCTCACCTGTTTCCACGGCACTTGGGGAGGCTGTGGGTCATCCATGTATAGCCTTACTCTGGAGACTATCCAAGAAGTCCACTAAAAGGCCAGGGTCAGCTCTTACATCTACTCTAGGGCTGCAAATATGCACACATGTGCATACAAGCACACAAGTAACTCTGTCTGCCTGGAATTCTGTAGACCAGGCTGGCTACAGAATCTGCCTGCCTCTGCTTTCCAAGTGCTGGGATCAAAAGTGTCTACCACCATGCCTAGCTAGGACAGGAAATATATTTTAATATTCTTTCTTCGCCATTTTTTTTATTTCATTTTACATTCCAAACACAGTTCTTCCTCCCACACTTCCTCCTGTCCCACATCTCACCTCTTCCCACCCACCCCCCTCACCTCCTTCCCAAGACTACCCCAGTCCACTCCTCTTCAATCATGGGTAAGGGCTCCCATGAAGAGTCAACATAGTCTGGCACAATAGGTTGGGGCAGGGACAGGCCCCTCTTCCGTGCATTAAGGCTAAGTAAGCATGGCCTCCCATAGAGAGCTAGCTCATGTACCAGGTTTGTATTGTGGTCCTACTGCCAGGGACCCCTCAGAAAGTTCATGCTCCCACATACAGAGGCCCTAGTTTGGTCTTCTAGAGTCTCCACAGTTGTAGGTCTAGAATTCACGAGTTTACATAGCTTGGTTCAGCGGTCTCTGTAGATTTCCCCATCATGATTTTTGACCTCCCTTGCTCATATATTCCCTCTTCCCTCCCTTCAACTGGATTCCTGGAGCTTGGCCTGGTGCTTGGCTGTGGATCTCTGTATCTGGTTCCATCAATTACTGGATGAAGGCTCTATGACAATGGTTGGGGTATTCACCAATCTGATTATAGGGGTAGGGCAGTTCATGTATCCCCTCCACTATTTCTAGGAGTCTTAGCTCGGGGGGGGGGGGGGGTCCTCCTTGAAGTTTCTTAGGAGTTATCCTAGCACCAGGTTTCTCCCTAAGCCCACAGTGGCTCTCTCTATTAAGGTATCTCTTCAGTTTGCTCTTCCACTGTATCCCTCCTTGCCTTAGCCATCACATTTCCCCCTGTTCTCCCCTCCTGTACTCCCCCTACCCCCTTACTACCCTCAACCCCAGTTTACCCTGTAGGTCTCAATCTAATTTCCCTTCTCAGGGATCCATGGTTAGGGTTCTCCTTGTTACCGAGTTTCTCTCTCTCTCTCTCTCTCTCTCTCTCTCTCTCTCTCTCTCTCTCTCTCTCTCTCTGTGTGTGTGTGTGTGTGTGTGTGTTCAACACAGGAGGTCATGTTTGCATGTTTGCCTTTTCATTGCAGATGAAAGTGCTAAGAACTGTCTAAGATGCAGACTATTCTCTATGAAGATGAAGATTGAAATACTGTTGGATATTGATGTTTAAAGGTCTTACTCGTTTTTTTGAGACAGAAAAAAAATTTATCCTTTGTTTCAGAATGATTCCATAACTAACCAAGCTAGTGTTTAATTAGCTGAAAACTTGAGCAGTTTATTATGATGATGCAAACTGTAATTACCACCTAAGCTTTTATTTTACCTCCCAAGTTCTTTTACCCCCTTCTCTTTTAGCATTATTGCATCTTATTTGGATTTTTGCATTTAGCTTAGGGGAAAAGAAGAACACAATTGCTGAAACCAGATAGTGGAAGTTACCAGGTAGAACATTAGCCCACTCTAGCTACAAAGAAATTGCTGTGTTTACAAACAGGCTCTGTAGCTATGCGCATTTCCTTTCCTACTGGTGGAAAATTCCAAACAGAGCACACAGTATTCTCTGAATGAGAAACAGTCTCAAGTTGGAGTTTATTATTTTAATCACTGTTTTTATTAGTCATTTAACAATTGCCTGGTACTGATTAATTATCTGGCTGTGTTATGTTAATAAGATTTCCAGGAAGGGAAAGAAGTCATTTTGCTTACGTGGGTTTGGTCTAATTTTATTCACCAAAATGGTATTTACTTAATAACAATGATGTGAATGAGCAAAGATCCAGGCTGTGCTGTCTTCATTCCTATGCATGCATAGCTAATTAGCAGAGCCAGTCCTAGCCAGAGGTATATGAGTCATGGATATGTCTCCAAGCTCTTTACAAACTTGATGGTGGATCGCTGAATCCCGTATCAACTGCAGTGTGAATTGGTCCATCAGTTGTCACTGGACGGCCATCATGGGGAAGATGGGTTACTTCTGTATGATTTGAAACCTACGCTGATTCCCAAGCCAAATACAAACAAGCAAACCAAAAAAAAAAAAAAAAAAAAAAAAAAAAAAGACACTTATTTAGTTGTGGTTGGATGGTTTAGTCTTCCAAGGCACAATTTCTCTTCCTTCTATTCTGCAGTGATAGAATATGATGATTTTCCTTTTGTCCCCATGAGAACCCTGTCACCCACCACACAGCAGCCACAGAGGGTGTACATATTGCCAGGAGGATCAGATCAGAGATCTCCTGCCTTTCAGACCCTTGGAAGCACATGCAGGGACACTTAGGTCTTTGAAGAACCATCATGGGCTTTACCATAGTGTTTGAAGAACTGGAGCCTACACTTTTAGTCAAGTAGAGATAGCATTAGAACTTTATAAGTTTTAAAAAGACTTTGATAATAAGCTTTAACACACTTTGATAATTTCAGACATGTATCCAATACATTTTTTATCAAATTACCCCCCATTGCACCCACCCACCCCCACACACACCTTGCTCCTTTTTGACCAGCTCAGCTCTTTCTCCTGTTGAAGCCCCCTTTTCCAGTTGGCCATGCCACATCAAGAAGACAAGCTTTCACAGCAACCACCATACCCATTATCTGGTTCCATGTCCCATCTTCTATGATGAGATACTAATTATTATTTATTTCCGAGTTCCCACTATACAGCTTAGGCGATGAGTTCTCTCTATTTTTTGTTTTCTTTGTGAGACTTTTGTATTTGGGGTGCACAATCAGAAAAACAAGAGTCATAACTGAGTTTGTCAGAATGAAATCATTGCTCAAACATTTCATTTTGAGCAACTATTTAGCAGCTTATGTTATAAACCATGAGAAAGTGTTGACAGCCTATTAAAATGTAATTTAGAGGGTTTTCGAAATGAATAATAAATAATGAAACAAGACCCTGTTTTAGGAATTGCATGTTTATATGAAGATTTTAGTTGAAAGCCCAAAAGACTTGACAACAAATTCTGTTTGGTGTTTTCAAGTTTTGGAAGGGTGTTTTAAAAATATGTATCTGGAAATTCGGGAACTATGGAATATGGTTTCCAATCTTCTTTGTGTCATTTGCCTCATAAGAGTTTTCCCTAAATCCTCTCCAGGTGGGGTTCTAGTCCTCAGAAGCAAGGAGGAGTGGAGCGTACCTTGCCTTGCTGCCTCTGGCTGTGGGGCTCAGCAGGGTTGGAGGTAGATCTTTTGTGACCTGTAACTTTGCCTCAGAGGAAATAGGGCTTCTCTGCATCTGTGTGCCAGTTTGGAAGCTACTGACCTTACTTGCTTCTCAAGACTTCTTCATCGTTCTGGAAATCTCATTTAGGTAGATGCAAGAGTCTTGGCTTCCCAGTTGTAAGGAAAATATGCTGAAGATTGGCTAGTTGGCAAGGTATCCAGTATTGATAACACTGTGGCTCCCAGAAAGTTCCCTCCTAGGAGAATTAGTTTTATTCTCACTACTCCCGTGACTGAAAATTCTGTTGAACGGTTTTTAGCTAGGCTGGCTCTACAGTGGTCTCTTGTTTGTCTTTAGGTGTGAAATAGCAAAGATGGCTGATTTCCGGGTTCTGATTACACTGAGAACACAGGAGCATAGAGAGACCTGAGGCCAAGGCTGTTCTGGCAGGGAGAGCATCATTTCAGGATTGAAGGTTGAAAGGATAGCTGTGGCCTAGAGCAGCTTGACTCTTCCTTCACTGGACAGGGATCAGGTAAGGCCAGGCTGAGATGAACCAGACATGGTGGCCTGGAGGAGTCGCTACAGTGATGGTGGTCCGAGAGTGGGTGCACTGATTCAGGGACCATGCCACAGGTTCATACTGCAGGTTTGGGTGACTAACCTGGGAATGCAGATTTAATGTACTGGTGGGACCCTGAGCTGGGCCAGAACAAGTGCATGCATGGGGTGTTATACATATATGAGCTTGGTAAGCATTTTTACAAAGACGTTAGCACTTCCTTAAACAACAGAGGTCTGTTGTTTTAAGCCCTCCTTGCTGCTGGGAAGCTGATGATGTGTTTTGTCCTCTTCCTGCTGCTGAAGTTCTTGACATGCCAGCAGATGCCTGAAGCAGGGAGGGTTACTGATGGGAGATGTCATTCTGTAAATATGTTTCTCTTATTGGTTAATGAATAAAGCACTGTTGGCCAATAGGAAAGCAAGAGAGGCGGGACTAGGAGACCAGGAGGAGAGAGGAAGTAGGAAGGAGGAGTCAAGATGGAGAGTGGAGAGAGAACAGAACCACCATTCCTCCGCTTTTGGTAAGACCACGTGGAAATACATAGAAATGGGTTAATACTTAAGACAGAGCTAGCCAATAAGGAACAAGTAACTGGCCAACAGCATAATATCAAATATAGAGTCTCCGTGCGTTATTTGGGGCTGGCGCGGTGGAGGGACAATTCTGGCGGCGGGCAGAAAAACCTTACTCCTTACAGGGTACTCTGGTGCTTTCTCACCCTGTCAAAGAATGGGCAGCTCTGAGAGGTTCTATTATATCGTTATAATGTATACCAATTGGTTTAAGGGACACCAAATTTTTATCATTTTTTTTCTTTACATAATTGTTCTAAAGGATCCTCATACTAGGATCCTAACTGAAAAATGTAAAAGGAATAGAGGAATAAATAATCAGCATGTGGCATCCATCAATGCAGAAGAATGGGTGCTAAATGGGTGAAAAGCACCAAAAGCAAGATGCTCCCTGAGTCCCAGAGTAAGTCCCCATAAGAAAGGTGTAGACTAAAGGAGAAGCTGTAAATTCCTATCATCAGGCCTAGAAAAGTAACAAAGTTAATCTAAAGACCACATTTCTGCATGTCAGGATAACGGGCACCATCCCATCTTCTGGATATGATGGTAGAATTAATCTTGAGGATACACCAGATAGAACCAAACTATAGAACAGTCCTATAAGCCAGTACTCTTCAAATGCCAACATCCTGAGAGACAAAGCTTACGGGGATCTTACAGACTGGGGAGACAGAAGGAATGCCACAGGGAAGGTTTGTGCATGTTCTGTGTTGACTTCTGCACAAACAAAATCACTTAACGTGCAGCCATTGACAAGAGCCAGCAATCTGTTTATTTGTTCCCAACATCAACAATAGTTAACATATAATTAGCATAGCATAATCATTATGTATTGACATCTGAGAATGCTGAGGGAAAGGTAGATGGAAACTTTTTGCATGAGTTTGATGATTTTTTTTTAAAGAAATCTTTTTTGGGGGTGGGGACAATACTTAATCAATATGTGGGGTCTCATTTGGTACCTGCATGTGTGCACTAATTCTAAGAAAATAGGAACAGACAATAGACATCTACTTTTGCTACTTTACTTTTAGCTTCTCAGGGTTGCTCTCTTCCTACTACAGTCCATGGTCTTGTTTTGGGGAAGATGGATCCAGCTTTGTTCAATGGCATGGCCGTCCACTGTGATTCTCCCCAGGTTCTCCTGGCTGAAGTTCTGAGAGGCTTTGTTTCTCTCAGGAATCTTTACTTACAATTAAGCTGATAGTTTATATTCTTTTCCTATGTTGGGTTGACATGAGGCCTTGCAACACACAGATCTTGCTCTTGATGCCAGAAAATTCTCTCTTAGGAGCTCCATACAGGACAGTTCAACCCAGTGACATCCCAACTCATTTTCAAAACAGTACAGGAAAAAAAAAAAAAAACATCATACATAAGCCAAAATGGAATATTTCAGAAGTTTTCCTTTGTTTAATTTGGCTCAATCTCTGGCCAGGCAGAAATATAATCAAGTAAGACATAAGTAGCATTCCAGAAAGTAGAGTGTATCCATCTTCTTCAGTCAGACTATCTTTGCTCATCCAAGTGATCATGTTCCTAAGGGGTACCCCTGGGAGGCTGGGAAAGGAGACTAGGAAGGGATGCTAGGGAAGGTGGTTGGAGATGGAGGATGGGGAAGGAGGCTGGGAAGGAGAAAAGGAAGGGAAGGGAGGTTAGAGAGGGAGACTGCAGGGGTGGGTAGAGAGGGAAGTTGGGGAGAGAGGCTCTGGAAAGAGGCTGGGGAGGGAGACTGGAGAGAGAGGTTGGAGAATGAGGTTAAAATGGGGTGCATCTTAGACTTTCCCTTGAAAGGCAGCTGCAGGTTCCAGCTACTAGCTCAGAACTAGCCCTAAGCACTTGGTTCTTCCTGGGTCATTGTGTCTCTCAAATAATCTCACAGTATAAAGTTCTTCTGCAGTAGATGTAAAGTACCAGACCCCACAAGAAGAAACCAATTATTCATAGGGAGATCTGTATTAAATAAAACACAGCATTGGGCCAAGAAGCATGAAATCCGGGGTTAGTGTTGACAGCCCCTCATTCCCGGCACTTACTAATTTTATGTCCCTCCTCAGCTTGTGTCATTGCTTGAAGATTATTTAAACACAGGCTTTCAGATTCCACAACTTAACTCCTTAAGACCTTTACTGACTCATGGGAATTAGTGATCTCCTTTTTTATGAAAATTCTAAATTGAGCTTTTTCTTATGGAAATTTAATCTTTAGTAATTTTTATCAGAAGGTGATGTAGCCAGATATGTGCCTCCTATTGATTCTCTGAACTTGCCATGAACATTTTATTTCTAGTCACACTCTTCTAAAGCCAGAGGATTAGAACTGTAATAGGAAAAGCATGGCATTTGCTTTTAAGTCTCTTCTTGAGTGTGTGTGTGAGAGAGAGAGAGAGAGACAGAGACAGAGACAGATACAAAGAGAGACAGAGAGAGAGAGAGAGAGAGAGAGAGAGAGAGAACACAAAGGATAAAGGCTTGTCAAGCACAAGGTCTAGAAATGTGTGTGTTCCAGATGAAACCAGTCTTCCTGAAAATGATGAGGCCTGTGAGGAGCCTGGACAAACTCCAGAAGAGCAGTCTTCTTTGGGTAACAGCAAGATGAATGTGTAAATTCTGTGCTGTTGTAATCTTGTTTTATCTCTGGGTTATGACAAACTTCAATTACCTGACAATGAAACAGAATTAAAACCAGTGGGGGAAAGGACCAATTAGTAAGGAAGACCTACTGTGAAGGTCACTGTGACAGAAGACAAGATCACACTTCCCAGATGGTGTTCTCTAGAATTTCCTCCAGTTGATCATTTGCCAAAACACTAAGATTAAGTCATGACCAGTGGTCAGTTTGACCTAGAAAAGTGTGAAAGTGTCCCTGGGCCAGGAAGACCTGCAGATGCAGGGGAGGCAACTTACCAACTAAAAGTTCCCTTCAAAATAAAGATCTTAAACAGATTCCATCAAGCCATAGCCTACTTCTGTGTGATATGTGGGTACCCCCTCCTGACACCCAACTTGGCTGTCACTCTACAGAGTATATAAATTAGAGCAGGCTCTCTTATTTTAAAGTGCTGCTGAAGGCAGCTTATTTCATATTGATCATACCAGGGAGCTAGCCAAGTATGGTGTTAATTGGGTCCTCTGGAATTCAGCACCCCAGGGACCTGGAACTTTCCAGCAAGGAGAGGAGTCAACCCACAGGCTGTGTGAAAATGAAATCCATGTCCCATCATCTATAGTGTCTGGATCACTGATTCTTGATAGTTCAGCCAGCTCACTTTGTATCTAATTTCTTCTTTCGTGTAATTGTCTTGTGTTATGTGTCCCCACTTCCCTGCAAAGCCATGAAGCTGTGTTATGAAAACCTGCAGCCCTTGGCAGCCCTGATTTCATTGCTCTGAGGCTCATTCCTATGTGGTTCACACACTGCTCTCTCTTCAGTTCTGCCCTCCATGTCATCCATACATTGGTGCACGCTTTTCCTCCTATACACACAAGAGCACACATAAGAGCACACACACACACACACACACACACACACATATACACATACACACACACAGACATATACACATACACACACACACACACACATATACACATACACACACACACAGACATATACACATACACACACACACACACACATATACACATACACACACACACAGACATATACACATACACACACATATACATATACACATACACACACACACAGACATACATATACACACACACACACATACACACACACACACACACACACACACACACACACACGGAGGGGGGGTTCCTTGAGAGACAACTTAGGGCAGACTCAGGACTTGTAAACAGCATCATTCAAACTAAGGGACTCGGTGCTGTGTGTGGAGTTCATGGCCAACACTTCAACTCTGTGAGAGTATCATGATCCTCTCCCTTTTTCCTTCCATCGTCCTCTCTTCCTCCAGGACAGGTTTGTGAAAAAGGGGTGATGGTTGCCTTGCCTGGCTCTTCCTTGTTATCCAGACAGTGAATGAAGGATGGAGCAGGCAGGCTTGAGTTCTGACACACAATTCTTTGGGGACTGCTTGAGCAGTTCACTGAGAAGTGTGCATTGCAGGAATGCCTTCTGAGTTTATTATGCTGTTATCTGTCACTTACTCTGAGTGAAAGGTGAGGGCTTCTGTAATTTGTTGCTGCAAAGAATTGGTGCATTGTTCTTTTTCTAAGGCTTCCAACTAATTGGCTTTAGAGGGAAGATTGAAATGAGGGTTTTTTTTTCCCCTTGATCCTATAGTTCATCTTATTAGGTCTCTCTGTTTTTTGTTTGTTTGTTTTAGTATTTGAATGGAAAGCAATCAGAGACATCTATAGCTCTAGATAATATATTTTTTGTCTTAAAGGAAAAACAAACAACTTTTTGGTTTCCTGTTTTATTCCATTTACAATTTTTTCTTTTTACCCTGAAGAGATGTAGTATACACCAGACCATCTTTTCAATGATGCCTGTAAATCTGGGAATAGGAACTGTAATCTTCCCAAGGAAAAAATATTTTAATTCATCAGGTTGTGACTTTCCAGTTAAAAATTACAGGGCATGTTAGTAATCTGTGTGAAGAAGTTTAGTCACTATTAATGAAATAGAGGCAGTTACACCTGATGGCAAGTTAATTTGATAGATGCAAATAGACATCCAGAACTCAGATATGAATTGAACAGTAACTAAGTGGAATCTTAGCTATAAGAATTTATTGAGAAGTATCTAGATCTTCTCTAGATTGTGTTTTTCAACCTTACCTCCTTAAAATAATTGGAACTTGAATAGCAGCAACTAGTCATCTAAGAGAAGAATTTAGACAAATTTCACAAATATTGAATGCCACCCTTGGATTCATACAGTTGGAAACCTTGAGTTTCTTGTTTTGTTTTTAAAGACTCTACTTTTCTTTAATTTTTTTCAAGGGCTGGTATCTTACAGAGACCCTTTGGTAGGGAAATAGGATGCACTTTGCTGGGGATCCATTTAATGACGTTTTCTCTTAAGATTGCTGCTCAGAGTGTGACTGGTGTTACTCTGTAGGTATGTTTATCAATCCATCCCGTGAGTCATAAATGAAGAAGAGTTTATGTGGAGACCCAACTTAAGTCACCTTGTTTTAGTGACTGATTGATTGATTGATTTATACGATTTGTTTCGAAGAGCATGTGCGGACAGTTTCCTTCAGTAGAACTCATTGACTTAGTCACTTAAGCAGCAGCGATGGGAGAACAGCAATGCGTTTCTCCTTAGCGCATCAACTTTGAGCAGAGCCAAGAGTGATCTAGATTCCAAAACTTTACCCATAGAAGGGGAAACTTTTCTTAATCCTGCCTTTAAGTTTTGATAAGAACTCCTGGAGCTTAAGTGGAGTAGCTTCCAGATTTTAGAGTCACTAACCCCACCCCTATCACCGGCCTTGTTTGTCACAAAATATCCAAGAAACCCAACTTAAAGGAGGAAAGACCTGTGGCGTGGGATTTCAGTTCTTCTTTGTGGTGTGGAGGGTGTGGTGAAGCCAGACAGTTCACATCACAGCAGTTAGGAAACACAGAGAGGGGGATCAGAGAGAGCAGAGCAAGTCAGGCCCTCAGCAACGTGGTCCAGTGTTGGTTTTCTTCCCATTGCCTCTCAGCTGTTCCATTGGTCAGGATGCCCTCAAGAGACCAGGCCTTTCGGTAGGTCAGAGTATACATGACCAAATTCTCTTTGAAGATGTCCTCACAGAAACACCAAGGACTGTGCTCAAAGAACTCACTTGTGAAGTGTAAATGGTTCAGCCTTAATAAATCTGCACCACTGTCAGGTTCCCAGTGGGCGTTCACTGAATGCTACATCCCGGAGAATTCTCAAAGCCTGACAAGCCTATCGGATAAGCGTGGTTCTCTTCTGTCCCGCTTTTGTTGAATCTGGAGACAAGCGAAGCATATGTGTCTTATTACATATTGGCTGAGAAAACAGGACTTCTTATGTAGAGATACCCTAGTTTTACAAAATAACTGAGTTACCTTTGAAAGGCTCTTGGAGTCCGCTAGTCATCCTCTATCACACAAAACAGGAACTGGCTTCTACATCAATCATACTAACAACAGTTGCCTTGGAAATTGTTGGGAACTCCAGTCTGACTGTCACTGAAGCCTCAGAGTGATATGTGGAGAAAACAGCCAATTGAAAACATTCTTTTGCCTGTGTGTTTTGGGTGAGCTTCATCATCTCCTTAAATGGAAGGAATGTTTATCCTACGCAGAAGGTTCCCAGGTGCTCCTAATTTACCAGCAGAGGCCTCTTACCCACAGACTAGGGGTTGGTCTGTGAGCAAATCACGTGATTTTCCCATCAAAGCTTCTTCCTTTTGGTACCTTCTGTAGTTCATACAGTCTTGAAACATCTTGAGATTCTTGGTGCTCTACAATGGTATGCAATGTAGAGTCCCCATCCCCACATCACCAAAGCTCAGAAGATTGATATCCTTCAAGAAGCCCCAAGTGATGTAGAAACCATGACCACAGTCTCACAGGAATCCCACAAGGCCACCCACGTCCATGTTCTGAGACTCCTGTCATCTTCACTCTGTTCAATAACTTTCCATCTGAGTTCAGAACATGCTTCTCACCACTTCACAGTACCTAACCAGTAAATGCAGGGCAACTCACATCCCTTTCCATGCCATCATCCCACCAAATTCAACAACTTTTAAACAAGACAAACTGCAACTTCTACTATAACATTCGTATACTTTTGAATCACTAACACGTTACACTTTGCTACCATTTTATTAGCTTCTCAATTTCCAACAGATATGTTATGAGCAATGTTTTGATTGTGATTTCCTTAAACCTCTTCGGCCTGACAAGCTGTATGTTTTTATTGTGTGGTATTGCAGAGCACAGATGATTTAAGAATGCATATGCTTTATTAGTGTATCTGTATGATAAACTCTTAAAGACTAGGTGCTAAGCACACTTATCATGACCTAGTGTCTTTTTCTATGAATGTACAAGGCACAGTGTCATTTCCTCTCCTAACCTAAGGACTTTTGTGGTCCTTGACTAATTAATTTTAACTGATCCTAAGGTTCTGAGGGGAGCATAGTGAATACTCTCCTGCCTGTATTGGTATGGATTCCATCCAACAAACCCAGACTTGGTTATTTCCACATTTTCACAAAGGCTGGGGCTGTAACTCTTTAGGAGAGCATTTGCCTAGTGTGGTCAAAGTGCTGAATTTAATTCCAGGCATTGCAAACAAAACAAAACGAAACAAAACAAAGCAAAACAAAAGGCCCTAAAAAATTGCTAATTGGACTAAGCAAAGAAAAGGCAAGCCTGTCCTGGTTTGGTGGTGGAAGGAAAGGGAATTTTAGTCTTACTATCAGACAGAAGTCTCTGCTGCATGCTTGTTTTAGACATTTACTGTCAGTGTTTGTTTGTTGTGAGTCTGAGGAGTAGAGCTACACTTTCTTGTCTGATTCTGTCTTTATTATTACTTTTACTCTTCATGTGTCTTGGTGGTATATTTGTGTGTGTTGGGAGCTGAGCTTTGAACTTGAGTGTCTTCTTTGGCCACTCTGCTCCTTACACATCGAGGCCAGGTCTCTTGAACTGAGAACTCACTGATTCTTTAGTCTGTTTAGTCAGCTTGTTCTGTGCTTCTCAAGTATAGCTTGAGAGGGGTCCACATGTTCACCCAGGTTCTTATGTGGGAGCTGGTGATCTGAGCTCTGGTTTTCACATTATTGCCAGGCACCTTAGCCACAGCAGACTTTAAACCACAAGGAGTTACAGCCTGATAGTGCCTAGGGGTCTCCCTCCCCACGTCCTGCTGGAGGGAACCCCTGGCCACTTGGGTCATTGTTATATTTCACCTCTACAGTTGCTCTTCAGAGTTTCTCCAAGGAATTGAGCATCCTTTTGCCTGGGTTTTGTGCTGGGGGTGCGTGGTAGACTAGGGTTGTTGCTAAGCCTGTAGTAACCAGTGTCCCTGTCTTTTACCTCTGTGGTCAAATAACCAGGAGTTTTAGTTAGTTTTTATTTTTTTATTATTATTTTATTTAATTTTACATAACAAAGTCCAATTAAATGAAAACAAACATTTATACACAATATTTGGGAATTTGGGCATCATTCTTTCCAAACTACTTCCTGCTGGGGGATTCGAAGAAGATTCAGATATCCTGGCTGTAGTCTGTAGGGCTTTAGTTTACATAAGTGACCCAATAAACTCTACCAGGGAACTCCTACAGCTGATAAACACCTTCAGCAAACTAGCAGGATACAAGATAAACTCAAAAAATCAGTAGCCCTATTTTTTTCAGACGACAAAGAGGCAGAGAAAGAAATCAGAGAAACATTACCCTTTACAATGGCCACAAGCAACATAAAGTATCTTGGTGTAACGCTTACCAAACAAGTAAAAGATCTATATAATAAGAACTTTGTGACTCTAAAGAAAGAAATTAAAGAAGATACCAGAAAATGGAAAGACCTCCCATGCTCTTGGTTAGCTAGGATAAACATAGTAAAAATGGCAATCTTACCAAAAGCAATCTACAGATTCAATGCAATCCCCATTAAAATCCCACCACAATTCTTCACCGACCTTGAAAGGATAATAATCAACTTTATATGGAAAAACAAAAGACCCAGGATAGCCAAAACAACCCTATACAATAAAAGAACTTAAGGAGGCATCACCATTCCTGACTTCAAGCTCTACTACAGAGCTATAGTTCTGAAAACAGCCTGGTATTGGCATAAAAATAGACAGGTAGACCAATGGAATCGAATTGAAAATCCTGATATTAATCCACGCACCTATGAACACCCGATTTTCGACAAAACAGCTAAAATTAAACAATGGGGCGAGGACAGCATCTTCAACAAATGGTGCTGGCACAATTGGATGAGGGTGTGTAGAAGACTGCAGATAGACCCATGTCTGTTGCCATGCACAAAACTCAAGTCCAAATGGATCAAAGACCTCAACATCAATCCAGCCACATTGAACCTCTTAGAAGAGAAAGTAGGAGGTACCCTTGAACAAATTGGTATAGGAGACCACTTCTTTAGTTAGTTTTTAAATGAGTTCTCCAACCTCTTCACTAGGCCTTTGGCCTGGCCAACTTCCTGCCCATAGCCACCATGCACATATGCAGTTGCCTGGGAGCCCGGCTTAGTGCCTTGTGTGTCAGACATACTCAAGCAGAGTGTTTACTCTGAAACATGCATGCCTTGTTACATTAATAGATTGTGGGGTGAGAAGAGAAATCATAAGAAATGCCAAAGCACCCTTAAACTGAGGAGAAACTTAAAAGCACAATCATTCACCTTGATGCTCTTGAGATTTTCTTTAGGTGTTTGCAAGCTGAACTGACCAACCAGACCGCTAATACTGCATGTCAGGTTGTAAAAAATGCTAAATCAAGTGGCTGTTTTGTCCTGTCTGCTTTATTAATCATGGAGATTAAGTATTATCAATATATTCTGCAGTTAATAGGTTGCAAATTGAATCCTGAAATAATGAAAAAAATAGTTAATTTTTAAATATGTGATCCATACCTTTCCACCATCAAAAATCAAGTTTATATTTGATAAGATATTCAATAGTTGAACTCTCTATATGTTCTACCTAGTACTTGATCCCAGGTAAATAAATAATACCTACTATAATGTCATTTCAAATTTTAATCATAGACAAACTACAATTTTCTTATAAAATAAATTTGAAGTAAATTAAACAGGGTATATTAATTATACATGAGGGAAAGTTGAAATTTGTCTTCATACATAATGAATATTATAAAAGTTCTATTAAATGAACTTTGCGATAAAATCTTTAATAATATATTGATCTCAAGTGAAATGCTTTATTTTAAATCTCTCACTCACCATGCAAAAATGATGAGATCATTAAAAGATTTCTCAAAGGGTTTATCATGAAAAAAAAAATTTAAAAACTTAACAGAAAGTGCTAGGTTGAATGACCTTCCAAGCTTCCACAGAGCCTGCTGTTCCATTCTGCATCATGAGCAAAGCACAGGTAGGACTAGATGATGGCTAGGAAAACAGAACTTCAGAAGTGCAAAGCAGGCATTCCACTCAGAGTTCAGTAACAAACAAGGTCTTACTTAGCTGAAGCAAAGTGAGGTTCCAGACTCAGAACCAATCTGTGCCCTGAGATAACATGCTTATTGGCAGTTTTAACTCTTTGTTCTTGAAGACTATACACCAAATGCATATTTATTAGTTGCTTTGGTTAAAAAAAAAAAAAAAACTAAATGGATTTCTACTAAAATGATTCTCTTAATATCATGCCAAAATTATGCCCTCGGCTACCCATGCTTACCAAGTTAAATTGGAGATTGTTCCCTTCTTGACTACTTCACAATTAACTGCTTAGGTTAGTCTTGGCGAATTATATAACCAAACTGACAATCTGTTTTCTAAATGCTTCCTAAGATTAAGCTAAAAATGCACGTGAAAATAAGTTGCTGCTAGAATTGCATTATTTTCTACTTTCTATTTGTTTTGAGGGAAAAAATGATCTTGTCACACTTGGAATCATGTCTTTGCTTTGCTCTTAGGCCTAGAAGAGAGGAGAGAGCAAAGAGACATCAAGCACCGTTTTGATTTGAGAGTATTTAATGACCACATTGTCTTCCTTTCAATCCAGTTCCTTGTCATGTTGTCCACACCTACCACTCAACATGAGGGCTGTGCCACCAATGAGGTGGTAGATTTGGAACTATTGTTCCAAATTTGGAAGAATTGTTTTTAATCTTGACATGGTATTCAATTCATTTAAATATGGCCAGGATTCTAGAGTGTTCTGATTACTTAGCATTATTGGAAAGAAGTATTCCTGAGTGCAGCTGTCAAAACAAAAATGCATGAATAAATAAACTCAGGAGCTTATAAGAGAAAAATCGTCCCTTCCTCTGCTTCCAACCACGAGAACATGGAGATGCTAGCCACTCTTCTATGCTGCAGTTAGTTTGAATTAAGAAATTTTCACATTTTTTCCCTGTTGGATGTTCCTTCAGTTTGCCTGCTACACTTAAGCACTTACACATCTGTCATGTTGCTTAGGGTTGGAGGGGTTTCTCTTTGTTTGTTTGTTTGTTTGTTTGGTTGGTTGGTAGTTTTAGGGAGTTTGTTGTTCTTTTTAACTGTGTTTGTTTCTAGAATTAGCAAAAGACACTTTTCATGAAAGGCTTGGCTGATTTGGTAGAGAAAGAAATTTGTCCTTCAGAAGCCCTGGATACCTGGCAAGTGTGCTTTGAGAAATACATGCATGAAGTCATGCTCTCAGATGTTACTAATTATCACATTCCTTTGCTAGACCAATTTCTGTTACGAAAGTCTATGCCTTCTTCATGGTACTCACCGTACACTCAAGGCTAAAGGGTGACGCCCCCATCTTTGTAGAGTGCTCATCTTTCTCACAGCTTTCTCTCCTGGGAGCTCTACAGTTCCATGACATGATCTTTGACTTATAGAAGACCCGGGGAAAGAAGTCTGACCATGCCAGGAACCTGAACCAACTGGCCTAGAGGCGAAAAGAATCTTCCTCTTTCTTCATTTATTTAGTCTTAATTGACCATTTTCCCTTTGCCTTTAGATTCTTGGGACATGAAGTCATGGTAGAAGAATTCTAACTTATAGAAATAAACATATTTATAGTTTCTTGGATTAAAATATCCATAAAGTAAAAGCATTGCTTTGCTGAAATATGACCAACAGTAATGAGCCCTTTACTGAATAAACAAACGTTCCAAAAGAGCTTAGGTGAAGATCAACGTTTGGAAAACATACCTCAGAAAACAGGAGACTGACTTCTAGATTGGTGACCCCATGGGGAAGTGTGCTGGCAACAGAGGTGTTTGCCAGGTGCTGTGGCTCAGGTGCTGTCATCTGAGCCTGCAATGTCACAGGGTACCCGTGCTCACGGGGAAGTCTGTTACCGCGTCCATCAGTCGCCTACTTACAGCGCATGTGGTATGAGCAAGTGTCGTCACCTAGTAGAGGTCATTGATCACTACCTGAACACAAGACCTAAGCATTCCAATGAAGTCTTAGAATCTGGAACATCAGGCAGTAACAGGCCCAGTGACCAGTGTGCTCCACATTGCCTCCCTCCTCGTGCTCTGTTCTTTAATGGCTGTACTTGACTGTGATGTAATTGCTTGAGACTCTGGAATCACACAAGGTGCTGAGGTTGCCTGTGAATGGTGGGAAAGTGCTTGCATGCACATGGCTTCATTCAGTGTTTGGTTGCTTGGGTCTTTGGACAGCATCAAGCAACTCTTCCTTCAGCACTGCTTTGCATGAGTTTTTAGTTTTTTAAATTTACAATGGCTTTGATAATGTCCTGCTTTCAGCATGTGCAGTAGGGTGAGTCTCCCCTTTAGCCCCAGTACCAAGTATTGATTCTTTTTATATCCTGTATAATGTGCTAGTGATGGGAAAATGAAATCCCTGGTCCCCATATTTAAGGAGCTTACAAGACTGGGGACTCAAGGTATTACAGGAATCAGCTTTTAAAAGTCATTTTTTTTTCATGTACTTTTTTGTAAATGTATGTACATGAGAAAAGGGGACACTGAGCATTGGATGACAGCCACTGCTGGAATTACTTGCCATTTCTAGTCAGGTATCTGTATAAACGAGATTGTGGGTGTAATTATAGAAGGTTGTGACACTCTTGAATGTGCTTTTATTTGTATTTTCCACATTTTATTCAATGGAATATTTTTACTTGGTAGGGGCTGGTGCTGAGAGGAGAGATCAAATGAGAAAAACAGATGAGTTTTCTGTAGCTAAATGAGTTTTAAACTAAAGCTAAAGGAAGTGAGTCGATGTTTCTTCCAAGTGCTTTCTCTTTGGTGTTCCCTTTGAGGCATGTGCTATATTCTGTACTAGACCAGAGTTTCCCATTTGGCGTCCTGAGCCCAAAGCCCTGACCCCAGAGCCTCACAGGTTTCCAAACTCCAGCAAAGGAGAGCTGATGACTTGTGTTCAAGACACATCAGGGAGATTCCTTTCAGGCAGCTCTAGTTTCTCTTAGTTTCAGACCTGGCTTCCGATGACCCTGACATCCCAACCTACAGGAAGCACCCTCCCAGCTCAATACAGTAGAGCCCCTCATCTTCCATGAATGCATGCTGACTTTCTGGGATTTAACCATTAAGAAAATGCTGACAAGCACATTCCCTTACAAGGGCTTAAAATAGAGTTACCAAGTTGTTGGCTTGAGACTTGACTTGTGTGTGTGGCCACTGAAGATCATGACTGTTTGGGGGAACATAAATTTTTTGAAATGGTACGTAACCTTAGGTTTCTTTGTCTTCTTGTCAGCTGACTCTTCCACAGTGGTTGAGTAATAAGGAGAAACTATGTTTTCTAATTTTCCCAGAGAATAATGCTTAAACGGTATTGAATTTATGACACCCAAATCTTCAGGGTGAACAAATTATATAGAGTAAATGTGGAAATGTGGTAAGTCTTTAATGAGAGAAGAGTCAGAAGAAAAATAAAAATATTCCCTCATTGATGCTCTGTGGCATAATAAAAAAGTGATCTAATTAGTCAGAATAAGAGAAAGAAATAGAGGCAGGAAAGAGCAAGGCAAAGAAAGAAGGAAGGAAGGAAATGACAGAGAGAGGAAAGGGAAGAGGAAGGCAGGGAAGGAGGAATAAAGAAATACTGCTCCTGATGAGGAGACATTTCTGTGCAGGGATGTGATGCTTAGTTGTTAACTAACAACTTGACCCTACCTAGAGTCAACTAGGTAGCAGATCTTAATGAGAAATTATCTAGATCAGGTTGGCCTGAGGGCAAGTCTATGGGTGATTATCTCAATTGTTAATTGGGGTGGGAAGACCCACCTTTAATGAGGGCAGCACCATTTCATGGTTGGGTCCTGAGCCGTGTAAGAGTGGAGAAAACTAGCTGAACATAAGCAGCAAGCAATCCTAGATGCCTTTGTTCTCGCCTTGTTTCAACTATACATCCGGTATCCGTAGCTGCACCAGTTCCCACCCCAGCTTTCCCCAAACTGAGAAACTGTGAGCAGGAATTGTTAGTCAGAAGAAACTCCTATTTCTCCCATATTGCTCTTGTTCAGAGTGCTCTATGGTAACAACAGAAATGAAAACCTGAGCAGGTCTCTCTCTCTCTTTAAGAGTAAAGATTGTGGCTGAACTGGGACCTTGAGCTCCTGAGTTTGCATTTTGTAGGATCTGGCAGTTCAGCAATGGAGAGAGATGATACCTATCAGTCACTCCAGTGCAACTTGCAACTAGAATGTTCGGTGTGGTGCCGTCTAGTGATAAACCTGAGCTTGAATTTCTACCCAGTTAAGTCAGTCTGAGATAGTGTCAATCACACCATCATTCCTGCTAGCCAGCTGTGGATGAAGCTCAAGGCCAGATGCTTTAAAACTAGAACTCAGTAAGTGGCCTGAGCAGGTGAAGTTCCCACCTGTAGCATGTGAACTTACTAAGGTAGGATGATAGCAGGCTAGACTTGATCTCCCTGATGTTCCTGCCCGCCTGGAAGTTGGGGAAGCCGAGAGAGGGCTCTTATTCCTCAGAGAACAAACACCACCAACCCCCACACCCCTTCTAGTTAGAGCTGCTTCTAGGACATCTTTGCTGAGAAAAGGCAGAAGTTTGAAGTTGCTATGTGCTGTCTTGTCGGAACTGTGGGCCTGTTAGTCAGTGTTTCCGGAGAGCACTGAACAGATGTCACAGTGCTTTGTTTCCTCCTATCTTGGTTTTGTTTCTTATGGTTTTTCCATACGCTATAGTTGAAGGCAGACATTTTCTCATTTCAGCAATCATTACTTCCCGTAACTCCCATTTGACATGTCACTAAGATGGTGTTTGTGCATACAAAACCGTGACGTGTCTTAGTGGAGGGCCCATTCTCTTTTGTATGGAAGTGTGGCTCCCATGTATATTTGGAATATGCTTGGTTCCCAAGTATATTCATATTAAAACATACATGCAAGTGGCATTGCCCTGTGTGCTCAGTCCTGTGGCTAAACACAACACATCATATGCACTCTATGTCATTCGAAGCAAGTGGTTGAGCTTTGAAGCCTGTGTCTCTCCGTCTGCTCACCTGCAATTCATGGCTGATGAAGCCACTTCCTAGAGTTTTATGAAGGTGAAATAAGACACAACCTTTAAAAATCTGGGCTGTGCCAGGCTCACAAAAAAGGTTCTATGATTATTGACCAACTGTACTGATTGATATAAACGATCTTCTCATCTTCTTAGCTAGCAAGGGTAATTTCAAGACATTGCAGGAACCTCAGGCTATGGATGGGGCATAAGATTTGTGAACAGATGCATATCTTTCAGGATGTGACGGAGACCGTGACCACTCGGCAAAAGCTACAGGCTTTGGGTTGTGAGAAGATTCGGATTCCTTCAATTTGTGGTATTTCTTAGCTTTTCTTTAAACACTTTTAAGATTACGTTTACTTATGTGAGTGGGTGCACATCTGTGGAGACATGTCTGTGGAGGTCAGAGGACACTTGTGGGAGTTGGTTCTCCCCACTGTGCGAGTACTGGAAATTGGACGTCATGCTATCAGGCTGCATTGCACATGTTGAAAAGCCTTCTTACTGGTCCCCAGTTTTAGAGATGTTCCCCCACCTTGATTATATGAAACCATATTTCAAATATCTTTTGGTAAGTATATAGAAAACATATGTACATTTTGTAACAGATTTGGTTACAAGAAATAGCGCACTCAGTAGCCTGCAAGGGAAACCCAGTTGTCCAGCAGTGACCCAGAGCATCAGTATGTTAGGGTCAGTGTGCCTGTGGGTCTTAGATTCCCCTTTACCTGGTTATAGCATAGCTGCCATGTTCAATAGAAGGGGGGGGGGAGTGGTCCTTTATCTATCTACATTTCAATATCTAGTCAGAGACATTCTTCTCTTCCTGCTCTATATTTCTGTGTTCTCATTGGCTTGAACAATTGCTACACTATCTATAATCTATGATCATCTACTGGGGTTCAGACTGTTTGCTCTCTAATGCAATGTACTCTTCTCCAAGCAACACCATGGTGGTAAACATCAGACTAGAGCAACCTCACACCACAGGGCAGACTCTAGCTTTGTTCTGTGCAAGCAGACTTATGAATCAGAGGAACAGAAACAAGGCCGATCGATCCTAACCCATCTACCCTTTGCACATGAACTGGCCACAGTGAATGTCTGTATATTGTGTTATGTATCATGGAGGAAGTGGAAAGCATTGGAAGCAATCCATTTCTGCTCCAAGCCCCATATTTTGAGCTACAGTGACCTTTCCTGCCATCACAAACTTCAGGATGTGGGTAGCTAGTGTACATTACAATGGATGTGATGTTGGGCTGTATAAGGTCCTGACTAGAGGACATCCAGACAAGCAGTCAGAACACCTGCTGTTTGTGACCTATGCCATGGGAATGAAGGACAACCACCTAGTATATTCTCTGCACAATTTTAGGAGCCCTGTCCCTTCTCCCCTTCACCAGTGACCAGTGGCTTATTTCCTCCTAGCACATAGACCCTAACATAGAAATGAAAACCTGTGCAAACTTGTTATCATCTACGGTAGTGACTGGAGGGCTAATAGTTCTTTTGGTTTGATTTGGGGTGGGGAGGACTTTTGTGAACATTCTTTCCCTAACTCAGTAGTTGGAAATGTCTGTCTCCAAATAAACTCTCTGTTTCTGTCAACCAACTGGCTCTCAAACAACCCTAGTTATATGCAGGCACAGTTTCATTTTTCCTTTTTACCTCCCCCAGATGATCTCTCTGTAATTAGTCTTCCTCTGTCCCACCAGCCAGCTCATAAACGACACAGACTTCTTATTAATTATGAAAGCTTGGCCAATGGCATAGGCTTGTATACCTAGTTCTTGTTACTTAAAGTAACCAATTTCTATTCATCTACATGTTGCCACATGACTCCTGACTTTTTCCTCTTTTCCTGCCTGTCTGTTTCCTCTGGGTCTACTGGCAACTTGGCCTACTTGTCCCCAGCATTCTCTCTGCCCCAAAATACTGCCGAGTGATTGGCCATTTAACTTTTTATTAAACCAATCAGAGTGATGCTTCTTCCCAGTGTACAAAAGATTACTCCACAACATCTCCCCTTCCCTTCCCGACCCTCTCTTAACCCTTTGGCTGCTGCTTCCTTTCCACTCAGAAATGGTCCTTGTACTTCCATGCCACACAGGACAGAACCTTTCCTTTCCTTTCCCCCCCCCCATAATAGGCCTCCCCCTTTCCTCCTATTGTCCCTGATGTACTTTCAAAACCAACATATACATGTGAACATATGTATGTACACACACACACAGACACACACACACACACACACACACACATATATATATAGAGAGAGAGAGAGGAGGAATGCATTTATGAGGAAAACCTCATGATACCCTCCTCTCTACGTGTAGCTTATTTCATTTCTCATTTCACATAATAATCTGTAATCACAGGGACAGAGAGGTTTCTGGAGTTAGCATTCACTGCCCAGAGAAACTCAACTGCTCCCTTACCCTGGTCTTGTGGTAGAGAAACAAAATTGAAGGCCTTTTTATTTCACTTGGCCATTTTTCAAGGTGAAACAGGCTTGGTTATGACTTGAAGGAATTCCTTATGCAGAGGAGAGTCTTTTAAATTATATATGTATTAAAAGCCAAGGTTGTTTTGCTTATCATACAACTCATTGGTGACTTTTGTTTTTTTGTATCTTTTTTTCTACATGAAAGTTGTTTTTTTTTTATTTAATTTTTTTTTAAGACTTCTGTAGACTCCACATTAAAAGGCATCAAGGCTGAACGGGAGATTTCCTTTTCTTACTCTTTCTTTCCCTACTTGCAAAGCCAGGAGTCAGACCATGCAATCAGAGGATTCCAGTTTCTTTGTAGTTGATCAGAGTGAAGCAGAGAATGGACAGAAATAGGTCAGACAGCTTGAAAGGCTAGGGCTGTGAGCAGTTGCTGGGCTCACACTGATGGGGTCTTACTCGGGAAAAGAGTATTTTAGAAAAATTGGAAAGCAAACGCTATGCTGTATGACAGCCAGGAAAACATTTAAAAATCTCTGTGTGCATGGTTCCCTACTTTTCTGGGCTTTGGAGGTGGTTACACATCCTTGGAGCATGGGGAGTTTGGAATCACTTATCCCTCATAGCTGAAGCAGCTGGCCTTGGACTACTTAGTCTTCAGGTAAATGCTTTTTTAGCATAGAATTTAAGGAGGTCATTTAGCCCAAGAATGTGAAACAGAGTGACCATTTGACCATTTGAACTTCTAAGCTGACTGTATCCATTTCCATTCAGAGTGTGCAACTTTCCAAGATAACTGGAGGACCTGTAGGCCATTTTTCTAAGAGGTGTTAAAGACAGAGAGAGAGACAGAGACAAGAGAAGGGAGGTTCTGCCATCCATCCTCGTTCTTTGTTTGTTTTTCCTCTTCCCCACAGAAGACAGTGTGGTACCCAAGGCACTGAGGTTTTCATCCCTGACCTTCTCTGGGCCCTGCACAGGCTCCAGTTCTTTCTGTGTTCTTGCTCCGTGTAGGATTGGGCTCAATTGTTCCCCTTCCTTCCCTTAGGCTTCATTCTGTCTGCACATCTGCAGTACTGCTGTCAACTCCCATTCCAAACCCAGACTTGTCTTCTGCCTCTCAATGCCCCTCCTTGCCTCCTGCCAGCTTCTTCACTCCCTCTACATTAAAACCAAATCTATCCACTTGCTGTATTATTTTACTAATGTGATGGACCCTAGGGTAACAGATGATGCTAGAATTTTTGTTTTATTTTGTTTTTGTAGGTTGCCATAGAATTATGATGACTTTTTTTTCTAGCAGCCAACCAACCTTCCTCCTTCCTTTCTGCTCGTTCGCTCCTCCATATTCTCCCTCTCTCTTTCCTTCCCTTTTTCCTTCCCTACTTTATTTAACTCACTTCATGTTGGTTATGTATGCTGATTAGTTTTTGTTTCTAGATTCATGCCTAAGCAGAACTGTGGTAGACTTCTAAGTTTACTTATTGTAGGAAAGGAAGACTTGAAATTGCCCCACAGAACTCCTAGCAACAGAAGAGCTACAAATTCACTGGAGTGAACTGGTAATCTACTGTCTCAGTTCATCCACCAAGAAGATCCCAGGAGCCGCCCACAGAGCACACCTGTTTCCATCCCCTGACATGTGTGTTCTAGGACCGGTCTCTCCCTAGGGTTGGGGGACTCATTAGAGGGTTAGATCGTGTGTGCCAGTTCCTTGTGAGCAGCTTAAGCTGAGGGGCAGCTTCTTACAAGAAGGATGGAGTTCAGTGGGGTGCAGCAGGGCACATGTGGGCTTTTATAGCTTGGGTTCCTGAGCTGCTGAATCAGATTGGAAGGACAGCACAGGTCAGCACAGTGCATTCAGACAATGCATCACCCCTCAGGGTGTAAATGAGGTGGATGGGGACATACAAAAACTACACAGAGATGGGAAACGGCACCAACAAACATTTCTTTTAAAAAATGGAGACTGAGTTCTATGATCCTTTCTTCTTCATTTATTTTGTTGGGTGTAACTGTACGGCCCAGCATGGGCATGAACTCATGATTCTCCTGCCTCAGCATTTTTAGTACTGAACTACAGATGTTTTAACATCAGAGCTGGCTTCCTTTAGATCTTGTGATCTATTTCTGAGATCTGTAAAACTACCTAGAGCTCTGTGGAAGGGAGTAAGCAAGGATTTCAAGTACACAGGCATCCAAAAGCTCCTGTGTAATGGCAGTAAGAGCGCCCCCAGCTCTGCATAGCCCAGAGCCTTGCTCCCTTCTGTGTGGACAACTGCACAGCACGCATATGCCGTACATCATACCTACCTCCAACTCCCTCAGAAAACACTTCCCAAGATTTCCCAGTCAGCCAGTTACAGTTTGAAGGAACATCTCCTGAGGAGCCGCAGATGCCTTGTGTATTGATGCTTCCCTTCTCTGTCGCAACCGTGGTGGAGCTGGGCTTGACTGTATTCTCCTGAGTTCTTGTGTTTGAAAGTTAATCTCCAAATGCATAGGTGATGGCATATGGACCATGGGCAGGCAATGAGGGCTACCATGTAGTCTTGAGGGAGGGGTTCCTGAATGGGATTAGTGGCTATGAAAAAGGGAGACCAGAACCCTACACACTCATTTTATACTGTCTATAACAGTGGGGGGCTTCTAAATGGAAGATCAGTCCTTGTTCTGGGTCTTAGAGCTAAAGTTATTTCTTTTTGTCTGAGCCTGGACTTCTCTGTCTATACAAAGATAATACGTTATCCACATAGATACTTTTGAGAGCACCAGTGAGTGCCTGAAACCGTTGTGCCCAAACTCTGAACCCCAAAATCGCCAAATGATCTGATCCAATGCAAAAGCAAAGAGTCTTTAATTTTACTAGTTAACTCAGGCCCCCACACAGCCCACACAGCAGGTGAAGCAGGAGGACTAGGAGGGACCCTGAGCAGTGGTGGGGCAGGGAGAATGTTGGAGTAGAACAAGGGGAACGTCTGGGGGGCGGGGTCCACTAGTTGCATAGCAACAGCCTCAGGTTTGGTACACTTCCAGATTGGGGCAACCTGTCCTGTGCTGATTGGTCACCTGGTTGCTATGCCTAGAGGTCCTCCCAGGGCAGTTGCTATGCTCTGCATTCCAGAGCTTGCCAGCTAACTTCTGATTGGTTCCTTGCCACATTGAGGGCAAGGTAGGGCAGGGTCAGAGCTCAGCAAATGTTGCTGAGTCAGGGCTCTGCTGCATCTTTTCTGCAGCTTGTCATGGCTGCCCAAGCAAGGGGCTAGGTGAGGGCCTGGGCCCTTCACAACTATGAAAAGTACTAGGACCCAAACGTCTTCTTTTTCCCAACTCAGGATACTCACATGTATGGCAGACCTTAATTTCTTTATACAGGAGACAAAACAAGATTAACAGTGACTAGTAATATAACAGAAGAGCCATGACAACACACTGTGACAGTGTGTCTTATATTGTGGGATACTCATCCCTAGATTTTCCACTGAGAATTTCTGATGGCATTTGACCTTTAGTCACTGTAGCTGCAGGTAAGGGAAATCGCTGCCCTACTTAAACAGTGGCTGTGGAGAAAAAGCTAGAAAAACTTGAAAAATTAACTTGAATAATATGAAAACGTGCAAATGGCAGAGGTTATAAAATGCATTAGTGTTATAAATGGTTGGGAGACTATACATACATACATACATACATACATACATACGGATAGTGTTGTGTTTTACATTGTGTCATGGTGCCCTGAAGCAGGCAGCATTCCAAATACATTTTAAAGAGTGTGACTTTAGAGTGGAGATTTGAATTAGATGTTCTGTGTGGCAAAGGAGAAGGTGGTGAGCTGACTTTCAGAGGGCAAAAATCATATTGTCTCCTGGAGGACAGTTGTCAGAATGGCTAGTACATCAAGGATAATAAACAGAGGTTTGCCGATGACCATAACTAACTGAGACCCTCTCCACAGTTACCTGTGATGCGGAGAGCCTTGCTAATGTTCCTGTTATAATCTCAGTGTTTCTGAGTTACTTCTGAAAAGGACGAACTAAAGGTGCTTGAATTGCAAGTGGGGTATCGGAAAGTCTCCCCATCTGTCTCATAGAGCTGGTGTGCTATGTAGACACTGACTCATGTGAGCATCTGAGTGGCCTTTGTCTACTTCATCATCCACTCGCTGAGAAGTCCTAGGACATCTCACTAGCCTCCAAAACCTCAACATTGGAGAACTTGGGGAAACACTTCTTAGCTGGCAATTCCTCAAGAGGCAGCAACTTTTCTGCTGTCTGCATCTTGCATTTGTAAGAGTTATTTACCCCGCCCCCCATGTAAAGGCCCTGCCAGTGGTGTCCCCAGGAGTCAAGGAGCTTCTTGGAGAAGGCGGCTGCTATTGACTCTCTGGCTTAGCTTCAGTTTCTGAACGTTGGGGCCAACTTAAATTCTTCCTGCTGTGCTTCTGTTGCTGGGAGCCTATCTTCCTTTGTTTCTCAGCGGAGACGGTAAACAGAGGGTAATGTTGCCAGCTCTTTTGTAAAGCCTCTGCGCTTCAGACAGGCCCCCCAAATGGTCTGGGGAGGAAAGACTGATGAATGACAAAGAAAACAAAAGCAACAACAGAAGTCTCTCCCTCTGGCCCTTAGTCTTGCCACAGCCTCTGGGTCCTTACCTATCCAAGAGTCCGAAACTGGATTGCTTCTGCAGTAATAAATGTCGAGGAGGAAAGAAGCTGGCTGGCTGGGTGATAAATAGGGAGCCTTTAGCTGTGCTTAATAAACTTCATTTGAATGTATTTTTCTCCATTACTGGAAATCAAGCAGGCTCTTAAAGCCAAACAGTAAATGACTTTGTGTTTCCCATGTCTTCAACTGAAGGTTGGGAATCCTTCACGTGAGAAAATTCAAGGGCTGTTCCAAAACACTTACAGGGTAGTGGGAATAGGAACGAAGAAAACAGAACACAGAACTGTCAGTCAGCTGGCATGGTGGATTATGCCTGTCATCCTAATACTTGGAGGTCTGAGCATGCCTGAGCATATAAGTTTGAAGCCAGCATGGACTATATAACAAAACCCTGTCATAAAACCAAAGGGGCAAGGAACTGGACTATCTTCAAGGTCATCACAGAAGCCCCTCAGATAGCCAAGGTGAGAAGGTGGTGCACAACTCAAACCTATGTTTCTGAAATGCTACAAGACTTCATGTATGATGAATATGTGTTAATAGAATTTGTGACTACAGGATTTGGCATCACCATAAAAGCTGCAATCTCTCTCCTCTCCTCCCTTCCACTCCCCTCCCATCTCCTCTCCTAGCCCCTCCTCTTCACCCCTCCTCCTTCCTCTTCTCTTCTTCCCTCCCCTCCCTCCCACCGACCTAACCTCTCCTCTCCA
This sequence comes from Phodopus roborovskii, assembly GCF_943737965.1. Lineage (NCBI taxonomy): Eukaryota > Metazoa > Chordata > Mammalia > Rodentia > Cricetidae > Phodopus > Phodopus roborovskii. The sequence goes on from NW_026125281.1 coordinate 34,751,150, forward strand.
CCCTCCACCCTTAGTTTGTTGATGCCCTAACAAATGTTTTTTGGCTTTATCCTGAGTCTATCAGATCAATTTTGACTCAATCGCTCTCTGCACCTTGAGACTGAATAAGGCATTTTGTCCTTCTCGCTTTCCAAGAACTACAATCAGAATTGTTTGTCACTTACATTTCAGAGAGTTCTCAGATGCGTGGTTGCCCTGAAATGTTAAAGGCATAAATCAGAGTTCTCATGGCACTTGCTGACATTTTCGGGTTCTTGTGTCCTGGCGCAAAGAAAAAAAAAAAATCTAGCTAGCAGCATCCTGGTGCTTATTAGGTGATTTACATGACACATGTCATTTGGAGAAACATTGGTTTCTTTCCTATGTTATTCTTGATACTTCTTTCTCCGACTCCCTACTCTCCTGCCCCAGAGCTTCTGAGACAGGCTAGAAAGAACAAAGTCAGTCTGAACACTTTTCCCAGTGTCCAAAGACAAGCAAGATGACACCCAAGCTTTTCATACTTCAAACCCAACTTTACCCAGCTCACCATGTAGTTTGATTTATGAGACATTCTAAATGCAGAGCCCTGGGGAAGGGCAATGCTAAGCATCATAGAATCCTGACCATATTGTAAGCAAATATTCACTTTAGTCTTGCCATCGTGCCTCACAAACATGTAAACTGTTTATTATAGAGAATATTTATACATTGGAAGGAAAGGCTTCAAATATCTGAAAAATACAAGTAATCTTAAGTAAAGAGAAGATTTTAATGAATTCCCACTAACTTCAGTTTGCAAATTATGGTAATGGAACAAAGGGATTTCTTCCTAGAGAAACTCACTAGAACTCTCTGTGTGTGTGTGTGTGTGTGTGTGTCTGCATGTGTGATTATGCATATGTGTGTCTGTGTGAGTGTGTGCAGGTTGTACAAGTATATTTATAGATTTTTAAAATATCATTGAATGCTGTGCACAGTTGTGTAAATGTTAACACATTTTGATCTAAAATTAAATGCTTTCTTGTGTTTAATATAACACACACTAGGGACTGTTGTTGGGGATGAGGTTTTATCCTGTGTCTGAGATGAGGAAGATCTCTTTTCACACCGCCTTAGAACTGCTGTAGTTCTGTCCATGGTTGAACGGACAGCAGAATGCTTTCTTCCCTTCTGCTACAGGAAAGTTACAGGCAAATCTCTCTCAGATAATAAAGTCCTTTCTTTTATCTGAATAAATATTTCCTCTTTAGGCGGGTCAGAATAAAGGCGGTGGGCAGGACAAATGGCTGTCATTCCCCAGGGCAGGTGAGGACTGTTATTTCAGTCATAAAGTCTCCCTTATTAAAGTATCTGTCACCAGGGCTTTGGAAGCAGCTGACCTTCTAATCAAAGGGAATATAAAACCAAAGCCTATTCTTGTCCTTCATCGGGGACCAAGACATCCCCAGCCCCCTTGCTTCAGGCTCAGTGGGTGGCTAACATGGTAGAGTCTAGAAAAAAACGAGAAAGTGAATGCTGAACTGGGAGCTGGCTTGTACAATGTGGAGTCTTCCATCCTAGTCACCAGAAGCCCTTGCATCCCGGAGGTGATAACTTCCATCTCAATGGTTACCTGGACATTACAAGGGGAAGCTTAGCAGGGAAGCTTACAAAATTGCCTCCAAAATCTTTGCCCATTCTGGTGCAAATGCATATTCTCTGCCATTAGGGTGTGATTGCTGCCCATCTTGGGCTTTGGCTTCCTCTAGTTTAGCTTACCCAGGCCGCTGATTCTTTGCTGAACAGACCCTGCCGTTGCTCACACATGGATCTGGATCTGGAACCAAAAAGATGGACATCAATTCTTAGGGTGGTTTTTGCCCGTGTAGACACCTCAGATAGGTGTGCCGAGAGACGAGGCAAGGAAGTCAGACACACCATGTCAGAGATGTCGCTCTAATGGGTATGAAGAAGCACAAGGTGGGCCAGAAGCTTAAACTCTCCAACCTCTGTTATGTGGACAAAGTGTTACTCTCTGAGCTACTGTGATAATAAAGTAAAACAATACATGTAACAGTATACTGCCACAATGCTGGCATTTCATGGCCCTTGATAATATTATTCAGAGTCTCCAGATTCACAGGTTTTGTTGCTTTGCTCAGCTCACACTGTAGTGCTTTTTGTACTTTGCTACCATTTTCTTTCTTTAAGCTCCTACAGGTAGATCACTGACAGATGTTCAGAGGGAAAGAAATGGTGGCTTTTTAGTTGCATGTAATTAACATAGAAACAACAGGGAGTTGAAAAGCAATGGAATGGAATTTCAGATACTTACATTAAAGATCTCTCCTTAGATGGCTAGAAAGAAATAGAATCAGGAGCTGTCTGAAGGCATTCAACTGGCCAGCAATTTGTCCCTGTGGTTTCTGGGCTTTTACACCAGTGGTCTGATGAGTTCCTGTCTTTTTAGCTTCTTTTTTCCTGTTGTAATTGCATATATTGACTGGGTAACTTGTACAGTTTCTTTGGCTTGTGATTCTGAAGGCTGTGGAGTCTGAAGGCATGGTGCCAACATCTGGCAAGCTGTGTCATACCAGGGGAGAGTATAAAGGACGAGGGTGAACCAGCAACATGAACCTGCTTCTCGGAGAACTAACCCATTCCAGAGAGACAGTCATTCATTCAGGAAGGTGGATCTAAGGACTGAATTCCCCTCAGGCCCCACCTACCAACACTGCCATAGTCTAACAAGACCTTTGGGAAGCCCATTCAAAACTGCTACGCTATTTGCAAAGCAACAGATATTTATTGTAAAAGTAAATGCTGTGAGTTCAGGATCCTCATCAAGCCATAATAGTAATGTTATTTGTGTATTAATTGAAGCAACTTATTGCACTAGGATCATTGGAAGTCTAGAAACTGGGGGATCAAATTCAAAGGAACAGTGACTGGCCTTGGTCTTTGATAGCAGGGAGGTGTGTTGAGTTTGGTGTGGTCATCTCTGTAATCTCTATGAGTTTGCAATTGAGATATCAAGCTCCAAATTCCGGCACTTAGATCTTCTACATTCTAGTATTGGAACATCAAAAACTAGTAGTAAACCCACTGAAATTTCTTTCATATCCTAATTGTTTCATATAATATTATACATCCTGCTTCTGGCTAGTATCTATCCTTCACTATTGGTGACTGTGAACCTGAAGCTTCATTGGCAGGCAGGCTTCACTATAGTCCTCCTTTTGTTTTGAGACAGAATCCCCCTCAGTTGAGCAGGCTGGTCTTGAGTTCATTCTGAAATTGAGACCTGACTATGTAAATGCTTATTAAGTCCACTCAGTCAAGTGTAAGGCACCTTTAAAGGATAAGATGTTGGATTGTCCCATACTTGAAATGTGAGGAATTAAGATTCTTCCCAAAGTGCTTCATTAATCATGCCCTCCCATAATACCCCCCACTAAAGAGGAATCAAATGGAAAGAAAATTTCCATTCTGTCCTTAGTTTCCAAGTGTCAAGAAAATTGAGGGGGAGGGGTTGATTGTTACATGATCAAGGTAGTCTGTTGTATAAGTACTATCCCAGTACTTAGAAAACAGTTTTTCTTCCCATCTGGAAGGAGGTAAAGGAAGGAGGAATAATAATTTGAGAAGAGTATCACCATTATATTTAGTAAATCTTGAAAATTAAGAGTAATGTTAATAAAATCATAATAAGAATATGCCTTGTGACTTTTTTTCAGAATTTATTTTATCCCTTCCATCAAAGGGCAACTACAGTGCCTAGATTTTCATTCTTCATATTTTAATTTCAATTCTCTTTAGAGGGATTACAGAGGAATGCCATTGATCAAGGAGTCTTCCTCTGACATAACAAGTAGACATTTCCATTCTTATAGAGTTCATAATTCCACTCATGAGAGAACGTGGATATACCACCTTAAGCAGAAAGACATCTGCCTCAATTCCTGAACAGCCTCTGGACAACACCACAAAGCCTGCTCAGAGCTCTTCTCTCCTGTCAGCAGAGCGCTGACTCAGTTAAATTTCTTCCACAATTAAATGAGGCTTGCATGAGGGATGTCAGCCTGGAAGGAATACCTCCTGTACCCATCGCACATTACACCTGGGAGATTTCTGTCCTGAAGGGACACTAGTTATCATGATGAACTCTGCATATATTAGACACAGTCCCTTCTGAGGCCGCTCAGCAGCAAGACTGGCCACATACCTGTCTGTCACCTGCTTCCTTAGAGGACATGGAGCTCTCATACCTGACATCCCTCAACCCAAGGGATTCATTTTCTGTTGACCTATCTGGGAACCTAAATGTTTTTGTTTACAAACATCAGGGTCAGGGAATCATGGACGTGTCTCCCTCTTGACTCATACCTTTCCCAAATGCTTCCAAAACATCTCAAATTATTTCAAATTGAGGGTTTTACTCTGGCTGTTCATCTATGTTAACTGGCTCATTATGACTCTTTTTCTAAGTGAAGGGACTTTTATAGTCAGTTTGGTGATGGACACAAGTTAGTGTATTACAGTTATTGTAAGTCCCTTGGAGCTCTGTAATTCGTGAAATTACATATTCTATAATAACTGCTGTCTTTGCAAGCAAGCTCACATCTTCTCAGTGATGTAAGCATATTACGCTGACAGGAAATGCTTCAAAGCACCATCCTGAGGAAGAATCTGTATATATGCTTATACTTAAACAGATTGAAATGAAATATAAACAGTAAATGAACACACAAAACATAAAGATGACCATATTGTCCCCTTTGGAGTATGCAGTTCTGTAGGGTTCAGTGAGTGTTTGTACACTGGTACTTGTAACTTGAGCTAATGGCCTCAAGAAAGCAATAAGGGGACATTGTATCACATAGATGTGAACTTGTAAAATGGAAATGAAATTTAAATCGAATCTATAGTGAGAAGAAATAAAACAAAAGAATCCTTTTAAATTTTCTCCCCACATCAAATGTAGCAAAAAAGGGTCAAAAGCATCAGTGATATGTACTGAGTATAGTTGTTATGTATTCTGTATGGTCTCTATGTTACACTGTTACACACCTGATTACTTGCTTTTGTTCATGATTACTCAGTAAAAGATCAGCATTATGATAACCAGGAACAGAAAGAAGTTTTATCATTAAAAAAAAAAAAAAACTAGGATGAAATAATCAACAACGATTTCATTCTTATAACTACCCACTTTTGGCCTGGGACTTGTGCGGTGAAGCAGACGCCCCTTGGGGTATGCTGTGGCGTAACTTCTCAGCTTACCACTCCACCATTCGATGTCTGAGGCAAAGCCATTGCTGCTCCTCACTGCCCATGGCTCTTTCTCTTTACATCTCTGACTCTAGACACACCACCCACAGGTCACCTTAAACAGGAAGCCGTGAACACCTGCCCGGCGAACCAAACTGCACCATATCTTAAAACAATAACTCAAGAGATGCAGCCAGGTGGAGAGCATTCCTGCTATGATAGCTATTATTATCTACCAATTTGAATTATTGCTGAATGGCAAATATTTATTCTTGTGGAGTACAAACATATGAGTCAAAAGGTACATGCCCAAATATGGGGTCAAGGACATGTAGTTTAAGTAGCTTCTCACTAGTCCTGCAGTTTATAATATGAGTAATGGAAGTGTGACGGAGTCAAAGGAACGCTGAGAGATGACATTCTCCCTTTTGGTGTGGAATCTTGAAAAACTACAGTGTAGCCTAGTGGGTTCTTGAAGTGTTTGGCACACAGACTTTTGTGTTTCTGAATTTATATCATTTACTCATGTCTCCTAGGATTTGCTAATAGCACACAGACATTCAAAAGCAGGCTTCTGAACTTATATTTGTAATGTCTGAGTGGCATTTGCTCAAAGTGGTCAAATCACCAGGGCTCCTTTCTTGAGTGGCGGAAAAAAAAAAAAAAGAGGAAATGGGAGGCATGTTAAACAAAATAAAAATCTATTCTAAAGGAGCCTTCAGACCTGAACCCACTGGGAGATGAGTTTGGTAAAAGGTTAAACAAACCTTCTCTCACTCTTGTGGGAGCTTAAAATAAATTTCATCTCCATCCACGTCAGCCTTCTTGTACAGCTGTCCCTAAACATCTGCTGTGGATGCTCCCCTCATGGTTTACATATGCTTGTGTAAACTATTTATTTGTAATACATAATTAGCAGTAAAGTGTACACTTGGTTTTTAACTACATATACTCAGGGGTGGACTCGAAGAAAACTCTCTAACTATGTAAAATGAGTCTGTGAGGGTACAAGCCTGCCAGAGCACGGATCCCACTTACTTCTCCGCAGCTGCTGATCATAAGAGTTGTTTTAATGTGTCTGGGTTATTGTAGCTTAGGGTAGAATTGTGGAGTTGTGCTCAGTCCTCCATCCAGGGCAGAGCTTGACAGCCCCTGCCCTGTGAACTAAAGGTGAAGAATAAAATCAGCCTCCAGGGCTATGGATAAGTGTGGCCCAGATACCCAGAGGCTCCAGTCTTCATAGACATGCAGAGAAAATTAAGAAAACCTCTGGAGGCACAACCCGGTTTTGACCTGGAAAGATCAATCTTCCGAGGTCTTGATTTTGTTGGCAGAATAAATGTCCCTGTAAAGACTGAGGATGGGCGAAGACTGCACACTAGTCGTTGGGAGCAAGTGGGGACTCTAGCTGTCAGGGTGACTGATGGTCCTGCCACATGTGAACGCCTCGTGGAGAAATGAGGTCAAATGGTCCTACCACCAGCAGCAGGGGGTTCCTTTATTCTTTGTGGTAAGCAAGGAGCTCAGAGCCCATTAGGTTAGCATCCTGGAGATGGGAAGCATCTCAGCCCTAACAAAAAGGAGCAACATTTGCTGAAGGTCCCACAACTGACCTTCTCTTGGGAACTTTCCAGTGGCTGCAGAAACGCTCTCGGTGGTCACCTTTACAACGGGAATTGTGGTTTTCTATGTGGTTGCATCTATCCATCTCTAAGTAACAACACTAGTTCCTCCAATCAAATATTTTTGGAGTCAGCATTGCCGGCGTATTAGGACAATTCAGCTTTAGGGGCTGGCCCGTGCTATTCCATGGTGCCATCCGTGGCCTACTCACCCTGGAGTTGCGTCAACATCAAAAGCTTTACATGTGTTACCTAGTACTTACTGAAGGCAAGCTTCCTGTGGAGGAAAATCGACTCCAATTAATAAACACTGCTCTGAATATTATGAGACAGTGGAAATGTACTGAGTACTTATCTGCCTTGGGTGGACACTGTTTGGGGAGGGTGACAGTGACATCCCTTACAGGGATGTAATTCATAGTCAAGTTGGATAATACTGATCAAACACCTTCATGAAGAATAAGTTCAGAGTAAGGGCTACAAAGAAAATACTCTGAGGCTATGTAACAGGGGCCACAGCTAGTCCTGGGAGCTAGCCCATGTTTCCATGCTGGCAAATTGGGACGGGAAGGGAATTGAATTCAAGAAGCGTGTGAAAGACATCAACAAAACAGAACAGTGGCTGATGTGGGCAGGAAGCAGGAAAAAGGTTTGAAATAGTGTCCAAGACAGGGACCAGACTTACCGAAATCCCTCAAATATACGGGCAGCTTCAGAAAGGCTTTGACAGGAGGCCAGCTGACCTGGTGGCTGGGATGTGCTTAGGGTGAGGTGTCTGGATGAGGAGTTACATCAGGGGTGCATTGACCAGATATACCAGGTGCATCGAGCAGATATAACAGGAGTGGGATGGGGGAGAAAAGGCCTTTTTTGGAGATTGAACTTTTTCATTTGCTGCATGTTTTGGTTGGTTTGGACAGGCACTCTGTGTAACCCAGGCAGTTCCTAATCTTCCTGCCTTGGCTTTCTGGGTTGCTTAGGTAACATAGTGACTTTATTTCAAATACTCATCTCTCAGACTGAATCCTCAGATTCATATAGGCAACAAGATTGGCAGAGAGCCAGAGCAACCAAGATCACACCTCTCTTGCTACACTCACACGCCTACTCCCAGGACAAAGTGTGCCCTCAACACTTGTCCTGAGCTCTGTGGTAGAGTTTCCTTGGGACAGCGCTTGTTTAGGTCCGCTTTTGAGGGTCTGGGTGTTCTTATGTACACTCTACGGGCTGCTGATTTGGAACACAATGCTAAATCACCCTAAGGATGAATCTAAGGATTATTTCCCATAACAGAACCAGTTTTGATATGGAGGATGGGCAAGCTGAAGGAACCAAGTCTACACTTGGCCCTTTGCTGAGACACACTTGCCAGTGATGACAAGGTGCGATTCGAATGACAACCTAGATAGCCAGCAAATTCTGAGATATTGTTTCAGGTCCATGTACAAGCTGGTTCAAATCCCTGGGGAATATATATATATATATGTATATGTATATATATATATATGTATATGTATATGTATATATACATATGTATATATACACACACATATATGTATATATACACATATATATGTATATATGTATGTATGTATGTATGTATATGTATATGTATATATATGTATATGTATGTATATATATAATTCCTCTTGCCTCTGTTTGTTGAGTCTCTCTACAGTATTCTCATCTTTCTCTGGGTAAAGTTGATTGGTTATCTCTTTTCATCTCTCATTTCATGACAATTGTTAACTTTGAGATAGTCTTCACCATATCCTGATACATTATTTCTTATTTTTTCTCCATGAACCCATTCTTAACCTATAAGAGGCAGCAGAAAACATGGAATCAGGTGGTAGCAAGCTGTGTATCTCTTGTCTCCTTAGATTCACTTAGCAACACTTACACAGTATTTATCTACTATTGGAGACCTCAGTGTTTTGCATTGTATTCTGGTTTAAATGTTTGTCCAAATGGACAAGTGCCTTCAAACTTGCAACTGTGGTCTCCTCTGTCCAGGTGTGTAACTTTGGAAAAATTCAAAATCAAGTCACTTTTTATGACATCCTCTGTAACTCTAGGCCGCCTGCCAGCACATCTCCATTCAGTTCTTTTGGAAAGGGACACTCAACACTCCTTTCTTCCCTGTGTGTGTCAAACACACAGGTCACCTCCTTTCTTCCAGCCCTACAGGACTTCCTTTCTTCCCAGGAAAGAGATCTGTGTGTGCTAATTCCTGTCACATTCCTCTTCCTGATTCCCAGTGTTAGTAATGGCATAGTCTTTCCCTCAGAGAAGAGCCAGTTATTACAAGGGACCGGGCACTTGGGATGGATGATTAAAGAAATGATGCCTTTTATAAGAACATTGGAGACAGAATGGAGTGGTGACATCTGCTGTTTTAGACTCTGTCACAAGGATTCTGAGGGTCCCCAGAAAGCACCCTAGCTCTCAGCTAAATGTGCCCTGACAACTACTAGAGTTGAAACTATTTAAGGCTGTTTGTCCCACTGTAATACTTTGGGTATTTCCTCTTTTATACGGTTATTACAAAGTAAACAGTGTCCTTGTGTAAAGGCTTTGTTTGTTGTGCTTTTTGTTTTAAACTTGAGTCTAAGAGAATGCTAATGTGTTTATCCTTTGTTTTCTGTGAGAGAGGCCACCAGAGAAAAACTGAAATCGGGATTTTTTTTTTTTGTTTTCTGAAGCATTTTCTCAGACAGCCAAGCACAGGAACAAGCGATATTCCCTCCACATATTTTTTTCCTTACATTAAGATGAATTTCTTTCTCCAGAGAGAGAAGTGATTTCTGAAATCCTTGAACAACATGCTAATCTTTCCTTCTGATAGCCCCTGGTTGAATTACCCCTGAATTTGAAGCATTTACTGATGAAATGATACTTGACATTAACCAGTGTTGTATGGAAATATTTCCAGCACCCAGGGAGGAAATAAAGGAGGGAATTCATAACCTGGGCCTGTGTGGCCATTTTCTTCTGAACAAACTTGAACTATTCTCTCTTCATACTGCCTGACTTTTCCTAGGAGGACACTCTGAGACAACAAAACGTTTAGCAACAGTAGCAACAAGTTAGCATTTATAATGTTATTTGTAAGAAAAGATAACATCTTTGGCTGGTTGGTAAAATCAACTGTGGGCATTGGGATTTCTGTCTTCATGTTGCATAATAATAGGTGATGTAGCCTTGTGAGTTGAATATTCTAGTTGCTTAGAAAGCACTGCTTAGAGGAGCTCTCAGGGGAAGCAAGCAAAATTTTCCAGATGGAGAGAATAGGAAATTGGTATTTGGTTTAACATCTCAGAGTAATTGGGGTAATTTTGATTTGGCTAAGCAAAAATAGCTAATACAAATTTTAGAAATATCTGGACTATTCACCAAGCTTCGTCTCCTATGTCTGCTCCTGTACCTGAGGAATGGTGTGCATTCCGTGTTTGCTGCTTCTTCCTAGGATTAGACTGTAGAGCAGTTCTCCTTCAGCCTAGCAGAGGGGTGTGCCCGGGGGGGGGGGGTGGGAATTGGGGCAGTGTCTTGGGACATAATGCTCGACTTAGTTAAAATGAGAATGCATGCCTATGATGCAAATGAAGAATTCTGTGCCACCCCAAAGCTCTCTACCACTGCTCCCCAGCCATGCTCTACAGCACACACCACCCTGTCCACACAGATGTGTGTGAGGGGGAGGCCAGGGCTTCGGGTTTATAGGTATATTTTAAGACTGCAAGATATACCACGGGAATCATAATCCACATGGTATACCTGAAAAGTCTAGTCATGTGACAAAGCCACCATGTGGTTAGTGATGGACTTCTCCCACTTAAAACCAGTGAGATTCAAAAGGCGCTAACAAATATTTGTTAGCTGGCAACATTATAACTGTCATACATTGTTGCATGGTGCAGTTCTCACAGGCTGTGGTGACTCTGGGATTAGCAGAAATGCCCTGCACAGGCAGTTATAGAGAGTAACAGTGGGTGATGGTGTAAATAAATGGCCATGGTCCTGGGTTATGTATTTACTATGCTATACTTCTTATCATTGCTTTAGAATCTACTCCATCTACTTCGATAGTGTGCAGGGAAGCCGCACACCCTGTTAGCCATCAGCACCTTTGGTTATGGCATCTCATGACGTGGCGGTGATTCTGAGGTCATGAGGACACACTCCTGGCTAAAGGGTGTGTGACTGTATTTATTGCATTCTGACTGCTTCACATGGGAATTCTTCTACTGGTAAACCTGTAGCATGCTTCATCGCGTGGCGGTGATTCTGAGGTCATGAGGACACACTCCTGGCTAAAGGGTGTGTGACTGTATTTATTGCATTCTGACTGCTTCACATGGGAATTCTTCTACTGGTAAACCTGTAGCATGCTTCATCCTGAGAGAGCAAGGCAAGAGTGTGTCTTACATGTGGCTCAGAGCCCAAGAAGGAGAAGGTTTATTTGGGACAGCTTAAAGGGTGTGAGAAATCCTACTCTATATGTTATTACCTGTGCCCTGCCACTGTTCCCACAGGTTTTCTGAGTTGTAGTCCTGATTTGTCTCATGTTCTTTTTAATTCTTTTGAAAGTATAATATAATGGCAACATTCCTGCACACACACACACACACACACACACACACACACACACAGTTTCATGGTACCATAAGGTGTCATGAAAATTCCCAAGGAAGGGAAGCAGCCAGTAGTCCTACTCAGACATTCTGCCTACAGTCCAGAAAGACAAGAATGGCAAGGTAACTCCAAGGATGCAGTGGAAAGATGGTCATTTTGTCTTCTCCTTGGAGCTTGGAGTAGCGTTCTCCTGTATGCAGAGCAGCTTAGTTTCACTATTAAAGGTGAGCCTTTGCCCTTTTTAGACACCTTGGCAGACATTGGAAGGAGAAATGGTGACCTATCACTTCTGTGCTTTGTCCAGTATGTACTTTGAGTGACACTTAAATAACTGAAACATAAGGGAGACGATACTATCACTAAGATCACCAAAGGTCAAACTGCAGAGCAGAGGCTCTCCAAGTGGGCTGCCTGGGACAGGCCTCCTGGGGACTTGTTAGAATTCTGGATTCTTAGAGACACTGGCCTTAGGCCAGTAATCAGAAACTCAGGAAAAGGGACTAGAAGTCTGAGCTCTAACAGGTCCAAGAACGGCTCTGATGCACACTGGAAACTGCTGAGGTAGTTCATAGACTAAATCCTGGTGGGTAAGTGCAGTTTCTACACATGCAGAGCAGACCTGAGCCATGACAGGAGGCCAGGGTCCCACTGGACATTTGAGGTCCCTTTTCAGCCTTGGGACTGGTGAGCCATGTATATGATCTTCAGCGCGCGCACGTGCACACACACACACACACACACACACACACACACACACACTAAATGTTTTTCTTTTCAGGTAGTCATTAGCATCAGGCAGACACATTGCTTTATTCTGTTCCCTCATGTGTCACGCAGGCAGGCTACAACTGACTCCAAGAGCAATGACCCACAGTGCAGAGCAGTCCCAAGCAACCCACAAAGGCAAATCTAGAGAATTCAAGTTAGATCTGCCTTTGTGATCAGAAACCCCAGGACAGTATGTCCCTGTCTCTTCAGTGATGCTGACTTCAACCATTGTTGTGCATCTGGGATTTGTGATTGGCAGTTTCCATAGGAAGGATGCCCTGCATGGCTATGGGCAAACCATTGGTATTCACTAGTTTCTGTTTTGTATTATTGTTCACTCAACATCAAGTTATTATAATGTCAGTATTTATGGAACTGTTTGACATTTGTTTTATTGAGACAGGGTCTTGCTCTGTAGGTAAGTTTGCCTCATGCTCTATGTAGCCCAAGCTTACTTCTAAGCAAGACCCTTATTTTTTTTCTTAGCCTCCCAAATTTGGAATACACCCACCTCCTGATAAACCTTGGAAGTATCAGTAGGATCTGTTATAAACTCCACTTGACAGACAAGAGAACTGAGACACACATAAAACATCACTCAGGTTTCTCTAGTCATTGAGTGGGGACACTAATCTTCATAGCCTTGGGCCAAGAATGAAGCATCCTTTCCTTCAACTTGTGTGTGCCTGTTTCTATTAGAGAAGAAAATATGGAGTAGGTCATGAATCTGCTCAGTGACTCAAGTGTCTAAAATCTTCCTTAGTAACCGATGGTTGGTTAAATTCATATGATTACTTGTGCCAGAACTTTAACCAAATCCTGCTGGGTGGGTACTATTTGTCTCATTTTTCATTAATAAAAGTAACAGAAGCACTGGTCTGTTAAATAAACTGTCCAACTTTGCACAGCTATTTGAAGAGTTCAGATTTAAACCCGGGTCAGGTGTCAAAGAGTATTTTCTGTAACTTAAGCAGCCTTTTGTTGGGGAGAGCTTTGCCACACTGCACTTCTGCCTGGTGACTGGTGAGTCTGGAACACATCTTCCCCCAGGGACATCTGTAGGGGATATGCTGCATGGCCTGACCTTGAGGCATGTTCTACAACGTCACACAGCTGTGAGCACTTTCTAGAGAACAGACACATCTTTTCCTTCCTGCCTGCCTTCCTTCCTTCCTCCCTTCCCTCCTTTCCTTCTCTCTCTCTCTCCCCCTCTCTCTTTCTCCCCCCTCTCTTATCTCTCTCTCCCTTCCTTCTTTTCTCATATGATACATCTCAACCACAGCCTCCCAGTGTCCACCTCCCCTCTCTCCCAGATTCACTGATCCACCTACCCTTGTTTCCCTTCAGAAAAGAGCAGGCCTCCCAAGGATATCAACTAAACACGCCATAACAAGGGTCAGTAAAACTTGGCACAAACCCTCCTGTCAAGGCTGGAAGAACCAACCCAGTGGTAGGAAAAGGGTCCCAAGAGCAGGCAAAAGAGTCAGAGACACCCCCAACTCCTACTGTTAGGAATCAATAGGAGCGGCGAGCTACACAACCACAGCGTGTATGCAGAGGACCTAACACAGACCCATGCAGGCTCCATGATTGTGGCTTCAGTCTCTGTGAGCTCCTATGAGGTCTACTTAGGTTTTATGGTTGGGTTGGTGTCCTAGTCCCACCACTCAAAGCCTTTTCTGGTTACTGAAAAATGACTGTTTTTGTTGTTATTGTTGTTGTTGTGTGAAATCCTGCATTACAAGGATCACTAGGATTCGTTACTAATGAGTGTAACACTTGCATTGTCCTGTGAGCTTCTATTGCATTAGGTTTCCACATCACCCCCACCTCAGATGAACCCAATTCCAGTCGAATCTCTCCGTACTCTCTCATCGCTGCTCTTCATTTCCCCACCTGATTCCTCCTATTCCCATCTCCACTTGCCCCAAGTCCACCTACAAAATCTATTACAGTTCCGCTTCCCAGGGAGACCTGTGTGTCTCCCCAGGAACCCTCATTGTTACCTAGTCTCTCTGAGTCTGTGGACGGCAGCCTGGTTACCCTTTACTTTACAGCTGATACCCTCTTAGGAGTGAGTACATATCATGTTTGTCCTTTTGGGTCTGGGTTACCTCACTCGGGATGATTTTTTTTTTTCTGGTTCCATCCATTTGCCTGAAAATTTCATGATGTCATGTTTTTACCAACTGAACAATACTCCATTGTATAAATGTACCACAGTTTCTTTATCCATTTTTTCTGTTGAATGACATCTAGGAGAACACACCATTTCAAAACGAGTAAGTCAGGAAATAGAGAAGGAAAGCATAATATCCCTTCAGGTAGCTATTCTCTGTTCAGAATGACCTAAAGAGAACAATTTTATGTTCAGAAAGCAACATCACCAGGTATCAACTCATGCCTGAGTCCGCATAGTGCTGAGGCTATCCCAATCACTACTGTCCCTGCCCTAATTTCTCCCATCTTTATTAGTCCCCTTAAAGGCAGGTCTGCATCGTCCATGTGAGTCCCACACTGAGAGGCCAGCTCATAGCGAGAAGGGTTGGCTGGGAGTCATGCCAGCCCTGCCTCTGTAAGATGAATGACTCCAGGATTGATGGCTCAGTGATCTCTTTGGGGATTGTATAAAAAATATTGATTATGTTGCTAAGTTGTAGAAAATGGGCTCTTGGGTTCAGAAATAGGTGCTCTTTAAAATCCCCCAGAAGCAGCGGGGTAAATCAATGTACAGGGCATCATAGACATCATAACTATCATAGCTCCACAGCTTTGGCTTCCATGTGGAAAAGCCAATACCTTGCTGAAATAATAGAAACTGTTATCTTGGCATGCTAAACTCAGAAGCTAGGGTTCTCTTCTAGTGTTTACTTCACAATTGTGCAAAATCCCTAACTTCTAGCACACATGCGTTCCTGAAACCTGTGACAAGACTGGCTGCCAGGTAGCATTTGTGCCGTGCAAGGTTTTGTTTTCCTTCTTCAGAACCACAGATGTACGTGTCGTCTGAGATATTTTGGGTTTGACAGCCAAAGCTGATAAAAGTCCTCTTGCTTTTTGGTTTTGTTTCGTTCAGTACAAATTTCCACACACAGCAATAGAACTCTATTTAAACCCATCTTTGCGGTCTTTTCCAATTGTACCACTCACTCTAGTTTACAAGGGAGAAAAAGCAGCAGAGATCTTGCTGAAAGAATAGCTAAGGTTCTGAGAGCATCTGTTTTGATTAGTGAAGTTGAACAGTCAGGTTCAATGACAACACTCTTCGCTTTGAAAGATTCATGAAAGATTTTATAAGGGTGACCACTCCTTGGTCACACAGAGGATGGCTTCAAGGAAAACATATCCCATAGGAGTGGCCAGGGGTTGGAACAGAATGGTGCTCCCACATGGTGATGGATGCTGGTTCTAAGATTGCCCTGTGGTTGGTCAGTGGATATGATTTGAGTGGACATACCATTCAGTATTTGCTCTTGGGAGATCTAAGAAATGCATGTAGGGGAATGTTTCCCTTCCTTGGGCTCTCAGTTTCCCCTCATGGAAATTGCATTTTTGATCTGCTTTTTTAACCCGTGTATTTTCCGGGCCCTCTCTGTCTCTCTCTTAAGTAAGGTGTGCTTCCTTGGAGGGAGGGTCACTGAAATGAGAATATTAAACCCTCTAGTTACACTGGTACTACAAGGCGATGCTCACTGAACTGGCATGATTGCATCACGTACAGCAGCTGCTGCACTGGATGCAGAGACAGAACTGGGCCAACTGTGATTCCCCTCTGCTTTTATGCAGTAGGAGAGCAGGGAGGGATGTATGGACAGGAACTGAACACTGGGGAGAGGGTCCACTCTCCTAGTTGTAGACTTCATAGTCTTCCAGTAGAGGATGGGCCAAACTGCTCCCACGAGCAGCTTCCAAATGGATGAATGAGAAATAAGGTGGAAACTGGACTTGAGGGTTTTCCTTTGAGAGAACAGACCGAGGCCTTTGCACCTGCTTCTGTAAGCCTGCCTTGCTGCTCAGTGTCATGGTGAGGCTGAGATCTGCACCCCACTGGTTCTAGGCATCTTCAGAGGATGACAAGACAGGTCCATCCATGCACACAGAATATCATGAAAGATTCTGCTGGCTTCAGTGTGTGATCGCTACAGAGGGGGCTACCACACTCAGGTTTTAGGAGTGTGTAGGACACAAAATACAAATCAATTTCCCTCTGAAATGCCCAGGGGCAAAACACTGTGCTTCAAGCAACCTACTGACTAGCATCACCAGCTGCCACCTGCCTGGTGCTATTCCTGGCTCTCTGCATGTGAAATTAGCTTCGTCTGTAGGTTATACCCTCTCCCTGCTTTTTACTGTGTGCTCTGTGCTACCTACGAGCCCACAAGATCCCTGTATTGAACTTGCCGTCTCCTCCCTATTTGGCATTTTCTAGGTGGTTCCGCTGGTGACACACACTCTGAGTTTTGCCTCATTGGAACCAAGCTGAAAAGAAGTGACCAAGCCTAGTGATCTGAATTCAAACTCATCCTCTGCCACTAGGAAAAGAGTTTGATGTTCTAACTACAAAGAGACTATAATAACATGCACTTTGCTAACTTTGAAACATTGTATACACTACAAAAGTAATGGACAATGCTTTAACGTGTTACACTTATGCAGTGAATTTTATTTATTGTTAATGCTGGTGATTTAAACCCAGAAAGGAGATAAAGACTTAGAGGATATTGGGTGCATTCACGCATTTTCATCAATAGTCTTTATTGATTACTTCGGTAGAAGTAAATTATGCCATGTGTGTGTCAGGAAGCTTGAATTTGTCATCAGGCTTACAGAGGATGCAAGGGTGGTAAAAGATCACACAGAAGAGTGACATTACGAAACCCAAGGATCCTGGAGTCTGCTGAGCCACATCTACTGCCAACACTGATTGAACCAATGGCTTAAGCAGCTGGGTTCACTTACTTAGCTGCCCATTTTCTAATACATAATCAGGTGGAATGGTACATGTGGTTCAGGATTAAATATGGCACAGTGGAAGACTGGAAAGATGGCCCAGTGGTTAAGAGCATTTGCTGTTCTTCCAGAGGACCCAAGTCAGGCAACTGATAACCATCTGTAACTAGAGTTCCAGGGATCTGGCCACCTCTGGCTTCCAAGTTGCCTGTGCTTGCTTATGCATACCCCCATGCAGGCATGCACACCTACACACAATGAAAAATAATAAAGTGCGCTTTTTCTGAAGCACAGCACAGTGAGAGAATGGGCAGCATGCCACCTGAGCCATCTTGCACCTGCAGGGACATCGTGTCTCCATTTCTGCACTGCCTGCAGGAGGCTGTCAGGGCCCCGACAGTGCCGCTTGGAGTAATAACTCACATTTAGATATTCTGAAAATCAGAGCATCAGTATAACCTGATTTAGCAGCTCCTCGTTAAATGCCCACGCCCCACCCAGTATTTGACAGATTTTACAGTGTTTGACAGATGTTTTTGCCTTTTAATCTGTGTGATCATGAAACTATAGGGCCTGATGGAATTTTCTATTCACTGATGGAAGTAGCTGGAGGTCAGTCACTCTTGTAACCCCTTACATACTTCCAGGAGAGCGCATTTACCCCCTGCAGTAGATGGTATCCATTAAGGGGAGTGGCTTAGGTTATGCAGCTCCTTCAGGGACTATCACCTGTGCTTCATCACGCTGAACGTGGTTTATTTTCATGACATTGAACTGTCCACTCATTTTGATCCGTTTTAACACAAGTACAATAGAAGACAGTGACATCTTGAAGTGGGTCTTTGTAAGATTACAATTATGTCAGAGAAACTAAGTAACCATTTGTGATCAATGTTCAATGAAAGAAATGGAAAATGAAATGATGTCTCCACTTCCCTCAGTAGTAGACACTTCAAAGCTAAAGATGCCCCTGTCCATGTCAGTATTTAAATACATACTCTCAAATGAAGCATGGCCATATTTTCTTTTCTTAGCCCTTAGTGTTTATGCGTCTGAAAGAGTCTATCTCTAACCATCATTTTTGTGGCTACATTGTATTTTAAGGAAGTACCCTAAATTATTTAATTTTCCATTGATAGTCTTTTAGTATCTTTTGTCATTTGCTTTTTAAATTTTGAACTGTGCAGTAATGAAGACATCTAAATAGCTTCCTAGTACAATTATGTAAACGGCTACTATAGGTCAAAGTTAAATGAATTGGAGGTCTCCAATTATCCATTTCTAAGTTGACCTCCAACGTATAATAAATTTGCTGCCCAAAACTAATCCCAAAAGAAGTGCAAAGAGTCATTTAAGGAAGGACAATCAAGAGAAGGTTAAACCCTGGTGACTTTGAATTCTTTATTATCTAGTAGTAGCGAAGGTTCTGATTTTTGTATTGATGCTTAGATGAAAAGATTTTACAATAAAGCCTTCTGAAAGCATCTTTTCCTAACAATTAACTTGTGCTTCCTTCGCTCAAACTGTTCTGAATTAATCTATACCTGTTTTTTCTCTCCCTCCAGGATGGACATGTGATGTGATGGGTGTGACTATGGGATGCTGTGTGGGCACAAGGCCTCCTTCCTGTCTCCTCCTTCTGCTGCTGAAGCTGTTGGCCACTGTCTCCCAGGGGCTGCCAGGAACGGGTCCCCTAGGCTTCCACTTCACACATTCCATCTATAATGCTACAGTGTATGAAAACTCAGCGGCGAGAACCTATGTCAACAGCCAGAGTAGAATGGGCATCACCTTAATAGACCTGTCCTGGGACATCAAGTACAGAATAGTGTCTGGTGATGAGGAAGGTTTTTTCAAAGCTGAGGAGGTCATCATTGCGGATTTCTGCTTTCTCCGGATAAGAACTAAGGGTGGCAATTCTGCCATATTGAACAGGGAAATCCAAGACAATTATTTATTAATCATAAAAGGTTCAGTCAGAGGAGAAGATTTGGAAGCATGGACCAAAGTGAACATCCAGGTTTTAGACATGAATGACCTGAGGCCTCTGTTTTCACCTACCACCTACTCAGTCACCATTGCAGAAAGTACACCACTGAGGACTAGTGTTGCCCAGGTGACGGCTACAGATGCGGACATCGGTTCCAATGGAGAATTCTACTACTACTTTAAAAACAAGGTTGAGCTTTTTTCAGTCCACCCCACAAGCGGTGTCATCTCTTTAAGTGGACGATTAAATTACGATGAGAAGAACAGATATGATCTAGAAATCTTAGCCGTGGACCGGGGAATGAAACTCTACGGCAATAACGGAGTAAGCAGTACTGCTAAGCTTTATGTTCACATTGAACGCATAAATGAGCATGCTCCAATTATCCATGTTGTCACTCACATCCCTTTCCCGTTGGACAAGGAGCCAACATACGCAGTAGTGACGGTTGACGACCAGGACGAGGGGGCCAATGGAGAGATCGAATCTGTTTCCATTGTGGCTGGAGACCCTTTGGATCAGTTCTTCCTGGCTAAAGACGGAAAGTGGATGAATGAGTATAAAGTCAAGGAAAGAAGGCAGGTGGACTGGGAAAGATTCTCCTACGGCTTCAACCTCACTCTTCAAGCAAAAGACAAAGGGTCACCTCAGAAGTTCTCAGAACCAAAGACGGTGCACATTGCCAACCCCAGGAGAGACAACATCCCAGTCAGGTTTGAAAAAGATGTGTATGAAGTCAGCATAAGTGAGTTTTCCCCTCCTGGTGTCTCGGTGGCCATCGTCAAGGTAAATCCTGAGCCACTGGATGTGGAATACAAACTATCTCCTGGTAAGGACACAGAGTACTTCAAAATTAACCCCCGGTCAGGTCTGATTGTCACAGCACAGCCCCTGAATATAGTGAAGAAGGACGTTTATAAGCTGGAGGTGACAGACAAGGAAGGAGCCGTGAAGGCACAAGTCACCGTCGGGATCGAGGATGCCAATGACCACACCCCAGAGTTCCAGCAGACACTGTATGAGACGTTTGTGAATGAGAGTATTCCTGTTGGAACAAATGTTTTGACTGTGTCTGCCTCTGATAAGGATAAAGGAGAAAATGGCTACATCACTTACAGCATTGCCAGCCTGAACGTTTTACCGTTTGCCATTAACCAGTTCACGGGTGTGATCAGCACAACTGAAGAGTTAGATTTTGAATCCTCCCCAGAGACGTACAGGTTCATTGTGAGAGCATCTGACTGGGGCTCACCATACCGCCATGAAAGTGAGGTGAATGTGACCATTCGGGTAGGAAATGTCAATGACAACAGCCCTCTCTTTGAAAAGGTGGCTTGCCAGGGAGTTATTTCATATGACTTTCCTGTTGGGGGTCACATCACAGCTGTCTCTGCGATTGACATTGATGAACTTGAACTTGTAAAGTACAAAATCATTTCTGGAAATGAACTTGGGTTCTTTTTTTTAAACCCAGACTCTGGTGTTTTACAGCTTAAAAAGCCACTGATGAATTCTGGCATTAAAAATGGTAATTTTGCCCTCAGAATCACAGCTACAGATGGGGAGAATTTCGCAGACCCCATGACCATTAACATCTCAGTACTTCACGGGAAAGTGTCTTCAAAGAGCTTCAGTTGCCGAGAAACTCGTGTGGCTCAGAAATTGGCAGAGAAACTACTCATTAAAGCAAAAGCTAATGGGAAACTGAATCTAGAAGATGGATTTCTTGACTTTTATTCAATTAATAGGCAAGGACCACATTTTGACAAGTCTTTCCCCTCTGATGTGGCTGTGAAGGAGGATATGCCAGTTGGAACTAACATCCTGAAGATTAAAGCATATGATGCTGACTCTGGCTTTAATGGGAAGGTGCTGTTTACAATATCAGATGGAAATACAGACAGTTGCTTCAATATCGATATGGAGACTGGACAGCTTAAAGTCCTCATGCCCATGGACAGAGAGCATACAGACCTCTATCTCCTCAACATAACTATCTATGACCTTGGAAAGCCACAGAAGTCATCATGGCGATTGCTGACTGTCAATGTGGAGGATGCTAATGACAACAGCCCAGTGTTTCTTCAGGACAGCTATTCAGTCAGCATCCTTGAAAGTTCAAGCATTGGCACCGAGATTATTCAAGTGGAAGCAAGAGACAAAGACCTGGGTTCCAACGGTGAGGTAATGTACTCCGTTTTGACAGACACACAGCTGTTTACCATCAATAGCTCAACTGGAATTGTCTATGTAGCTGATCAATTGGACAGGGAATCCAAAGCCAACTATTCTTTGAAAATAGAAGCCAGGGACAAAGCAGAAAGTGGCCAGCAACTGTTTTCTGTTGTCACTTTGAAGGTCTTTCTGGACGATGTCAATGACTGCTCTCCAGCTTTCATCCCCACTAGCTACAGTGTGAAGGTTCTTGAAGATCTCCCTGTTGGCACGGTCATTGCTTGGCTTGAGACTCAGGATCCTGACCTTGGATTAGGGGGTCAAGTGCGTTACTCTTTGGTCAATGATTACAATGGGAGATTTGAAATAGACAAAGCAAGTGGTGCTATCCGCTTGAGCAAAGAGCTAGACTATGAGAAGCAGCAGTTCTACAACCTCACAGTCAGGGCCAAAGACAAAGGGCGACCTGTCTCATTGTCATCCGTTTCCTTCGTTGAGGTGGAGGTGGTGGATGTCAATGAAAACCTACACATGCCCTATTTCCCAGACTTTGCTGTCGTTGGATCTGTAAAAGAAAACTCACGGATTGGAACAAGTGTGCTGCAAGTGACTGCCCATGACGAGGATTCTGGTAGGGATGGAGAGATCCAGTACTCCATAAGAGATGGCAGCGGTCTTGGGAGATTCAGCATAGATGATGAGAGTGGTAAGTTTAATGTTTTGTGTTCAATGTGTTCTCTCACCTCTTCTATTTGCCAGTATTGGAGAAGGGATGTGAATCAGGGCATCACAGCAGATGGGGAAGATTCCCTATCAGAAGAGACATAACAGAGAGCATGGGCGTCTTAGAATGGCTTGGCTTCTGAGTAGATCAGTCTACACAATGGCCAGTGAGTCTCCTATCTGTGTTGTGTTGTTTGTCCTTGCTCAGCAGGCTGTTAGGAGGTTAGATTCCAAGAATCTTTAGATCATTGTTGCCCCTGGTGATTGTATTGCTGACCCTCACCAAATGAATGGTCCTGACACAGCAATTACATTTGAATTAGCTTTAAATTAGAAGTATGAAATTGATTTTCAAATGCATCTTATATATGAATCTTTCCCTTTACAGCAAAGCTTTGCTGTAGGAAATCATTGCCTGCTCTTTCATGTTGAGTGAGTACATCCAGCCCTTGAACAATAGGCATTTATGCTGTCGTGAGCATGTGACTTCAAAAGCAATTCTGTAAAAGAAGAGAATCTTATCTTAAATTCTGTTCCTAAAAACTTGGTTGTAAGACACCTTTGAATGTTAGCAGTTTATTTTTATATCTTTTTCTTTTATTGAAAATAGTGTTTTAATCTAATGTATCTTGATTATGGTTTCTTCTCCTTCTCCACCTCCAGTTCATCCTCTCTACCTTCCCTACCATCTGGATATGCCTCCTTTCCTTCTCATTAGAAAACAGTGTTCTAAAGGATATTAAGAAAATAAAATAAGATGAAACAAAAACAAACTTCAGAATAGGACAAAATAAGCACAGAAGAAAGAGATCAAGAAGATACAGATACAAGAAACAAAAATAAGCACAAAGACCCACTCATTTGCACACCCAGGAATCCAATAAAAACACAGAACTGGACACCACAATGCATATGCAAAGGATCTGTAGGATAAAAAAGAGATAAATAAATAAATAATTAAAATAAGAAAGGAAGGAAGGCAGAAAGAACAAAGGAAAGAAAGGCAGAAATAAAGGAAGTGGAAGGAAGGGGGGAAAGAAAGGAAGAAACAAAGAAAGGAAGGAAGGAAGGAAAGAAGGAAGGAAGAGGCTCTAAAATGTCATCATGAGACAGGGACCCTAAAAAGATGCCTTTGACTTCATTTTCTGTTGGCCATCCAGTGCTAGACATGCGGCCTACCCTTAAAAGTAGCTAATTTCCCCAGTGGTAAACCCTTGGAGAAAATTAAGTTTTCATTTCCAAGTGGTCATAAATTGTAGATGGCTTCTAGGTTAGGAATGGGGATGATGTTCACATGTCCTTTGAGCGCTAGCATCCCATCTGCTTTAGACCATTGCAGGTCTGGTGCATGCTGCCTCAGTCCCCAGGAGTCCTTATGCGCATTAGTCGTGTTGTGTGTCCTTTGTCTCCTCTCGCTCTGACCTTTCCACCTCTTCTTCTGAAGGGTTCCCTCAGTGCTAAGGGGTGAGATTTGATAAGGACATACCATTTAGGGGTGAATGTTCCAGAGTCTGTCACTCTCTTTATAGTGTCTGGCTGTGGGTCTCCGTATTTGCTTTCATCTGTTGTAGGAGGAAACTTCTCTGTTGAAGGATGACCAAGGCACTGATCTTTGAGTATAGCATAAAGCCACCAAGAGTCATTTTATTTCTATGTTCCTTTAGTAGAACTGTAGTATTTGATTTTATCCTTGGTTCCAGACTATAGTCTCTGGTTCTTGGTCACCCAAGCAATGTCAAAATTCCATTTTGAAGGCTGGGCTTTAAGTCAAATCAGATACTGGTTGGATGCTCTCACAAGGTTTGTGGCATCATTGTATTAGAATGTCTTGCAGGCATGACACCATTGTAGAACAAAGGGTGTACCTGGGTTAGTGCTTACATTTCTCCTTTTGTCATTTGCAGAGTACCTTCTGGTATCAAGAACTATTCTGCAGTTGAGGCAAGGCTTTTTGTAGGCACCAGATCAACTCATCCATGTTAAATTAGCTGTGTAGGTGTGGTCTTCAGGAACAGAGCCTTCCTGTAAGTTTGTGAAGAGCAACCAATAGTCTTGACAACAGCATGGGTTGTTAGAGGGTTCCCATGGGATCTCTTTGGCCAAAAACTCAATTAGATGTAACCCGATCCCAATACTGGAAACTTTATCTGGTGGCAAGAGATGTCCAGTTGGGACTCTGTCTTCCCATTATTTGGTGATTTTACTTAAATTCCCTTCATAATGTAGATAATTTAGGATGTGTCCACTGTATTATATTTCCATACTAACCCTCAACTGGCTCTTAATTGTAGGTGTCTCTCCCCACATTCCCTCCCTCATCCTCCTTTCCTGCCCAATTTGATCCTCCTTCCTCCCCCCCCCCTTATTCTTCCAGAACTATGTATTCTATTCCCCCTTTTTAAGATGAATTATCAGTTACCCAGTCTCTTACCTTATATCTAATCTCTGTGACTCTATGGAAAGCAGCCTGTTTATCATTGACTTAACAGCTACTTTCCACTTATATGCAGCAAGTACACACCATGTTTGTCCTTTTGGGTACGGGTTACCTCACTCAGAATTATTTTTATAGTTCTATTCATTTAGCCAAGAATTTTAGTTTTAATGATTGAGTAATATTCCATTATGTAAATATATTACATTTTCTTTATTCATTCATAAATGAGGGTCATTTAGGTTGTTTTAATATCTGGCAATCATGAATAGAGCAGCAGTGAATGTTGCTGAACAAACGTTTCTGTGGTAGGATGAGGCATCCTTTGAGTATAGGCCAAAGAGTTGTATAGACAGAACCTGAGATAGATTGATTCCCATCTGCCTGAGGAACCACGGCACTGATTTTCATAGTGTTTGTGGAAGTTTGCACACCCATTAGCAGTGCATGAGTGTTCCTCTTATTCTAAGTCCTTACCAGAATGAGCTATCTATTACTTATTTTATTGCCTTTAGCCATTCTGGCTGATGTAAGATGAAACTTCAAAGTAGTTGATTTGCATTTTCCTAATATCTAAGGATGTCGAACATTTAGGAACATTTAAGTGTTTCTCTGCCATTGGAGTTTCTGCTTTTTAGACCTAAACACCCCATTTTTAATATGTGTGTGTGTGTGGTGTGCCTATATGTATATAAATATATATATTTACATACATACATACATACATATACATATGCATATATATGTGTGTACACACACACACACACACACACACACACATATATATATATATATATATTTAGCAATCTCTTGGATGTGTAGTTGGCAAAAATCTTTTTCCATTCTGTAGGCTGCCAGATTGTTCGAACGCTGGTATCCTTTGCCGTATAGAAGCTTCTCAGTTTCATTAGGTACCATTTGTTAATTCTTAATGTTAATGCCTGTGTTAATGGTGTTCTGTTCGGGAAATCTGTTATTATTTCAGTGAGCTCAGGGATACTCCCTACTTTCTCTTCTATCAGATTCAGTGTGTTTAGTTTTATGTCGAGGGGTTTGATGAGTTTTGTGTAGAGTGGTAAGATAGAAATCTACTTGGATTCTTCTACATACAGACATCCAGCTTGGCCAGCACCATTTGTTGAAGATGCTTTCTTTTTTTCAGTTTCTATGTCTGGCTTCTTTTTCAAAAATCAGGTGTTCATAGATGTGTGGATTTATGTCTGGATCTTCCATTCAGTTCCATTGATGGACATGTCTGTTTTTGTACCAATACCATGCTGTTTTTAGACTATAGCCCTGACTATAGGGCAGTGACAGTGACACCTCCGGTGTTCTTTAGCTATTCAGGAGGGTTATTTTTGTTTGCTTGTTTTGTTTTTTGTTTTTTAGTTATCCTGGAATTTTTGTATAACACATTATTTATACTAATTGATTTTATAAATGTTTGAAAATACAGAGCAAATTTGGCAAGCATTTCTATCTATTTGCCTCCCATCATAGAATCCAGCATAATTTCCAAAATGTTTATTATGGTTATCATTTGTACAAATGTATATATGCCTAGACACGTGTGTATATGTACATGTGTGATTGTTTGCATGTGCAAGTATATACACATGTGTGTGGAGTTGTGTGTATGTGCATGCGTGTGTGGGGGTATGTTCTGTTGTTAGTACCACATCTTTTTCTAGTCTTAGTAGATTGTAAAAGTTTCAAGAGAAGAAAAATGAGTCTTCTCTACTCCTGTGAATGGTGGTATTAGTGTGTTTCATTTTCAGGACAAATTTGTGTATATGAACTAATTTTCTACAACAATCATAGAATTACTTGCTCCATAACTCATTCAGTTTTAGATTGCTATAAAAACCATCCACCATCATGGACATTGAATTATCATAGTTGTTCATGCTGGAGGCCTGAGATCAGTGTGCCCACATAGTCAAGGCAGAGGGCCTTCTTCTGAATTTGTGGATTGTCATCTGCATGCTATGCCCTCAAGGAGGGGGCTTTAGTTTCCTCCTGCATGAGCATTTTTAGCCTTGTAACTCAAGTGTGTGTCAATAGGAGGATGTACAGCTAAGTTACTAACTACTGCTATAAAAGCTACACTAAGTTGTCTAATCAGGAAGATAGTTTGGACTTGATTCACAGCATCAAGGGCAGGAGAAGTTTGTCAAGGATAGTCTAAACTTTGCCTGTATGTTCTGTAGTTCATTGTTTTTACTTGTGTGTTTTTATTTTAGAAAATGACTCCTTATTGTTGGAAACTCCCCACCAAACAATTAGAAAAAACCTCAGTGGTTCATACCTATTCCATTGTGCCCTGAATTTTGTGAAATACTTTTTCATTCATAAAAATAATGTTGATTGTGTTGTAATGCTACTTGATGGATTAAAATTCATTTCATGTGAACATAGGCTTCATGAGTTCAAAACTAAGTGAACTGTGAGGGCTGCCTTTACATTAAATGGGGAAGCAAGGTAGTCTGTGGTTCTGTGTCTCCTGACTCTGAGCACAGTGCTGTCTTCCTTCACACTCACTGTGTTTCTGAGATTTTTTTTCCTTTTCCTCAGAGTTCATTTTGGTTTTTAAGGGTATGGCAAGAGCCCTTTCCTCCTTACATTTCATTTTCTTCTCATAGATAATGAAAGTCCCCCTCTATACTAGAAAAGCTGTCTGGATGTGGAGCTAAAGGGTAGAGTTCTCATAATATTCTGCATCATATTCCTTCTTTGTGTCTCACTGACCCTACATTTCCGGATCTAAGCCAAGAGAGCAATTACTCGGGAGAGTAATTGCTGGAGGCTCTTGTGCCAGGCTACAGATGTTTGAGAAGTTGACAGCAAAGAAGCCATCGCCACACCTCTCAGAGGCTCACTAGACTCCATAAGGATTCCTCTACCCTTTGCCCTGAAGTACTGGAAAGCATCACTAGAATCAAGGCTGGGAGAGGGGTTCCTGAGGCCGACAGTGATTCCTGAGGCTCAGGCCTAAACCTCTCAGTGCTGCTTACTTCACCTGCTTGTTTAGATGTTTGCCTTTTATAGGTTCTTAGTGAGCTGCTAAACATTGCTCAGTGTCTTGTGTTACTCACCAACTTTCAGACTAGAGCAAGAATCCTGGGGACTTATTCAGAATGCATGATCGCTGGCAAGGCCCCAGACTATAAGTGGGTAGATCTGTGAGCGGAGAAACTTCATGTCAGTTCTCTAAGCATTTCTGCTACAAGAGCTTTGAAAGTATGGCCTGAACCCTGAGCTCTCACTAAAGGGGCTGGCAGAGTCTGGATTTTTTCCTAAGGGTTTTGTTTTTCTCATCCCTTTAAATGACAGATGATTTAGCTCAGGAGCTAGGCACATTTTTTTCCTAATCAAATTTTACAATCAAAATAAATCTTTTGTTACTCCTCAATGATAGTAATTATTTTTTTTCCTAATGGTTCCTAAACCTATTTGTGCATCAATAATTATGGGTACTTGTGCCTCATGAAAGAGAGGTTCTGGGAGTAGTTAAAGTACTTTGTAGATTTGTGTTCTTGACGTTTTGGTGCTCAGTGCCCAAGACCACACCTTTAAAGTTCTTTGCCATGCACCGGCACCTGTTAAATGTTTAATAATATTCACAGTATCTGTATTATCTGTCCTCATGCTACACTGAGTCTGATCACAATTTAAGTCACTGGTGTGTGAGGTGCAATTTAATCAGGTTTTCCTTCACAAAGATTGAATTCTTACTCTTTAGCACAACAGGAATCCATATTCTTGACTACTCAGAGGTATAAAGTTGTTCTAAAAAAGAGCACAATGTATATTTTCAACTGTGAATGTACATTAGATTGTTTTGTAAACTACAGGACAAATTTCACAGGTTTGTTTACTTGAGGTTAATTGAAGAAATATTTAATTAAGATAAACCAATTCTAGCTCGGGACTTTAATCAGAGATAACTGAGAAGGTACTTTATTATCCATTATTAGTATTTATTTCTTCCACTCACTGTAACTCTATAAAGGGCCAGGCCTGAGGCATGTTGCTTTTAAAGTCAATGAGGTAGTTTCAGAGGCATTCCCACTCAGGATCATGTGTGTGGTCACTAGCAGTTCAGAGATTTGAAATCCAGTGGAAACGATTCTAGATTTTACATCATTTCCCTTCCTGCCTCCAGCAAGCCATAATATGCAGCCCCTGTGTCTTCCTCACAAGAAGGGATGCTTGGACTCAGAAAGACTCTCAAAGACTCCATGCAGAACCTTCTCATATTCTGAAAGTCAGTGCACATCCCTAGGAAATTTCAACGCTTACTGGGAACAGAGAAGGACAGTGTGAGGGTGTGGTGTCTGACAGTCAGCAGTCACCCAGATCCATGTGCTGGAATCTAACAGCCATTGGGAGCAGCGTGATGAGGTTGGTTGTATGGAAATGAAGCCCTGAGAGCTCCACCCTCATAAATGGGATTCATAACCTCGGGATAGCAGTGTGAGTGAACTTCTTTCACTTCTACTGTGTGAGGGCACAGCTGAAGAAGCCATCTTTGAGGAAAGGGCATTTGCCAGACACTGGGTCAATTTGCACATTGATTTTGGACTTGCCAGCTTCTCAACCTGCAAGCAGTGTGTTTGTGTTTGTTGATAAGCTACCCAGTGCAAGGCGTTTTGTCATAGAGGTTCGAGTGGATGACAGCTCCTTTACCGAGGGATAGAGAAGACAAACGAATTGTTACTAAATGATAGCACAATGAGGCGGTGACTAGAACAGCCACTATTGTCTATCTTATCGCACATGATCTGATTTTACCTAAGGGAGAAGCACTGGGCAGACACTGGTGATAAAAAAGAGATGTGGGTGTATAGTGTGGACCTTCCAGAATGTTCCAAGGCAGCAATGCTAATGTTTACTGAGCACTGTTAGTTTATGTGCTGCAATCTTCACAAGATGCTCATATACGTGACCACACCCAGAAGTCCTGTGCGCCAGGGGTCACTTCCTCTAGGTTTTCCTTATTGGATGTTGCAAGGGAAGCTCACATACACAGTGCATTCATCTTGATCTTTTCTTGTACTGATGCTCTAGTAAGCATTTCTCCAACTTGTCTGGTCATGGAATGCTTTATGTATTTTACTTTTTATTTATTATTTTTTAAAGACTCTGTAGAAGCTAGGGACCTAATATAAGCCTGGATCTAGCTATGTGCTCCAAAGAAGAGTCTGAGACATATTAGTTATTGAAAAAGTAACTGCTCTTTTTGACAGTGTATTCCAACAACAAATAAATAAAGCTTTATGACTTTGTAGGTATGTTCATTTGACTCTTCAGTTCTACCCTGTATCCTGTTGTGTGTCTAGAAGACTATAGGCAAGTTTGCTTTTAGGTTCTCTGAAATAAGTGAAGCTCACGCAGGAGAAGAATGGGCTCGGGGTGTTTTTCCTTTTGATTCTTTTTACAGTAGGTGCTGCGGGCATCCCTTGATGGACGAGCAGCCTGCTATTAGTAGTCCTAGAATATCAAATACAAACTGTTGATTTTCCTTGACCTCCACCCACGCTGTTGCTAGTGGCATATTGATTATATGCTTGCCTCTTCCTCAGTTTAGTACTGTGTGCCGTCTGCCTCCTTCCAGGATGCTAACTGGTAACATATTCTTCCTGGGTAAATGCTTTTAAAACAGATTTAAGTTGAAATGCACTTTGAGGACTATTTTCCAGTTATTTTTATTAAATGTGGTTCCCATAACCCTGCTGTGCTGGCCTGAAGCTCTGAAGCAACAGGAGAGGTGGTACCTAGCTATTTTTCAGGGAGGAGGGAAGCAGGTCTTTATCCTGCCATCTAACTCCTGCCCTGCATCTCCACCAACACAAATGGACACCGTTTGCTTTGTGAAAGACTTAGTCCAACCAGTTGCAAGAGAAAGCAGTTCACTGGACACCACAGTGACCTGAATATTTCAATCCTTCCATCAAAGTCATGCTGTGCTTTGGTCCTCTGAGACAGATACCTCTCACCTGGTGGCCAAGGAGACAATACAGACATGAGCCTAGTAGCATATATTTAGCTCCACTGAAAACGGGAGGCCAGTGCTATATTTAGAATCATTTCTCTGCAGTCTCTGATCACCAGACAGCCCAGAAGGTGGATGCAAGCTGAGAAAGGGAAATGTTGTATTGTTAGAAATAACTGAAGAGCTTTATACAATTGCAAAAACCACGAGCCCAACTCAGACACTGACAGAGTGGTTGAACCCAACAGTAGCATCATTGACTTACTGCACTGTGTCTTTCCATTAATTTCAGACGCATTGGAAACAATATACGGTTTACAGATGTTTGCTTATGTTCTCTACCGTTCGTCAAATTGCTGGTAACTCCACTTTGATACGCTTGGGATGAAGACCCTGGTTGTTTGGAGACCTTAGCATAATTCATGACAACTTTGAACTAAACAGCATCCCTGTTTTCATTTACTTCAGACACACTATTTTATGAGAACTCGTTTGACTCAGAAAAAGAAAAAATGAAAAGATGCTGAAAGACTCTGGCCCAGCTCTGCCCTTAAACTTCCCTTGGGATCAGAACAAGCAGGGGAGGAATGAAGTTTTAATCAAGTGACAACAGAAATTTTGCTTGGCTCTGGGATTTCTGAGCATAATGATTCCCAAGAAAAACAACGAGGCTTCCCAGTGGAGCTCTGCACACTTCCCAGTGTTCTGATGAACTTAGGAGTTTTCTCGCGTGCCAGGCAGGAAAGACCAGGGGAAGTTTCTAGGAAATGATGGACAGTGGGTTTCTACCACTGTTTTCTGCAGATACTTTTGTCTTGACCTCTCTTCAGCTGTTGGTTGAAGTGAAGGCAGTTTAGCTTTAACCGTAGACTGTTGTATATGTCTGTGCTGTGTACCAGTCTTGGGCTGTCATTGTCCACATATAACCAGTAAATGACGAGCAGAACGACGACCATAAAGAAGTAATCCCTGTAGGGCAGCGGGCTCACCACCTGAGACATAAGTACTCTTTCCTCCAAGTACGGTCTTCCTTTTACATTTGAAAATGGTCACAGACAGTAGTGAAAGGGTATACGATGATCAGGCCCTGCAGAAGGGGGTGGGATAGATTCACTGCCCTCCGTGACTTGGGATAGCTTGCAACAGTTCAGTTTTCAAACCAGGGCAATGATTGGGAGTGTTTTACGTGTACCTTGAAGGGTATTTCCATTTATCATTACAGGTGGAGGAATTATAGAGTTTGATAAATATTTATGTGATGCCTCTACACCTACGGTGTTTCACCGAAATGAAAATGAAAATGTGCTGCAGACCGTATTTTCAGCTCCCAGGTTTTTTGTTTTTGTTATGAGAGTACGTCTTATCAAGAGAATATCTGCAAAGAGTTGTGGCTAGGACTCGGTTCGATTTATATTAAATTCTGCACACTGCTGTATGAGTTATTGAATATAATAGGGTTCTCCAAATTTTCCCACTAGACACTATAGGATTTAGTGGCTCCTCCGGGCCATTCTTCGTGATTAAATTCACAGATTTTTATTTGCATAGCATATTCTGGTTGCTTTTAAAAAGCAACATACTGGCAAAAATGATACTTCATAAAATACATTGACTATGAAACATAGTGACCTTAAAAAGTACATAAAATTTGAGAAAATTAACATAAAAATTTAGGTATACACAATATACACACATTAAAAGATAGTCTGAGCAGAACATAAAGTCAAAGATTTGCCTCTGAGACCTATAAAATGTTTTTCCAGCCCTCTACTTCTTTCTTCCAAAATTCCAATACTAACTATGCACCTGTACTCTGTTGGTACAGAGTTTTGCACAGAATGTATGGTAGGTTAAGTCAAGGGCTGGTAATATAGACAGAAAAACATTTAAAAGTAAAGTTTGTCATGTACATGAGCCACTTTTCACCTTTGTATTGTGAGGTGATTTCCATACGTTCTGAGAGACACTTGGAACACAGACGTGAGTTAATGATAAGATGAAGGTCTTATAAGGCAACCCCAGGATTGAACCCAGCTTCCTGAGGGACCAAGACCCACAACTGAGCGGCTGCATTGAGAAAAGTTATGACGGGAAAAAAAAATGTGTGTTTTTGCAATGAGGGAAAAGTTATACTTCCATAAACTGGAAAGTTCATAAATACCACAAACATAATTTAAACCCACAGAAATAACATGATACTTTACTGATCAAATCCTAACATTTGCCTACACTTTTGGCTGCATCTTTGGTTTACTTGCCTCTTTGTAGTATAGCAGTTTTATAATAATTTCTGTAGAAAGCTTGGAAATACCATTTACTTATCTTCCACAATGAATGGCTGAAATCTGTTTTTTATTATTGAGAGTTTAAGATGTATTTTTTTTCCAGGCTTACTTGTTATTGGTAATTTAACATAAACTTTTAACCTTGCTATCAAATTTTGGAAGATATTCTATCACACTCTTTTTAATATGCACTGTCACAAATATTTTTACCACTAACGGGACACAGATCTGGACTCCATATAGCGGGAAGGGTAATTCAGCACTTCCCTTTTATGGAACCTGATTATATAAAGAAAACAAGCCACAGTGCATTTACAATATTGGTGCTTCATTAGCCAGGAGAAAGCATTCACTCTGACTGAGGCAGGAACCATGCCTTCCTATGCCCAGTTTGTATGTCTTTTGCCTTGCTGGTTTTTAGATAGCCTTCTGGATCTTTTCCTTTTGTGTATAGAATTATTGAGATCCCTAGAGTGCGTACTTTACTGTACATATGAGAATTATGATGGCAGGGATCTGGAGGGAAAGGACAAAGATGCTGAACAACATCAGTAAAACTGATACTTTGGGAGCTGGAGAGATAGCTCAGGTGATAAATGTTCTCCTCCCAAGTATGAGAACCAGTGCGCACATGAAAGCTAAGCATGGTTGGGGTCCCAGTCCTGTGGAGATGAACACAGATGGATACCTAAAGCTCACTGCCTAGCTCGTTTAGCTGTACTGGTGAACCAGCCCCAGGTACAGAGAGACCCCTTGTCTTAAATCATAAAACGGAAGGGGATGAAGCAATGGTATAGAAGGTAAAACATTTGCTGTTTGACTACATGATCTGGAGTTGGGATTCCAGAACACAGTGCCTATAATTCCATCTACAAGGGACCTCTTCTGGCCTCTACCTGTAGACACATGTGTACATACACTCACACACACACTAAAATAGATCTTAAAATAGTAAATATAAGATGAAGAATGACTCAAGGAGACACCAACATCAACCCCTGGTATCTACATGCAGTCTGCTTATATGTGCCTACACATGAACACACATAAATTGTGAGGATACACACATATACATATGTGTACATACATACACAAACATACACTACATACATGTACACACACAGATACACAGTCATTCTTACACATCTACACATACACACATACACACATACACCCCTACACACATACATACACAGACATGCATACACACACACACACACACACACACACACACACACACACACACACACACAAACTCACAGTTTTCCCTCACCTGGATATGTCCTAGGATGTGATCGGGATGCTCCTGTTGAATCACTCAGACTGCATAACTGCAGATGTTCACAGATGCTAATCTTAGGTCGGAATTCTAAAATTTACAGGCACCAAGCATGAATCAAAAGAATATAGTCATAGCTTAGCTAATTTAGGGCTTCATAAGTTGGTGGGATTCCCTGAAGAGTCAGGATGTAAGCAAATCTACTATTAGGAGTCTCCAAAGTCACCCTCTGAGCAAATTTGTTGTCATCTATAGGAAATTTATACTTTACCCATAGCCTGTTTATGTTAGTTTGTACATAATTCTAATAAAATCGATTTGCACACACATAATCCTGTGACATTAGAGACTGCAAAGCAGAAATTCTTACTAAAAAAGGTTAGTGAAGTATGATGGGAACCAGGCAGCACTTGACATGCATGACCAGTGCAACCGTGTTTTATTACTAGGTAGTGAATTAGTGTCACCTCACTTTCCTCCAGGAACATCCGGGTAGACGCCTCTGTCCTCTACATCTCTCACATGAGAAAACAAGCTTGCTCTGAAATGTCTTTCCTGAATCCTCCAATTTTGTGATGGAGCTGCAGTTTGGGCCTGGCAGGTCAGCGGTGGATTGTGAGAGCTTAATCAGGGTACTTTAGTCATTTTCTGGATTAACAACCCCAAGCATCCCCTAGGGGTTTAAACCACAAAGAGTTCATTACTTCATTACTGCACAGTGAGATAGTGATCGTTGTAATAAGAAGATGGGATTATCACCATTGCCCAGGTTCTCCATAAGACAGAGCTGGGAGAAGCCTGGGTAATGACAGGCCCTAAGGGCGCAATCCCAGGAGAGCACAGGTAAGGATAATTGGAAGCCAGGCCAAGATGAAGGGAGTCCAAGTACATACAAACTGCCCTGTCATTGGGTTGGTCTCAGCCTCACAGCTACCTATTGTTTCTCAGCTCCCTGTGTGTGTGCAGGAGGTCACAGGGGACCAGAGGGTAGGGCAGTGTCAGCCTGGACCTAGAAAGGTGAGCAGAGGCTAGCTTTGCTGTGTCCTCTGCATGCCTGGCTTCATACTGACATGGCCTTTCTCACAGTGAAGTACCACCTTCTCAGCTAAAACTTCTTAGATATGCTGATGCATCTGGGTAGCTAGCTGTCAGGGAAGCCAGAACTTTCTTAATATAGTCCATTCGTTTGCATCTATTACCACCTTTTGGTGGGTGATATTGGGAGTGGGAGGCAGGGATCTCTGCTAAGTTGTATCAGTGAAGGGTTCCAGTTGGGAAGCAGGATGAGCAGCTCAATATTATGTTTCCTTGGAGCAGGCTTGATGCCTCCCGAAGAACGGAAAACTAAACTGTGTTTTGAAAAGATTTTGTATTCACAACAAACTGAAAAGCAACGTAAAATCACATACATTATGATGCTTATGTGTGCGTGGAGGGAGGGGGCCATTTTAGTGCTCCGACCCAGAGGACACATTTCCCAGAACTCTGAGTTGTCAAAACTCCATAATTCCTACCTCTGGACCCTAGAATTCCTAAAAGCCTAAACTGAAAAGAACAGGATTATTTATTCTTCGATCAACGTGGCTAGAACATAGTTTTGTGCCCTTCCCTTCCTATGAGCATCAGTGGTCAGAATGTAGTTTGTTTTTTTTTTTTTTTTTTTTTTTTTTTCGAATATGCATGTGTGAGGTTGTGGGCAGGAAGCAGAGAGAGAGAGAGAGGAGGCTGGGGTTGAGATCTAAGGGAATGGTATCTGCTGAGCTTCTTTTCATGCTTCCCCCTCCCAGGGTCCCCATGTGTGTGAAAGGGGGTGGGGTATGAAAGGATCTGTCTTGCTGGACTTTGGAGGGCTTCAGAAGAGGCATTTAAGCAGGAGAGCCAGGGAAGCTGGCTGCTTGGCTCAGCCCTAGTGGGAAAGAGACTGCAGTTCTAGGCCTGAAGCCTTGCTCCACATGCTTTTAGTCACTTTCTGTCACTGCCACAAAACACCCGAGACACACAGTATTAAAAGAAGGAACATTTGCTGTGTCTCACCATTTCAGTCCATTTGACAACCTTCAAAATCAGTCCTGCACCTCCTGATAGCCCGCCATCTATGAGCTGGTCAGTGGACCAACACTGATGAAGTCCGGGCTTTCGTGACCCAGCAATTCTCCTACAGTGCCACTAGCCGGGCACCACGATGTCAGCACATGAAGAATGGTTGTTTATACTCAAAGCACAACACACTTGGAGATGAGTACACTGCTAGAAATCCCACCGAATCCAGGCGGAAGGGCCTAGAGTTCTGCTGTCTAAGGACAAGAGGAAGTGTTTCAGATCCAACAGAGAAAGTGTGCCTCCATCTTCTTTCTGCTCAGTCCCACTGCGTGGTGCTCATGCAAGTCCTCTGCAGACTCAACGTGATTCAGACAGCCAGCAGTGCTCAGTGGCGTACTCAGAAATAAAGCTGTCCTTTAGTCTCCCGCAACCTGAAATCCTGTCATTCACATAACACGACATTCCTAGTCAGCACAGATAGATAGATGTAAAGGACAGTAAGCCGGAGGGCTTAGACACAAACAAGGTAATAGAGTATAGAGGTAGTAGTGAATGATAAAGAAACTTCCCTAAGAAGCAGCCTCTTGATGAAGCCTCTAACTTGCAGGAAGAAGAAAACTGGTTAGAACAGTCGTGGATGCTTACCACAAATGCTGAAAATCACTCTGAAAAGAAAGATTAAAAAGGAGGCAGGAGAGATATCTCTGCAGTTCCTCCTCCAGAGGAGCCAACTCAGTTATCCGCACCCACATCACAACTTCCTATAACTCCAGCACCAGGCGATCTGACATTCTCTCCTGGTCTCCATGAGCACATACACAGAGGCACATAAATTTAAAAAATAAAAATAAGTCTTAAACACACACTGTAAGAGGAATGTGGATTTAAAATGTAATTATACCTAGAGGTGTACTGAGCCTTAAAACATCCTGTTTGGAAATATTTTTCTAGTGAATCAAGTTTTGATGTAGATGAACCCAACTTCAAACCCCTCCAGTTAGCAAATCTAACGTGTCTGGATGCCACACTCTTCTTAGATTGTGCATATACCTACTGGGAACCCGTTTTTATTTGTGCTGTTTTCATGGAGTTTGCTTTTATTACCATAAAACCCATTGTTGTTCCTTTGCTACGGCTGTTGCCAATGAAACAGAAACAAGAGAAGGGAAAACTGGAGTTAGGGGGCGGGGTCAGCAGAATGCCGGTTTCCGACACCC
Source organism: Phodopus roborovskii (assembly GCF_943737965.1). Lineage (NCBI taxonomy): Eukaryota > Metazoa > Chordata > Mammalia > Rodentia > Cricetidae > Phodopus > Phodopus roborovskii. The sequence continues at coordinate 34,788,495 of NW_026125281.1, forward strand.
ATGGCCTTTAAACACAGTTCCTGGGACAGCCACTGTGTCACGTGTGTGTTGTCTGAGGCGATGGGTGGAGTGGAGCTGCCTCCATGGCGTGGAAGACTGGCACTGAGTCTTAGGAACAGGCATTCATACAGGAAACGGGACAGGACACCAGCTTGTCTAATAAACACAATGGCTAAATTGCTAATTTCCAAAGAATTAGCCATTCAAAATAATTACATTGACTTTGAATTGGTCTCCCTTGACTGTTGACTCCTTGGAACACCCGGAGTCAGGAACTGAAATTATGGAGATGAAGTGATTTTCCCAGGGCTCTCAGCTGACCCATGGGGCAGCTCAGTCTGGAAGCCAGTGCTTTGCCAACATGGCCATTGCTGTGCTCAAGGCTGTCTTCATAATCTAGAAGGTACATTTTGGTGTCTGAGCTTATCATCTTAACTGACTCCATCAAGATAAGGCTCTCGAAAATCTTTGCTTCTTATTAGAGCTGGTGCCAATGTGTACATTTTCTTTGTGTACTGTGAGGTTTGGGTAACGTGGGGTGGCGGGGGGCTGGCACTCAATATAGATTGTCTTCTTATGTTGCATAGGGGTCTTTTACTCCTTACTGGCTATCTAAAGTGGATGGCCAATGTTACTGAAGATATGCCTGTCTCTGTAATGCTGGGAACACAGAGACATGCCACCATGACAGCTTTTATTTATTTGTTTTTTAACATGGAATGAACCTGAACTCAAGTCCTCAAGCTTAGAACAATAAGCAATTGTCCACCAGACAACCTCCCCAGTCCAGACCCTGGGCTACCTCTCCAGTTCACTCCCTGGGCCATCTCCCAAGTCCAGACCCCCCAACCCCAGAGAAGACCTCCCCAGTCCACCTTGATGGCATCTCAAAACGTAGTGTTTTGCATTTTGCTGCTTGCTAACCTAAAAAAAAAAAAAAAAAAGAAAGAAAAGAAAAAGAAAGAAAGAAAGAAAAGAAAAAGAAAGGAAGAAAGAAAAGAAAGAAAGAAAAAAAAGAAACAATGAAAAAAGAAAAAAAGAGGGAAAGAAATAACATTTGGAACAAAGATGGAAGTATTTTTTAAACATCACAAAAATTCAGCTTTTAGTTGCCAAGAATTTTAAGTCATTAACACATGCAAACCCTTCTCAAACTTTTTAATTCCCTAATTATTGCATTGTGGAAATATAAATAAGCCAGACTTTAAAACACTAACATTAAAATGCAAACCGTTGTGTTGTTAGGGAATGTCAGAAGGTTATGGGAAACACAACCCTTGCATTTGTGGCTGCAGACAGTGTATGCCTGGAGTCTGTAAGCCTCTCTACTCCCTCTCCTCAGGGGTGAATGAGGGAAAAGGGTGTTGCAGTTTCTCTGCTGGAATTCACTGGCAGACCACTTGTTGGGGGTCAGAGATGAGAGGCTGTTGTGGTCATCCGCTGTTTCTCCATCTGTGAGGACAGCTTCCTGGCCCCTTACTGCATTTAAGGTGTTGGTTATTTCTATTGCCTGTTCTGTTTCCAGGCAGACAAAGCCACCTGGAAACCACCCTGAGCGCTAATGAGCAGGTGTGCTGTTGGCTTTCCATCCAGTAATCATCTTGGGGACCTGGGATGGAACTCTTGTTTCATAGACAGACTTACCAACCAGCTACTGCTCTCAAGACCATGCTCCTGTGCTGGGGAATATTTTCCAGTTAGCCTGTGGGGTTCTCAATTACGATGCTAGACACAGCTGTCTTGCTGTATGTTGGCATCCAACCTGAAGCCGATGGAAGGCCTTGGGCTATTGTCCTTCTGTGATGAACCTTGGAGCCATTCACTTTGGATAGTGGTTTTGCTTGCATGGTTGCTGGCTGGTGTGGTTTTTCTGTCATCCTAGTGTTTCTAAGTTGTTCTGATTTGACGAGTCTTGAATAGACATATGGGCCCCAAATAATTGTACTGAAAAATGCAGAAAATATTGAGCAAGAGGCTATTGGATTTCCATAAGTAAGCAAATATATTTTAAGAACTCACTAGTGAAAATTGTTTTTTATTTAATGAGTCATTTTTATTGGAAGGTAATGATTATGTCCAGGCCATAAATACAGCATAAATTCTCTTTGGAGGATATTAAAAAGAAGACTCTCAATTGCAAGCAGCTCTTTAAAGAGCGTAAGGGTATTGAGGTATAAATTTCCAAACCTGAGGGTTCTGTACACATAAGAATACGAAGAGTGAGTGAGGCGATACAAGGGCTTGTACGTGGAAGCAAGCATTGACAGCATAGGCCAAGCTTGTTGTGGGGAGCCCTAATGATACAAGGGCTAAGGGTTTCAAACGGTTAAATGCATGCCTTGTTGTATTACTGCAAGTACTAAATGAGTTACCCAGTCCCTTTTCCATTTTATAGGTGGGAAAACAGAGGTCCAGGGGAGTTTAGAGCCTTGCCCAAATACCAGCAATTTCCCTCAGTTCGTTGTGTGTCTCATCCCAATGAACAATCTGAGTAGGAGAGTGTTCTGGTAACACCCAACCAGAAGCAATAATTTTGTTTGCGGTTAAAGGTAATGTGATGTGTGTTTGTTTGTTTTTTTCTATTTGTTTTGGGCAAGGTTTTATGTAGCCAGTTGCTTCTGACCTTCATGCATGCACCTCTGGAATTCTGTGACTACAGGCGGACACCGCCACACACAGTTCTGAATGTTATATTTTTACACTACATAATGTTTGAAGATTCACACTGTTTTTGGAAACCAAAAATTGTCAGGTCACCACGTAAGTTCAGATTCTGTTGCATGTTTTGTCTGTGTTAAAACTAGTTTTTATTTTTACAGTAAAATGCATTCTTACGTGAAGAAAGTTAAATAACGATTGATAATAATAACACCAACAAGGAACCTGTTCAGCTGCCCAGCTTGCAAGCGAGAGGGCTTTTCCACTTGATATCGGTACTACCAGGACTCCTGACTCTGCTGTTCATCCTCTGTACCAGTCAGCATCTCTCTTAGGGTGCTGAGCACAGAACCCATCTTAACCCATGTCGCTGCTGATTCTTGTCATAGCTCAGGGTCTGTGTGACTTCCACTTGACTGTGAATTCTTTGGAGTCAGGGCTTCTGCCTGATGAGCCACTGTGTGTGTCTGGCTCATTCTCCACTTGGCACTGTAGGTATTCCTGGAAGAATACAGGGAAAGCCCTAGGCACAGGCAAGAGCAGCTCAGTTGTTTGGAAGGTTGAGTAACAGGAAGAAGCTGTGCTGTGTGCGCATTGGTTTCTAATCCTGCGAGGAGAATCTGTTCTACTTCCTTGTTCTTCTGTGGTTAAAAGCTTTGAATAATGCATATGTCCACGGATTGAAGCAAGGAGGGTCTTTGAAGGCCTTCGCTGTAACCACTAGGTTTTCTCATACTTTTTTTCTCAGCCATTTAAGATTCTGAGGCGTGAGATGATGACAGATTAGGTTTGGAGAAACCAAACTGAAAATTATTACTGTTGGATAACTTTCACTGTGTTTCATTCCCCCCAACCGAGATTTTTCAGCTTGTACTTATATCTCCTCTGTTTCTCGCTCTCTCTCTCTCTCTCTCTCTCTCTCTCAAAACAAACAAACAAAAAATAATGACAGAAAAGAAAATCACAGATCTGACCAGTACACTCTCATGTACATGGTTTACCCATAATTTTGTTGTTTGTTTGTTTGTTTTGGCCTGGCTTGCTTTTTTACAACAACTGATATATTTAACACTTTCTTGGCCAGTTTTTAAAGGTTTGTTATCTAGAAGGCTTTATCTTCAGGGCAGCCATCATCTTTTCCTTCTTTCCCATCCATTAATGCCTCTACTCTCCAACAGTACCATAGCCTTCTCTCAGCACCATAGCCTAGCCTCAGCAATACAGTCTTGCATTCTCTGCCTTGAGTGAAGCTTTGGGTTTGTTTTGACTATAGTTTTTCTGCAAGGTATTCCATGTTACCTCAGCTATGCCCAGGGTGTTTATCACTGATCCATGTTTATTTTCATGCATTAACCTCTTTTGACATTTCTTAACAAAAGTCCTTTCTTGGTCCATTCAAGCTGCTATTGAAGAACCATGTCTGTTGAGCTCTGTTTTCTGCTTCCAAGGCAGTGTCTTGTGTTTGGGTCCTCACATAGTGGAAGGGATGAGGAGTTTTCCCTAGGATTCTTTTACAAGGCTTGTTATCCCTTTCATGGGCAAGCCGTTCCATCTGCTCTTCGTCTCCCAATGACTGAATCTCTTAGTCTTGTTGCCAGGCTAAAGATCTTTCCATACTAATTTTGGAAAGACCAACATGCAGACCTTAGAGTTACATATTTTTCATTTCGCAACTCTGGCCTTGTGATCGCCTCAGCCCTCCGGACCCGGTTCTATCCACTTCTGGTAGGCAATTTTCCTGACCTCTTCTGAATTCTGGGCCTTCTACATCAGCATGGGAAAATATGCCTGCATATTGCTGTATTGTAATGAGCAATTTTATGTCTAGAACAGATTCCTCGTGGATTTATACCAGACTTCCTCATTCCAAAAGAAATTCCAGTTTTGAAACAGAAGATTGTCAAGTATCTATCAATTCTACGCTAAACAAGTCCTTGTCGCTTCTCTCTTCTGGCATATAACACGAGCTAATTTGGATAGCTTTATTGGACTGAGAAAAAGCTAGTAACTTCTGAATGAGGCTCATCTGTTTTCTTTATATCCCATAGTCCTAGGGCTGCATGGTAACTCAGATCACTGCCCCTTGCCTTCTTTTGCAGCCCTGAAAAATAATCTCTTTCGTAGATTGCAGATGAGGAAACAAACAAACAAACAAACAACAACAAAACCAACTAAGCCGCAGGCAAAGAAGTTTTGCTTTATGATAGCTGGTTTTGTAAGTCATCTCTGAGCTTTGGTGCCTCCATCCATCGGTTCAAAGTCAAGGTCATAATTTTGAAAGGTTTGAAACCATGGGGATAAAAATCATCTTTGCATTTGGCTTTTATCTTTTCTATGTCACTGTTTTGGGGATACTCAAATGACTGGATCAGAATCTTTGAAGTAGAAGAATTTGGGCTTCTAATTTCTAAACATTAGAGGAGGAGGCAATTCAAGATAGAATCAGACTGAGTGTAGAAGAGTGATGTAGAAGGCTGTGGCTCTCAAGTCAGGTGAGGCTAAAGCCCACACTACAGGACCTGGTTATCAATTGGAGAAACGTTGGAAAGACATGCCAGGAGATGAATGGATTGCACCTTTGCCTAACGATACTGTTGGCAAGGCCACCGTGTAATACAGCTTTGTGTGCACGTGTGTGTGTGTGTGTGTGTGTGTGTGTGTGTGTGTGTGTGTGTGTCTGAAGTTGCCCAAGGAAGATATGAATGAAATATTGCAGGTCAAGTGTTTGTTCTCTGGGTCACTGCGGTTAAATTTTATTAGAGAAATTTTGTGAAAGAACTGGAAAATAAATGTGAATGCACTTGTCATGTGCAGTAAATGCTTTTAGTGTCGAAAATGCTGTTTTTGGTTGGCCTATGATTCTCCCTGTGCCTCTCCAGGGTGCTCGGAATGAACAGTTTGTACCTAGTACATGAAGTGTCAGTTTCCCATGACTTTCGATAGAGTTCAGCTGTTCCATTGCCTTCACTGAGCCTCCTTACGCTTGGCGTTCAGCATCCCGAAACCTCTCGTCACCTCTGTATCTCCATCTTCCTCTGCCACATTGGTTCCACCTGCCAAATACGGTTTATGCCAGCATACCTTTTCTTCCCTTCCGTGAGCACCCCAAAAGAAACCTGGCTGACTGAGCACCGTGTTGTGCGACGGAACCCATGTGAGCAATGCTTCAGGGATGAGACACCACTGCTTGCATGATTTAGCTTAGGCACGCCCAGTTGTCCCAACCCTCGGGCCACCTATCCTTTGAGAGATGCCTTCATCCTGGTGACACATCATCTTTGATCTCCCCGTGAGACTTCATTACAGGTTGGGAAGATGCTTGGGGTGGTGACGTTTCCATCAGTAGGTGCTGGAACAAACGTGCATTCTTCCCCTTCAGCCCCAGTTGACAACTCTGTGTCTGTGAGTTACTGAGGAGAAAAAGGCCCCAGAGAAAGCAGGATTATTACCGTTTTTGCCTGCTTTTTTTTTTTTTTAGATGAAATTCACAGAGCACACGCCTCTCTTTTTAAGTGTATACTTCAGTACCTTTTAGTTTATTCACAAGATTGTACATCCATCAGAAATCTTTACCTTTAGCGTTTTCACCACCTTGGAAAGAAACACTAACCCTTACTGGTAATCACTTCCATTCTCCTTCCCGTGGCCCCTTGGCAACAACAAAGCTGTTCTCTGGCTCTGTTTATGTTTTCTTATGAATATAGAGTATTTATCGGGCACAGTGGTACCCCTCTGTAATCCTAGCGCTTAGGAAGCGTCAGCAAAGAGGTCAGGAGTTTATGGGCAGTTGCACACAGAGCTCGAGGCCAGCCTGGACTACATCCTTGCCTTAAAAAAATGGAACGTAGGCATTTGAAGGAAGGGATGCAGCATTGATTGCAATGACAGGAGAGAAGGTAAAATCTTAGACACTGAAACTGAAGTCTACTTTTGTGTCATTTTATGTCATTACTCATCTAGGAGTTGAGGTTTGAGAATACCATTTGCCTTACTCTAGAAACTAAATAGATAAAATTCTGTTCAGACAAGTAGCCAAGCAGCTAAAAACATAATGAAATAGTGAGCTGTTCTATTTTCTTTCCTTTTTTTTTTTTTTTTTTTTTTCATTTCACCTCCCCCCTACCCCTACCCCACTGGTTCCTGAAACACTCACACTATAAAGCCCTGGACAGCCTGAAAAATCTCCCTGTAGACAAGGCTGTTTTTGGCCTTGTGGACATCTTCCTTGAAAGAATAAAATGGTACCTTCGGTGGGCCTGCAAGGATGGAAAAATTTAGCCTAACTCTCCACTGACCCCAGGAGTAGGAAAAAGGTCACATTCTTGACTGTTTACGACAGGGCGGTTTTAGGACAGCGCCTGTGAGTGTATGAACAAGAAATGAGCCTTGTCACACTACCCAGAAGCCCTAGCAAAAGCAGACTTCCTGAGCTAAGCGCAGGCGGGCTTGGATAGTTCAAATTGATTGGTCCGCACTGGATGCTATGAGATGATTGGTTTGTGATGAACAGGCTTTGTTGTAACCCTATAAAAGCTGTCTGAACCCTGTACCCAGGGTTCCCAGTCTCCAACTTCCACGTGGAGTATGGCAGCGAACCCCAGTGCACTGGAATATAAAAGACCTCATGCTTTCGCATCAAGACCGCGCACCTTTCCTGAGTCGGGGCGTGAGGGTCCACGTCCTCCGCGGGTCTTACAGGCCCTGCCAAGGCATGTCCCTAAGAGAGTTGGTATAAGGGGTTTACTGGGGAACAGGTTGGGTAACAGTGAAAGAGAAAGGCCATCTCATCTTGGATAGGGACATGAGAGGAGAAGGCAGATGACAGACAGACGCAGACAGAGGGACCAGGCCAGAGAGGAACACAGGAAAGGGCTGTGGCTGAAGGGCACTTTCCAGAGGGTTTATGTCTCAAAGCTGAAGGTGGAAAGATGCCTGGGGTCAGGTGATGGCTTGCTTAACTTCCCAAGCCCAGGAGGCAGCCTGGCTGCTTGGGCAGGAACTAACATTCCTGTCTCTGTCTTCTGAATGCTTAGGATTATAGATGTGAGCTGCCATGCTCAAACGGATTCTGATAGATTTCCTTGTTCTGAGGTGCTGAGAACTGAACCTAGGACCCTACCTACATAAACCATACAAGTGCTCGACCACTGAGGTATAGTGCAAGCCTCCTAAATCTTCATTCATTCATTCATTTATTCACTTGTTTATATTTAAAAACCTGAATCATGGCAGCACTCTAGGGAAAATTGTAATTTATCCTTGATTTTAAGTACATAATTCTATCCATTTTCTTAACGGGAGACATTGATTGGTTACTCACTTTGGAGAAGTATTCAGACAATAAGAATAAAATGATGGAAGGATCCCTTGCTATGTTTCTCTGAGACACTGAAGGACAGGCTCTGTTCTTCCAGCGAGATATATTGGGTGTTGCTGGTACTTCCTTGCAACACTGAAGTTACTTTAGGGGATTCTAGAAAGTCTAATAAAACTCCAAGACTTCTGAGAGAAAATTGAATTCTGGCTGCGATCAATCCTGTGTTATTTTGAGAGACCCCCAGCTCCTGTGTGTGCTTCTAGAATTTTTGACATCAAGGGGCAGGATCTGGGTTTTCTTTTGATTTGGGATTTTAATTTGAACTTCTAGTACTTAATAGTAAAAAAAAAAAAAAAAAAAGGCATGCTTTCACATGTATTTTTAATTTCCCCAAATGTGAACGTTGTATGCCTGTTAAGCTGGCACTCAGAAGTGGTTTCAGAGCTGGTACTTAAAATACAAACTGCATGGGGAGTCCTGGTGGGCCCCGCTGGAGTGTCATTTCAAGGATCAGGCAATATTTACACTTCCCTCAGGGTGTCCTCCCTTACTAATGTGGTGAGTCTGGTCACCAAAGCCACAACACTATGGGATTACCTGCTGAGGCGTTCTCATCCAGGAAAGCACTGGGACCAGACCTTTCCATTGCTCAGAGGGGGGCATTTAGAGGTCCAGCTCAGAAGGGCACCCACCCCACCTTTGCCCTGAGGCTCCTTGCCACCCTCAAGTCTTTCATCCCCACTTAGGGGCCAGCTGAATATGCTTTGGCTTTTCCCTGAAGTGAAAACTCTAAACAAGAGCTGGAGAAATCAATGTTCTGCCCCCCACAAGCCTGCAAACCCCAGCAAATCCCCAACACCTCAGGGGGAAACTACCTTGGTCCTGCTTGCTTGTAGTCCCAGCTCTGTGGAAGGAGAGACAGCTTCATTGGCCTGCTAGTCCAGAGATTTGGTGAGCGCCAGGTTCAGTGAGAAACCTTGTGCTGGAGAGATGGCTCAGCAACGAAGAGCATTCCTGGCTCTCTCGGAGGACCAGGGTCCAGTTGCACATTTCCCCTCCCTTGCCCGTGGGATCCCACGGGAGAGACCACTGTTTGCCGACGCCAACATATACCACACTTACAGATTTTCCTGGGTCCGCCGGTTCAGCAAATTTATTTTAAATTTCATTTTAATGTGTGCGTGTACGTGTGTGTGCCACTTGCATGTGTGCACGTGCTTGTACATAATCATGAGGCACGCAGCAGGCATGGAGGACAGAGAGTGTGGTCTGATCATCAGTTCTCTATCTGTTCTGTAAGCCTGGGGATTGAATTCAGGTCCTCAGGATTGAAGCAAGGACAAACTTTTTTTTTTTTTTTTTTTTTTAAGATAAAGAATGAAAGTAAGTGAAGGAAGAGATGGGGGGGGGGTGGATGGCAGGGAGGGAAACAGAGCTAGCAAGCAAGAGGTGAAAGAAAAAAAAAAAGGAGTGCTGTGGTACCTAATTGAGATGGCATTCCTGCTCTTGACCATCCCCTGGCCAAACCAGACCCAGCATACTATTGAGTTATTTCATGTGGAACCCTCAAATTGCAAGGCGGCTTTCCAGCAGCCAGGGAAGCTTAACAAAGGAATCCATGTGCATTTTACAGAACCCCGCCCCCACAGTGAATCGAGCTGACCTAGAATGCCATTAATCTCAGCTGCCTTTGTGTGATGGGAATGGGTGCTAATTCTTACGCGGAGTGGTTTGGGGAGAGGTACGGAGAGGGACATTTGGGTAAAACAATTCAAAGGCTTCAGAGGGGCCAGGCCTCACTTTCTCGTCCTCTGAGACCACCCTGAGGGTGCACTCTGCCTCCTCCATCATTGCTGATTGGTTCTGATGACTTTGTCTATTCTCTTTGTGCATCAGGTAGGAAACCAGGGGGAGTGGCTGCCCCGAGGAGAATGGGCAATTGGGAAGCAGATTTGAATGACAAATACAGAATTTCTCTGGCAGGGAAAGGGGAGTAAACCAGTAGTGGTGTGTCTTCAGATTCTGACCAGGAAAGCACAGAGAATGTTCACTCCTAACTCATTTGAGCTTTTTCCTCCCGGAGTCCTTTATCCCACAGCCTGGTGAACTCCATTGTGGAAGTCTGAAGCAAACTTGAATCAGGGAAATCACAGGCAGCTATCATCCTGCAAGAGAGGCTTCAAAGCTCTGCTGCTACTCAGACTGAAAGAGTGGGGAAAGCAAATTAATTACATTCAAAAGGGATTTAAAAGGCACTAATCAGCAGAGTGGAAGAGACTGAGGTGGGGAGCCCTTTACAGATGTGCCCAGATGTAAGGAAATCAGTGTTGGCTTGATGTGGGGGGAAGAAACCGGGCTCCTCTTCCAGCTAATTAAAACAGGCTTGTCTGTAAATTTACTTATTCATAAGGCTTGCTTCCACAGAGCTGATGTTTCTCTAATAGGATGGGAAGGCTGCTTGTCTGTAGATGTGGGTCAGCCCTGTGATGGAGTGACCCAGATTCCTGCAGACACCCAGAGAGGAGAGAGAGAGGGAGAGGGAGAGGGAGAGGGAGAGGGAGAGGGAGAGAGAGAGAGAGAGAGAGAGAGAGAGAGAGAGAGAGAGCACAGCACAGGGAGATGTGGTAGGTAGGGCATCAGGGCATGCCCAGTCCCTGCTCCATCTGGACTGCAACTGCACTTAAACCTGGGCCCTTCCATCTAGAAATCATATCACAAGACCCACCCCCAACCCACAACAACCATCAGCGCTTTTTGTGTATTCTCAGTTGCCTCCTAAACTTAGATCTTTCCTGCATTTTAATTAAACGAACATCTATCAACTGTGTCTGCTTCTGACAGCGCAAGGTGCTCATGGTTGGTCAGTTTGGTGCTGGATTCAGACTGCCTTTTAGACAACACATCTTGGCATTTTGTTAGCTCTCTGCACATTTTCTCCATCACGCAGTGACTGTTTTCATGTCATAGGCAGCCAGTGTTTTCTCTGTCATAAGCATTATAGCCAAGGTCGCATATTCATGGTAGAAAAGCCCAAAGAGAAAAATAGGCAAAATAGAATGAATACTAAAATTAACCACTCAGGGAAGCAGACACTCTTCTTCCCACTACTTAGTATCTGAGGCAATAAAGAAGAGACTGTTCCCTCTTCCCCTCCCCCTCCCCTCCCCCCGATTTATTATGCAGCACTGTGGCTGCTCAGGTGTAGCATTTGGACAACTTAATGCTGTTTGTGTCTCAGCTTCCTCCTTGGTAAAATGTAGACGTTTGCCTCAGGTAAATGCCTTGGACTATATGAAAGAGCTTGAGCATCACTGTCAGGAGCGTCCCATAAATGTTTGCTGGAGAAGGCATTAAATGAGCTCTTGGATGGAATGTCTCCCATGTGGCATGGCACTGTCTGTGGGTCTGCCCTCAGTTCAAGGGTGAGAGCAGTACTCAGACCCAGATAGAACTGGCTCAGGCCAGGCCTAAGCAGTGTGTTCTGGGTAAGCATTAGTTACCCCTGTTGCCTCTCTTGGTACTAGTTTGTCTTCTCAGAGTGCTTGGCCAGCCCTACAAGGGCATTTTCTAGCCAAGGGTCTTCATCTGAGCTGCTTGTCTCCATTTTGAGGTTCTACCAAGCCACGTGAGGCAGCACCTAGAAATAGAGACAGGTAAATTAGCACTGACTGTAGGTTTTGATGGTTTTGCTCCAAGCTGATAGAGTAATGCAATTTTAAAATTTCATACCAGAATGATTTTGTGAACATACCACAATTATTTATCTGCTTCTTCTTGAGTCCAGGAAAAGAAATTATTGCAGAAATTTGTCCTTGCCTTGTCGCTGAATCTATTTGGGCTTGTCCACTCCTCTCTCCCCCACCTCCCGTTTGCTTGGTTGGGACCATTTTTATCAAACTCTCCAGAGCAGATGCCTCCTAATATTGCTCGTTTGTTTTAGAATGCCTCGGGTAAGGTTACTCCCTGGAGGAGAAATGACAGCGTAATGGTGTTCAGGAGGATGACTATATGCATTTTCTTAATTTTCCGGTTACATGTTTCAGACATGTATGATAAAGAACTGGTTATATGTTTCAATGACATCTATTTAGAACTTCGTAGAGTATGTCAGCTAGGAATTAAGTTTCCCAGCAGAGGAATAATGCGATAACCATCTACAGACCAACTGAGTAGAATCTCTGTCCTGACGAAGCTAGGAATTCCTGAGGATGGTCTTCTGAAGAAACAAATTCTCATGCATAAATGTTGCACCCACATGGCTGATTTACATACTGAAAACACACCTCCTGATACCATCACACTAGGGATGAGGGCTTCTGTATACGAAATTTAGACAGATACTTAGTTCAGCACACAAACTCGCACTGAGAACAAAAGCCAGTTCTGTGTTTTCTGTCCATCTGTTTTCATTGAAGCCCTTTCTTCATCAGCTGCAACCTCCCATGTTGGGAGACAGGCACTGTGTGGTTGGGCCTTGTTAAATAGGAACTTGTGCTTTGTCATTCATATCCAGTACTTTGGATTTAGGGTCATAACTTGGAGTAACACTATTTTGTAGAAATTGTAAGGAAGTAATTTAGGGAAGGTAAGCCCCCAAGAGGGTTGGGTTACTGGCCATTTATCCAATGAACACATGAGGTTTAACACATGAAGACAGTCTGGAAAGTGATGTGCAGTTTTGACAGGAAGAGAAGGAAGTGGAGTTCTGGGGTCCCTGCCCTATTAGACATTGTGACAGGTCACTGGAGATGGAAAGATTAAAGTCCTTGTCCTTACAATCCTTCTATGAGTTGGCAGAGTGTTCTTGACTAGTCCCAGAAACAACAACAGAAACACGAAAGTAAAACGATAAAACAAACTCCAAAGTCCTGGAATGCAACTGTACTGGAAATGCACAGAGAGTGAGTGACCGATAATGACAGCAAGGACCCAAGGCTCTGAGTATGCTGTGGAGAGGCTCCTGTGACTACAATCACTTCCTGGACACAGGCTTAGGAGTGTCCTTTTCTATGGCGAATGGAACACTACGGCCTCTGTACTGTGCCTTACATTGGGTTTAATGCTCGCAAATAGGACTGTTTAATGTTTACAACTTCACCAGGCAAGTTATTCTTAGTCCTGCTCTACAAATGAGAAAAAAATGCCACAAAAACTTGAAGTCATATTTGCCGGAGAAGACTCACAAAGAGAGTTGATTCTTTTAGGTGGCGCGAGCCCATTGCCAAGTGCCTGGTGTCTCGCAGGAGCCATCACTTCCTGAGCGTTTTCCTACATGTGAGGTGCTCAGCTCTCACTAAAGCACTTTAGAATAATTTGGTCTCCAGGTAGCAGTCAGAAATGAAGACAATTACTTCTTCCTTCTACTCTGGTGAAATGGGCCCTGGTGAGTTAATTGCTGACAAGGAAGTGTCAGATGTGGTAGCTGGGCTGTTTCCAGGTTTTCTTCTCTTCTACAGTGTGGGATTATAGCCGCTCACATTTGAGGTTAGTGAGCTTTGAACTTCCCTTTCTGCACTGCCTTATCTGCAGCCAGGGGTCTTCATGAACCTTCTGAGAGTCAGAGGAATTCCAGGTAGGGAGCAGAATAAGCAGGAGGCATGCCCACAGAAAAGCCAAGAGGGGGTGGGGGCTTAAAAAAAAAAAAAAGAAAAGAAAGAAAGAAACTTCCAAAATAAGCTTTTGAAGTCCACATCAAAATGACAGTTTTAAAAGCAAAGTTTTTGATCTTTAAGAGCTAAGTTTTGTTGGGGAAAGAAAAGAATTCTGAAATAAAAAATACAGGAAAAAAAGAGAAAAGTTTCTAAAACAGCTAGGAATGTAGTTTAGGCTGTGATGGACTAGAAAGAGCCAGAGGGATAACTAAAAGCTTTCTTTGCCTCTCAGCTCTCTCAAGTGAGTTATGTAGGTCTGAGCTAGGAATGGCATGCTGGAGAGACCTGAGCAAAGCCAGCTGTGGAGAACTTTCCAGGTAAAAGCCATTCAGGATGAAGGCCTGGCTCAACCCTGTCATCATCACCTTTTTTGGTGAGCACCCTAAGTCATTCGTGTCAAGGAACTACAGTTGCACCTGCCGTGGCTAACTGGTCTTTGATGGCTGTCTCTTTTACCTGTGAATCAACTACAAAAAGCAACATAATTTTTCAGTGCTTCTAAGTCTATGTCAAGCCTTGATGTGAGCCAACCTGTCAGCTCAGAGTGATCAGAACAACAGAAAGAAAACCTATGCACACAATCTCTGCACATCAGGAGATATGATGAGTGCCTAAGGGTGGCTTCCTGGGCTGGCACAATGGCTCGTAGGGAGGAGGTGTTGGCCACATTAGACTGTTGGCCTGATTTCAGTCCCTAGAACAGATATAAAGGTGAGAGGAGAGAATCAACTCTACAACATGCATACCAGGGCTAAGACATGTACCTATACACACAAATAAGGTATAAAATAATAAAAAGATGACTTCGTGAGAGTGGTGGACCATCACTGGATGGGTAGGTGTTGATGGGACAGACAAGGTACCAGACTCGGTGGCATGGATCAGAATGTGTAGGGACCTGTTGTTGGAAAGGCAGGGTGTGGTAAAGGCATGAACCCTGCACTTACAGATGGAAGCTACAGTCTGACATGTGGTTTTAAAGTAGCAGGTTAGACAGCATACTCGAGATTGTGGGCATGGAGAAACCGTTGAAGCTGTCTATTGCCTGCTTATTGGTATTCACCCTGCCTGCTGAAGGCCTTATTAATTATTTCTATCAGACCTAAGGTTCAGTATTCAAACTCCACAGGGGCTAACAACTTCATTTAGTCCAACACAATGTAACAGAGAAGCTGTGGGAGGAAATGATTTGAATTTCCAGCCGCATGACCCAGTGTCCATCCTTTTCCAGTCCAACACACTGCCCTTTAACTCTCTTCCACCTCTGCTGATGCTTGGGTCTGGAGTTGTACTGCAGCTGGCATCTGGTCCACAGACTGTGTTAGAGCCAGAGGCATCCCTATGTGCCTGAAAACAAAAATAAACTCCTTGGCACTCAACCATTCTGCAAAGTATTCCTAGTTTGGTTATTCCGAGGTTGTGTGTCCCCTTATCCTCACGTAAGCCACGGTGGTGGCATTGTTGCTGGGGTGGCAGGAAAAGGTTAGCAGCTCAGATCCGTGGTCCACATTTTGAAAACACCAGTGCATATAATCTTTCCTCGCTTCCTCGGAGCACCTAACCCTTCTGTGAAGGGGACAGCAATGTGCTTTCTGTGGGCTATTATTCAAATGTGGGTTTGATCTCTACTCTGTCAGCTCATTAATTTGTCTACTTTTCATCCGGTTAATGACAAATGTGGGCTATGCAAATGTTTGACATTCAAAACAGACAGCTCGGCAGTTTTGTGCTATTAAATCATTTTCTCATTCCGACTTAGAGATTTATCTAAATTAGTGCAGTGGTGGTGGTGCTTCCTAGTATTTGTACCTGTCCCTTCTGGAGTCGTATTTGATGACTCAGAGCCAGGGACTAGGTCTGTGAACACCAGCTTGCCGCTGAGGCGGACAGACAAGTGTCCTAATGCTCGTCTATCACGTAGGAGGCAGCAGCCGGACTAAGTCCCGGTGCTGCTCTGCTCAGGTGGTGTCCATTGCTTCAGATGCAAACTGCTGCCTTCAGCCCCACAGTCAGGGTGGACATTGCCGAAGCTTAGACTTCTACCCACAGAGCACGGGGACCTGGAGCATCCAGCCGAACAGTATTCATCTTCAACGGCAGTGTCTGGAGATGGGGATGTCTGTCCATTGCTGAATGCTGTGCTTGTCATTCACATTTTTCCATTCATGACACTTTCGCATTTAAGAGATAAAGGACTGAAATTCCTCCAGTGTTTGGTGTATGTGCTTCTCCGACCCCTCTGCTGGGCTGTCTGTCCCTCCTAGACATGCTAACTAGAGTGTTGGTACTCATGGAATTCATCAGTTATCTGTAACACCCCTCTAACTCCCTATGTATACGAGGAGGTGCCATGCCCCTTGAAGGGTGCACAGCACCCATTCCTTATTGGTGAGCTATGACCATTCTTGTGTTTACCTGGCTCAGTCCTTTCCTCGAGATAATATGTCTAGAAATGTTCTGCTAAAGGCTGAATGCAGGGTCTGAGCACAGATATGCGATCTGAGTTGTTAGCGCGCCTTCCTTTCCCTGGGCCTTTGTGAGGTCTTTGGAAGTCTGTTTTCATTTTGTGTCTGTTTTATTTTGGCAGCTGTGCTGTGGGGGCACAAACAGCCCCAATCTCTAGTCACTAGTCCTCTCTTGGCTGGCTTCATACCATTGGGAAGAGACGGAAGGTGTGCAGGGAAGGGGACCTCATCTGGTATTGCACACATGTGTGCTTGCATGTGCATGTCTACGTGTATGTGTGTGTCCACGTGTGCAAGTGTGTACCTGTGTGTGCACACTCAACAGTGTCTGCTTGGGACTGGAGAGGGCTTCTGTGTTGTCACCAGTCTCCCTGTGAGAAACATTGCTGTCATCGCGGGAAATACACCGCGGCATCGAAGCGCAGCAGCAATTAGGCCAACATTGGGATGTCTGAGCTGTGCAGCATCTGCTGATGCCTCCAGACTGTTCTGCCAGGATCCTGCCTGCCAAGCCATTCAAACCATATGTTCTCATCAGCAGGATCACCCTCATCCCAAACCTTGCAAGAGCAAGGCATCATAGATCAATGGCCGATACTGCGATCAGGAGACGACAGGGCTCCTGCTTGATTTAGATAATGGAGGGGAGGGAACAGGAAGCTTGCAATTTTGCTTTCAGACACAAGAGGTATTAAAAATAATGCTGAATTTACTTGTGACTTGCTATCATTGACAGTGTAATTAATGGGTTAATTAAATTCCGTGAGAGCGCTGCTTTCCATGATACAATCTGCAGGCAGCTTGCTGGGTGAGCAGTCATTGCAAAGGACTGTGTGAAGGGCTTCACTCAGAAAGCGCTATTTAGCTAAGTGGGGGAATTTTTAAACTTCTGGATGGGGAGGTGTCTACTTTCTGGGGGTGCTGACACAGGGGTTTCATGTACTTGCTGTCTTGCAGTATTTCAGGAATTGATTTAGATTGTTTTACGCGTGTTACAATGTGCTTGCTTTGTTTCCTGCCCTCCCCTACTCCTAAAGAATAGATGTGCTGACAGAGGGTGGAGACACACCACAGGGACCCACAACAGCACTGTATGCAGTGAGCACCTGAGGACCCTGACACACACACACACACACACACACACACACACACACGGAGAATGAACGAACAACCAGGACCTCCGTCCTTTTTAAGCGGGCTCTGTGTGACATACACAACTACATTCCTGCTTAACACTATTAGTTAAAATGGAGTACAGACTCTTAAGGGTTTGCCCATAATTTTCCTAGCCCTACTCCTGTTATGTCCCTCACTGGTTGCTATAAAACTAAAAGGCTTTGGTTTTAAAGGGAAATCTGAAAAATGGATTAAGGGGATAAGCGTTATTTAGCACCTGGAGTCACATTCATAGAATGGTAGATGTTCCATGAATACTTCCTGGGTCATTGTAGCCTAGCTGTGTGGCTACTGAATCCCTCTTTTCTCTGCCTGGCTCCTTGCCATTCATTAATATTAGGAAACGAGACTGTGCAAGGAGGCTCAGGTCTTCCCTGTGAGTGACAGGTTCTTACAGTGCAGAATCTGCCAACAATCCCTCTTTCCTCAATTTTCTACAAAGATGCTCAATGCTTTCAAGCCCCCTGTTTGTACCCTGAAACCAAGATTCGGGGTCACCTTTCCAACCACTCTCTTGTCATCCTTAGCGTCTGTCTTCTGTGTCTTCCTAGTTGTACTGTAGGATGCTAATACCTGTTGTTCTCTTCATGGGGGATATGACATCACTTGTCCCCTTGTGTTCTTTCTGTCTTTTGCTCCTGCAGCCTAATCAGTCTCTGGATGGTCAAGACACTGTAATGTTAGGAGGGTGCAGTGGTTCACTCTCGTAATCCCAGTGCAGTCAGGACCATGCATTAGGTCCCTCACATACAAGATAGGTTTGAATGGGAGCTGCATTTCATACACCCGAGGGAAATGGTATACATCTCTGAGCCATGAATCCAGGATGCAGAGCAGCCACTGTAGACTGTATACATCTCGCTCCTCCTGCTTGGGCACTGGTGCCCTCATGGAAGTCTTTGTGGACAGTGGGATTGGATAGGGGTGAGGTATGAATAAGCCTCCTCTCTCCATAGTGGAGGCACAGCCAGGTTCCCATGGAGGGCTGGGATGTGATGAGAAATTGCAGCTTGGCAGGAGCCAGCTGCCTGTGACCTACCCAGCTCATCGTTTTGTGACAGGATGAGCCTTTAGCTTTTGTTTGTGTCCTTTCTGTAGGCTTATTGGCCACACCTTTATGAATAAGTGCACCTTATGATAATGCCGTTTTTCCAGTTAATGGCAATTGTACCCTATTTTGCAGGCATTTAATGTCACTTAATTTGTATCCCCAACTTGTGCTACACTAGTAAGCAGCAAGGCTAAAACTGTTTGCAAAGTGCTTTTTGGTTTGGCCTTTGTAAAAATAAAATTTAACCAGGATTTTTTTTGAGGATTTGGGCATTAAGGAGTACACTTTCCCAGATGCAGAAAGCTAATTTCTAAGGGCTATGGATGTCTTGTTCCTGGTTTACAGGGGAAGCTTAAAGGGAATTAGTTTAATTGTGTAAGAATATTAAGCAATCTCCCACCGTCTGCTGTCAACAGCACGTGGGTCCCTGAAGGTCTGCCTTTTAGTCACTCTGATTTTCTCCCTGTCTGGATGGAGATCCCTATATCATTAACACGCCTCACATAGTTGCCTTTGAAGCTTTGGCTGGGTTAAATCATTTTTACTTATGCAAAGTAGATGGCAAAAACCTTTTCCCCAAATACCTGCCAAAATGCGTTCATTTTGTTTGCTATCTTGCAAGTGCCACATGGCCAGTCTCACACTGTGCCTCAGTCACCAACTCAGAAGCCTCTCTATTCAGGGATGCTGCTACTTCTACCCATCCCCCCTTCCTTAAGCCACAGCCCTCTTCCTCTACTCTCCCACACAGCATTTCTCCCCCATACTATTTATGCTTTAACTTTTCTTCTGGATCCTGTAATTGAAACTTTAGAGATGATCTAGTTGCCTGTTTTACTGGACTGTTTTGAAATCTTCCTTTGATTGCAACTCACAGTAGAAATTGGATTTTACACTGTAACCCAGATACACACAAGCATACACTTCTACATACAAATTGAAACAACCAAACAAACGAACAAACCGTGTTCACAGAATAGTGCAGTATTAGTTTCCAAATAAAGGGTGAGTAAGAAACAGAAATATGTCATCATTTCACAGTTCCTCATGACAGAGGTCAAGCTTTTGTGATGTGTCTGTAGACTCACCTTGTCATAAGAACACCAGACACATCACAAAAGCACCCACAATGTTGACTTTTAATTTGATGACCCCTTCAAAGATCCCAACAGCACGTAAAGCCTGGGTGTTGGAGGCAGAGGATATGAACCCACTAATAACTTCCAGGAGACAGAATTCAACTCATAACAGAAAAAAAAAAACTCATAAACAATATCTTCCTGGCTATTCTATTTTGATCTTTCATTTAGAAAACTCTGGTTGCTTTTCACTAAAATAAGTCCCTATCAGTTTCAAAGTTTTATGTCAGGCCAATGATCTGAGTTTCCTTGTGGGCCTTCCCTGATTTTCTTTTCCTCATAGAGAACTCAGTCTTACTCTACAGGACTATAGCTAGAACTAGATAGACATGCAGAAAGTACTTGGTATTTAAATATAGTAAAGGCAAAACAAATGATCAGGTACACATAAGTATTTATCAACTCCAAGAATCCACACTGAATCATTGGTAAATCTGATACAGTTAAGAGCTCTAGTAATTTGCTAATTAAGGTAGCCAGCAAATGCCAGGTTCCTTACATTTACAAACACATGCAAGATGTGAATGTTTCCATTAGAGGCTTTTAATGCTGTGCCATGAGCTTTTATCACTACTATTTTGTTAAGAATCCTACTATTTACATAATTCTTTACTAAAATCCACGTCCTCTGCACTTTTCTCTTGCAGACCTTCAAAATGGGTTGGAAATGGAAGATACCTAATAACCACAGTGTTGTGTTCTGTACTCATATAGGAAATGGTATTTTCTTGTGGAGTTCCCCCAGTTGAATTTGATGACTGATTTTATAAACCTATTCTTACTTAACTTTTTTTCCCTGTTCAGAATGATAGTTTTTACCTTGTGAAATATTTAACTCATTTACAAAATACTGTTAGAAAGTTATACTAGAATGTATAAATGTAGCTTGCTTGCAGCACAACCCCGGGTTAGCAACAGAAGCAGCTGTCCCAGGGGGGAAAAACTGATGTAGCCTAGCCAAGGGCATAGCTACTACTTTACGGAGTGGAGAACAATGGTTGAGCTACATACACAGCAGTGAATTAAGGATACGTCTTATGCTTTATTTCACTGTCATTCACACAAGTCTGTTCTCAGCCTAGGTGGTTGAGGGGTGCTTTCCACTATCTGCGCATCTCCTGCCCAAACGCACTTCATTGGCGCAAGGCTTTCAATCAGGAGAGGCAGGAGGCTCATCAACAGGAGAACAATAGGGATGAAGAAGTGGATGTGGTTCTCATGTCTGCTTGTACCTGCCTCACTCCAAGAGTGACCTTGATATGCATTTGAATCCAGGCTGTCAACTGTAGGCAAAGAGTTTTAGCTATTTCTGGCTCTTGCCCTGAACCTCTAAGGTGGCCAGGAACTAAACACACACCATTGTGGAGTTTCCTTCTTTTTTAATGTACATGACATTTTTTTTTCTTTTCCTCTGTTCATAATTTCATCTAGCAAAACAGGTATAAACTGAACTTTTAGAAAGGCAGATGTGTTAACTTCATTAGGTATTTATTAAGAAATGTCAAATGGTGATTTATTAACTTGGCAAGGTAATGCCAAAGAAACCCAGAGGAGGCTTCCAGCCTAGCTGGAAACACAGTGAGTCTTTTTCTCTGGAACTGCTCTAGCTTATCAAGGGAAGGAATATGCTTTCCACTTTGAATTGTGTTCTTTCAAGTGTTTTCTCTATGGGCCACAGTCCTCAACAAGAAAGCGTAATGCTCAGAAGATAAGGCTGGCTACAAATGGCTAGGACTGTACAAAAGGCAGGGTCTGAGAGAATCTGAGCTGTGGGTGTTTGAAATGCAAGTGTTGTAAGTTGCACTAAGTGGCCTTGTCACCTAACACTTTTATTCAGTTTAGTCAGCCACTGTGCTTCTTGCACACAACGAAGGAAGTACTGGTTTCTAAATAAAACCTCATAGTGCCTTGCTGAGAACAATACATACATACATACATACATACATACATACATACATACATACTTGTGTGGTGTGTGTGTGTGTGTGTGTGTGTGTGTGTGTGTGCATTTATTTGGGATATATATGTGAGATTAGTAAAGCAGGTTTAAGGAGGCTTGAAAATCGACTTTAAAAATTCACAAAACAATGAAGACAGTGGCTGTGTTTGGAGCTTCAAACTAAAAGGGAAGAGTTCCCCCTTTTTGCTTGTCAGGAAATATACTTGGTCCTAGCAAAGGCCATGGTGACTTACAGGGCTGGAGTTGGGTGTGGCTTCAATCTATAAGTCATTTAGAGGGTTTTTAATGGTGATTCTCGAAAAATTCTACTTTGTCACAGTCCAAATGTCAACACATACCTTAGAACATCTGTTTAGGAAGGGGAATCCAAAGGTTCAGCTGTGGATCTGTCTGAGACCAACCTAACAAATCGCTTCCTGAACTGATCATTGTAATTCAGTGCTAGATAAGCAACAATGTTGTTAGATCTCTGTGTGTGAAAAGAGAAACACAGACATTAACACTGTGTACAAAGAAACTTTGAAACAGACTGGTGTAATCAGGACCCCGAGGAAGCACAAACAAAAAGAATCCATGCCTTCCAGGTTGTAGAAGTTAAGATGTTTGTATGAGTGCAGCGCAACTAACAGAGTGGCTCATATAGACTACATAGCTTCACAGCTGGAAAACTTCTGGAAATCGCAGTTTACTTAAATCAACCACAGGAAAATAAGAATCCCAGAAAAAAATGGAAATCATCAATAACATAGTCTCCTTTTATTATAACAAGGGGGAAATTTGAAAATCATAACTATTGCCATTGAAATAAAAATGGGGCAAAACTGGACTTTTGTGACACAACGGAAATTGCCAGATGCCGTAGTTGGCAGATATGTTTTAATAATAATAATATTGCTGAATTGCTGGGAGCTATGTGGAGACCAGGAAGAACTGTAAACTCCTACCAGTCACTTTCCCAAGTTTTTGTCCCTGGAAGCATACCAGGTACTCAGCAGGACTATTTAAATGAAAGTATTACCCCATAGTCTTAGAAAAGGGGACGCACCAGCCATCATGGCTCCTTCCAGTGCTACTCCAACAGCAGGGGAAGGTCTGGAAGGGAAGCTTCTCAGGGGGTCAACTCTGAAATCTTCCAGTTGGGAGGGAGTCTCTCGGTCCTCCGCTCCCCAGTCTTCCTTCTTAGTTAATGAAAAAATAATTCAGCCAATATGTCCATAGTCAGAAGTGAAGAAAGCTCCAAGGACATAGGCTAAAGGTGTGGTAGCTAGGGGAGGAATGATGGGGAGAGAGAAAGAAACCCTGGAGAGAGGGAGGATGGAGATAGAGCTGAAGTCCACAGCCCTGAAGCCCCATCCTGCAGAGAATGAGGTATGGATGGTGCAGTAACACTTCTTACCCCACTCCTGCATGGCCAGAAACACACTCTATTATAATTAGTGGAATTCTCCTGAGAATCCTCCTAGAAAAACTGTGCCCCTGGAGCTGTGCCAAGGAAATCCTAGGGGCTAGGGAAGGATGAACCAAGAAGTCTACCATTGAAACCGAAGGCTTGGGTTTAAGAGTTGGACTAAGCAGTAACTTCATCTTAGTTTAATATAAACACTCACACTAAATGCCTTGGTACCTTGGTGCCCATTATCCTAGACAGCTTTTGCTGTTTCCAACAATACAACAAAGGATACAAAGTGTGCCAAGGGGAATGCTGTCCAGGAACAAAGCAGTCTTCAGCAGCAGATTCAGATGTAATGCAGAATTTTCATTGATCAGAGAATTTAAAATTATTACAGTTGTTATGTTAAAGGCACTAGTGGAAAAGTTGCATAACATATAAGAACAGAGATATATGTAAAATATAAGAAAGAAACTCAAATCAGTTCTTGAAACGAAAAGCACATTAACAGAAGATGTATGCCTTCAAAAGACCCATAGTCGACTAAACACAGACAGCTTGGGGAAATAGTTGAGTTTGAAGGTAAATTAATAGGATTTACAAAGTTGATACGTGAAAAGAAGATGAGATTGGGAACAGGAGACTAGCAGGACATTGAAGAGCCATGAGACTTCTTAATAGATATAATGGTACAAGACTGGGATGCCAGGAATAAAAAAAAAAGGGAGGGGGGAAAGGAGTAGGAAACATAATTGAAGTGAAATGATTCTAGATTTTTCCACATTTAATGATGTAAATAGCAGTTAAAGAAACTCTGGAACCATGCAGAAAAAAAAAACTGTCAAATAAACAACAAAGAAAACCCAGTTTAAACCCATAATTAGTTGTCATATTTAAACTTGATAAACCCAAATATAAAAAGAAAATGTTAATGTAAGCTGGGGCAAGGGTTATTGCAGAATCCAGAGTGAGTGTCCTCCATCACCCATGGTCCCTTCCACCCAGCCAGGCTTCCTTCATTAACAAGACCCCAGGGCTGTCAGTTAAACAGACAAGAGTCTCTGATTTTCAAGATAGACAACAATATTCTAAGAAACTAGTAATTGTCTCTCAGGAACTTAAAGAAAGACAGAGAGCAAAGCAGGGGGAAACTAAGCATTTGTATTTATTTTCGCTTAAAGTTTATTTGAGAATTTTATACATATATGCAATGTATATCATTGCATCCCTCATCCCTGCAAGAACTTCCGTCACACCCACTCTGAATTTTACATCCTCCTTTATACATTCTATATTTATTTATTTATTATTATCCGTATTTATTCACTTATCAACCCACTAAGTCTAATTAGTGTTGCGCATATGCTCATGGGCATTGGGTCATTCATTGGGAAATGGGGAGTCTGTCAGTGGGCCCTCTGCAAAAGAAAAGTAACTTCTCCCCCGTCATGAGCCACCAGCTGCCAAAGCGCTCCTTAGTTAAGACTGGTGCCCTGCTGAACCCATGCTGGGATTTTTAACTGACTTGATCTTGTACCGTTTTCATGTGTATAACTGCAGCTGCTGTGAATTTGTGTGTACAACATCCAGGTTATATCCAGAGGGCAGCATCTTCTCCATTCTCTGCCCTTCCTCCATCTCCTCTTTCTCAATGCTGCCCGAGCTTTGCATAGGCCAGGAGTGGGGGTGGGGTTAATCTGCAACACTCACAGTTGCTTATTTTCAGACATTGAACGGTAGTTAATTTCTTCACTAACTACTACCCACTGCATCTCACATCAAGCTCGGGAGAAGCACGAACATATGCATATAATCATAAATATTTAGTAGGAAATTTCACTGCACAACTTATTTAGGAAACAACCCAAGAGGGTCTGCCCTAGGGCCTACCATTTCTGTAAGCACGGTTTTAAGCATGTTTACACTTCCAGATGTGGATTCCATCCCATGGAGCAGGTCTCTAACCCAATCCAGAGAGAAGTTAGTTGTCTCCATAAACAGCCTTCCCACTATTGCACCAATGGGAGCAGCTTACTTGGCAGGTCCATGTTGGAGCTTGCAGAGCCTGTGCTGGATAAGACCACGGAGATTCTTCTCCCCTAGTGGCCTGCATAGCACCTCCCAGCACCATGAAAGCTAACAGGAAGAGAGTGTCCTGGTCAATGCACCCAAAGTGAGGTGTCTTCAGCAAGTGTCTTACCATCCAGTTATGGGGGGGGGGAGGGGCAACTAATAGCTGTGGCTATTTTGCTGCCTTTGGAACAAACCTGTGCCTGGAACAGAGATTTTTGTTTATAAACTATGTCTCAAAATGTGTTTTATAGTGCTAACATTTTTAGCAAAATGGATGCAATCTGAGAAACAAAACTATAGGTGGTTCTCTCTTGAAAATATTCACATGAAAAGCCCAATTAAAATAATTGCAAGGGAAAGAAATTTAAAAGTATAACCAAAAAAAAAAAAAAAATTGACAGTACTTCCAAGTAGGATTTATTCTAGGAGATAATTTATCATTAAGAAATTTGACAATTAAAAAAAACTGTTGAATATAGTAAAGGAAAGAAGCTAACCTATTTACTGAGCCATACAGCTGTTAATTGTTTGTGAGTTTGGCTTCCACAGCAGAGCCTAAGCTCTTCTCTATACTCTCTCCTAGAAGAAAGACAGCAGAATCTTTGGGCGATAGTAGGTCAGGGCGCAGTGGTAATGATAGTAGGTCAGGGCACAGTGGTAATGGTCACAAGAAAATGAAGGCTGGTTCTATTAGCCTTCTATCTATTACTCTTTGTTTTACCAGATCTTTCAAGTCAGACTTTGTGTCTTCTTAATTTGTAGGCTTTTTTTTTTTTTTTTTTTTAATGAACTTGCTGGTTTTTTTCTCACTCAGTCTTTTTTCCTTTTATGCCCGCTGGGATGTAGATAAGACCCCCCAGAAAGAGCAAACTAAACAGAAACCATTGCAGTATGGGGGAGTACCAGGTGGGCACCAGAGAACACATGAGGGAAGGAAGGACCAGATACCAAGTCCAGGAGATAATGGAATGGAGTTGGGCAGCGGCATCGCTAAGGGCCTGGGTGTGGCTGTGTATGAGACAATGCCATGAGGAGCCTGTTTCATCTGCCCAGTCCTGCTAAGTGTGTCACTTCCAGGAGCTGGGGCAGCTTCCTATTGCCCTGATATGGATATATGCTCTGATCTCTGAAGCTGCCTTTCCAGGTTTTGTGCCCTGGGGAGTGTCACTGCAACCTTATTAGAGTAACACCTGAAACTCATAGTGTCAGTCTTTTGTAAGCCTTCGTCTAAAGAGGCTTATTGCTTGGCAATGGTTTCTCTAGTGTAATCTATATAAAATACCTCTTCCGCAGCCATCTTGGAATGTCATTTGAGCAAGGCTCTTGTTTACACAGTAAAATCTGCTAATCTACCAGAGAACTTGTTCGATGGTTCCATTTGACTCTCTTTTAGCAAAACTGTATTATTTTGGGCTGCTCCCATCTCCCAGTTAAATCTGTGAATAGTTTTAAACTGTGACTATTTCAAGACATCTTCTTGAAGTTAAAATACATCTTGTTATTGTAAAGGCTCTAAAAATCTCTTCATTGTTTGGTTCGTGGTGACACATTGCTTGATTTATAACAAACTGCTTAAAATATCCATTTTAGATTCCACTAAATTCAGGTTTTGAAAAATCTGGTAGGAAGGCTCCTTAGCCATTTGCAACACACTTTTTATTGCTTTTTTAAATGATTCTATGGAGAAAGTCAAATGCTCTGAGAAATAAACTATTTTTAGAATTACAGTCTAAAGGATGAGATCTATTTTATTTCTGGTTCCATGTGTTATTCTAGGCCCTGACAGAATGTGGCCACATTCTAGAAACTGTTTAATCTTACTCTCTGATTCTATTTTCAGCACACAAAGAGTCCTTAAAAAATCTTTAAAAACTAACTGTTCCCTTCTTTAAGTAAATACCCCAGCACCTCCTAAATTAGCATCACTGAGGGAATGGTACTCCTCTATCCCTGGACCTAATCTGGTCTCTTTACTTCATACCTTTCTTACTTTGTTGGTGTGAAAGCCATGCAGTGGACTGGTGAAGTTGTTTAAAAAGGAAAATAATTTGTCTGTACTATTCCAGTGGGATCCTCTGGGCGAGCCATACCAGGCGGGACATTACATTTCACATCCTTTCCAGGAACCGATAACAGCAAATCTCAGAAGTTCTTGAGAGTGCAGAGGCCACGTGGATCTGGAACTCAGGCAACTGAAACCTCCCATGTGGGTTAGATAGAGCTGTCCTGGCAGGCAGTGCCTAGACTTGATATGATGGGCACAATTTCCTGGCCTAGAGGTGGGAGGCCTAGCTTTCTCTCAAAGGTGTTCAGCCAGTGATTTGTAGTTTCTCTTTATCATATCTTAGGAGGCCCCACCCATGGGGATTATATCCGAAAAGGGCCACAGGAAGCTAAATGTTTTTGACAATGAAACAGTTATTACAGACACTAACCTCATGGTATCATTGATGCCCAGGCTTACCCAAAGGATGCTATTAGAAAAGTTCTTTAAAAGCTATTTCAAGTGACGGTAAGAATGTTGTGCAGTGTTCCCCTCTGAGTTGAAATTGTCCCTCCTAGAGGAGGGTCAGAAATTCATCCATCTTTTCTGCATCATGAGGCTCAAGGTTAAAGACTCACACAGCCTAGCCTCAAGGCAGTAGACGTATCAGCAGCTGCTGGAGAGGAGAGTAGCCTGCAAGTTGGATTGGGGGCTTCAGGGTTACAACTTTCACGAGTTACCCATGCTCCTGTAAGCAACCCTGGTAAACTCACCGATCGGATTGTGAATGGTCATCCATCAGTACCCTACATAGGGTTAATGACATTTCTGTACATCTCCCAGGAAAAGTCACATAAGAGAAAGACCATGTGCTTAGGGGAAAAAGAGAGAGACTGAGATGGACTAGTTAGATTTCATGGTATCTATTCAAAAGTGTGTGTTATATTTCCCTTGAATTACCAAATACACTTTTGAAGCATTTCTTAGAATTAGGATATATTATTCCATAACCTTCCAACACCTTCGCTACCACCTACTACAAGGCAATTACTCAGAAAATATTTATTAAGGGATAAGATGAATAAATAATTTCATTAAATTTCTCTGATACATATCCTGTTGTTTGTGAATGTTTACATGTTGTACCTTAACTGGGCTTCAAACATTGACTATAATTTCCTGTATCTGTGGGCTGATTTGAGAGGGAATGCCTTTGATTACAGAAATGTAACTGGTAGGGACTGATCAGATTAAAATCTAATGTAGGCACCTAATTCAATGAGGAGAGAAAAAAATTACCAAAAACAAGAGCATGTGTGATTATGCTAAATTCCATAACCCCAGGGTCACAAATGGATTTTCCCTGCTGCCCATCTGACATGAATTAATTCCAGTTGTTGGTAACTGTTAGGCAGAGGCATGTAGGCTGCTTTATAACAAGAGAGTGTTAATTCCTGTTAAATTACAATGACATCCTCCTGCAGCCACACATCTCATTCACATGGTTGCTGCTGATAGAGACAATGAAAAACTATGAGGCTTAGAGGGAAGCTTTGCCGCAGAAAGTGATGGGGAATGAGTCGTCCGATCCTACCAGGCAGAGTGGTAGGAAACACCTGTGTACTGGTGTTTGTTGAGCAGCTATGACGGATGCCTCAGATGACATGGCACGCGCAGTGGAAACCCAGTGTCGTACAACACAACTGGACACATCAAGGTCAGGGATCCAGCCTCCAGTGTTCAGTGTCCACTAACACTTCCTAGCCTGGTGGCTCTGATTGTCCAAAGGGAGAGAAAGAAAGGAAGTAAGAAGCTGTCAGGTGTCCCTCCCTCTGAGGCCACTGACCCTAGGAGATGAAAGCCTATCTCTACGGCCTCACTTAAATTATGGCTTTATAGACCAGGACCCAAATCAATGATTTTGGACCTTTCAAAGTTTTAAGGATGCTGCTGCGTTTCAGCGCATAGATCTGGGGCAGTTGCTTTGCTCTTGTTGGGGCTCCCGGAGCCCCGGTTAATGCGACTCTAATGCACCAGTTACTATGCTCACTGCGGTGACAAGACACAACACAAAAGAATGTGAAGGAGGAAAATTGGTCCTAGCTCTGGGGTTGAGGCAGTGCCTTCACAGCAGCAGAGCAGGGAGAAGGAAAGAATAACAGTGGCTTGGGCTCACCTGCCTACTTCTCTGTTCTTATTCAGACTGCGACTCAATGGAGGATCTTCTACCTGGCATTAACCTTTGAATACACCTTCACAAACGCACACATACACACAGGCACAAGCGAGCGTCATAGTAATGTCCCAGGCATTTCTTGATCCAATCCTTTGGAAAATCAAGACTTTACAACCCATCTACTGAGCAGATATTGGAACGCTACAGAGAACGAGACTGATGTACAAAAGGTCTTGGATGGGCAGTAGTGTGGGCACTCCTGGCATAGTAGCCCATGGCTGCATGGATACTTGTCCATTGTTTGGGCTGGTTAGAAGCTTGCAGAGACAGCCTGTGTGCCCAAGACCCTCTCAGTGACTAGATTATTTTTCAGGAGGGAAGAACAGAAGCCCTTTGGAACCATAGATAAGTGAGAATGAAGACTAATTGAGAGAGAGAGAGAGAGAGAGAGAGAGAGAGAGAGAGAGAGAGAGAGAGAGAGAATTACCACACAGGTAATTCAAAGAACAGAATTTTAATGTTGTGCCCCTAATTCTCTTCTCTAAATTATGGGGTTAGGTAGAAGCCTTTGATGAGAAAACAAACCGAATATTTTTTCATTACAATTCCATTTTTAAATAATCCCCATCTTTAAGTATCTTCTCTTTAGTGATCCTGTCAGCTGCTAATGAATTAAACATCATGTGTAGAAATGCTGTTTATGTCTCCTGCGTAGCAAATAAGTAATTCTCACGAGGAAAGATTCTCCATCTTCTCTGTACTTCCTGTTTGGAATTAACTTTCTCTGGCCAAGTGTCATAGATAATCCTTATTCGTGATTTTAGCACAGATGTTCATAAATGTCACCACAGTGTATTTGCTTTCTTTGTTAAGTTGAATTAATGATGCTTTCACATGCATATCTATAAATACATATAAGCACATCAGCACCATGTGAACATCAAGACTTCTAAAGAGATAAGCATATTTCTCCCCCCCCACCCCACCCCGTCTTAAGAAAAGGAAATGCCGTCACGTGTATGTACAGCTGCACTCCAGCACCCTTGTAGATTTGTGAAATATGCTGTGTACCCCGTGGATGAGGCCCACTAATGAGCTAACTCCTCTAGTGCAGTTTGTCTGTGGAATTTCCTCGGCTCAGCAAATGCATCACCCATTCACTCAGCCCACAGAGCCGTTATCATTTGGTGTGATTTGCTGTGACAGGGGGGAGGGAAAGAACTACTCTTCCTTAAAGCACTGTCAAATTATTGTCACTCCCCCCCCTTTATTTTTGGTTCCAGTCCTTGTATTTGGTATTCAAAAGAAACCTTTATTTTATAGCATTGGGCACAGGATTAGATCAGTTCCAGGAGATAATGACTATATTTGGAGTCACGAGCCTTTGTGATTGCAGGGTGGTGCTTATAGCTCAGGGACGCTTCTCCTGTAGGGCAGACAAGGCACGCAAGTCTTTTGCGTGTAGCCAGGCTCAGCAGTCTGTACTGGGTTCGAGGGTGGGGGGGGCTTCCATTTTCGTAACTAGAGAGCAGACTGGAGCTTCATGGCTAGAGAATAACTACTGTGTAGGTTCATCTGTCCGTTTATCAGAAGAGGAAACCAAGGAACACATTGTTCTGTTAGTGAGAGGAAAACATGACGTGTAATGGCCAGGGTAGTAGTTAAAGGATAAGGATGCTCACTTGTTCTAATTCTCTCACTGCAGGGTCTTTTCGGGGTCCAGACTCCACTGCATGCAAAAGGTCGTCAGTGACCTCTTTATCGTATAAATAGCAGTTGAGACAGGCTACATAACAGGAATCCTTTGTGTCATTTACTTCTTTCTACGATTTGCGTTAATTCCATTGTATGGCCATTTAAAACAGCACTGCCATTAAAAAAATAAAGTATATATGTGTATGCTTATATATTGGTGTACACACCTGAGTATAAGCAGACATGTATACATACAGGTGAAGATGACTCTGTATGTGTGCACATGGGGGCCAAAGGTTAAAGTTGAGTGTCACAGTCCATCACTCTCCACTTTATTTTTGAGGAAGGGTTCTTTGACATGCACAGAGGTCACCGATTTACCCGGTGAATCCCTGTAATCATGGTATCAGTACGTCCTCAGTCTGCATTTACACACATGTGGCAATCAGCTTACTGTTTCAAAAGGATACTAGATCCACACTTAGGTTCTCCTGCTTGCTGTGCAAGCATTGCACCAGCTGAGATATCTCTCTAGCACCTGCAATTGAATGGTGTGTGTGTGAGTGTGTGTGTGTGTGTGTGTGTGTGTGTGTGTGTGCACATGCATGCATGTGAATGTGTGAATAATGACTCCAGTATTACCTTGGAAGCCAGCACAGGTTAATTCTACTTCTACTGAGAGACACTGCTACCTCTGTTTTCCTTCTCTATGGAATTGTGAATTACGGTGATCATACCCAGCGTTGGCCATACAGTCTGAGAAAGACCTCCTGGAAGTCAGTTTGAGTGGACTGGAGTCCGGGCATGTGTTACCCAATTTTTTCCACCAAGGGCTCTTGTGATAGACACCGCAGGCTCCAAGTTATTTATTTCTTAATCTCCCACTTGCCATTCTTAGGCAATGATTTAGCTTAGTAGCTCATGGGGAAGGAAGATGGACTTACTGACGAGTTTTCTAGACCCTTTTTGCCCACCTCCAGTTGGGAGCTGCACGTTTTCCATCACACCAGCTCCTCATGGTGCACTGGTGCTGGCCTCAGGAACCAGGAAAAGTAGGAACTGTGGCTCATTTTGTGCTGCTGTTTGGAATAATCTTGGAGAGCCTCTCCCAAATTCCTACTGTATCCTAGAGAAATAAGCCTGATGGGAAGAAGGAAGTTTTCAGATATTACATTTGTAAGTCTCTCTGTCTCTGTCACTGTGTGTGTTTGTGTCTCTCTCTCTGTGTAGGTGGACAAGTGTGTATATGTGAATACAGGGTACAGGTGCTCACAGAGGCCAAAAGAGATTGTGGGATTCCCTGGGGTTGAAGGTACAGGCAATTGTAAAGCTACTGGGAACCAAACTCGGGTTCTCCTTAAAAAGACTTACATGCCCCTGATCACCGAGCCATCTCTCCG
Organism: Phodopus roborovskii; assembly: GCF_943737965.1. Classification (NCBI taxonomy): domain Eukaryota; kingdom Metazoa; phylum Chordata; class Mammalia; order Rodentia; family Cricetidae; genus Phodopus; species Phodopus roborovskii. The sequence continues at coordinate 34,820,630 of NW_026125281.1, forward strand.
ACTTCAAACTAAATTTTCATTTTCAGTTTACTATGAACATTAGGGACAGTTGGTTTGGGGGACAATTTCACACACATAGATCAGAACCTCCTAAAGCTAGTCAGTCACATAGGCGAGAAACAGAAAAGAAACACTAGGAATCGTACAGACCATGACTGTGCCAGCCACCTGATTTGAGCTTACTGTTTTAGGGCAAAGGTTAAAGTCAGCATCCGTAAGTTTTATCATGTCCAGGGCACTGTAGACTTTATTATAGAAAGGATTCTGATATCTGCTACACACCGAGGAAGCACTCTGCTCGGTGAAGGGGAGAACAGAGGCGTTCCCGGAGACGGTGGTGTTTAAGTCAAGCAGGCTCAGCCGACACAACCAGCATGGACTCTGGAGAAAGCAGTGCGCCAAGGCCTTAAGCGGCTGCCTGCTTTAGCGCCTCCGACTCTTAGGATGAAAGATTTACTTTCTGTTTCATCTAAATTCGCCATGCTTTCTCCCTCTGTTTTCCTTCTCTATGGAATTGTGAATCACGGTGATCATATTTTATACAACAACCTCTGCTGCGTTTCAAGGAAGCTACCAAGTTCCCCATGGTCTTGTCTTTGGAGGGTAATTAATAATCATTTGTCAGCCTTTTTTTTTTTTTTTTTTTTTTTTTTTTTTTCTTACCTTCAAACCCCGTTGTTGCTTTCATCATTCCTGCCTGGGCTTTTCCCAAATTATTTGTATGTCTCCAAAGTTACAGAACTCAAACCAAAGCTGTTTTGAGGTCTTTGCCTCTGCGAGCAGAGGGAATGGATGGCTTATTCCTGACATGTTACTAAGTTACAGGATTTATTTACGTTCAAAGCAGTGTCTGGAAACTCTATGGTCTCCACATGTATGACTTTTTCCCGTAATGCATTTGTGCGTACGTATTCATATATGAGACACATTATATATACTTATATGTAACTCAAGAGCAGTTTTAAATCAAAACAAAACTGAGAAGGAATCATAACTTTCCCCATGGCTTTGTCTCTCCCACACGCATGGTCACTCCCCTTGTTTATTAGCCTCTACCACCGGCTCGGTGCATTTATTACGATTGGCAAACTTACATCATTCTTACGGCTCTGGAGAGATGGCTCAGCCATTAAGATCATTCTTTGTTTTACCAGATGACCAGATCCAATTCCTGACATCCATGTGGCAGCTCTGTTACTCTAGTCCCAGGGGATCCTATTCCTCTACAGGCATCAGGCACTCAAACGGTACACAGACTGGCATGCCGGCAAAACACCTATACACGTTAACTTAAAAAAAAAAAAAAATCAACCCTGGCACTGTATCTATCCTCGCTGTAAGAGTTTGATAATGGCTCACGTTGTGTTGGAGGCATCCTCAGCTGGTGGACCCAGTCCAGGAGAGGAGGCTGAATCGTGCCAGCTGACCTAGTCTCTGCATTTATTTCCTGATGGAGCTGTAATCCGAAGGCAGGAGGTGGGGTTGTGGCTTGGAAGCGTATTGTGACCCAGGCTCCTTCCTGGCTGGTGGGAGGTGGGCAGTCTCCAATGTTTATTCTCACCATTACAGCCCACATTCTATCACCCAGAACTATAGTTCCACAAACCCCTGGCCTGAAGTCTCTGAGAGGGTGAGCAAAGGTTGAACTCTTAAGTTGTTTCTCTCCATTTTGTCACAGCAGTGGCTTCAGCTTCCATGGCCACCTAGGGAGTCACTGCAGCTGTTATGTCTTCTGTCTTCTAGGCAGCAATGAGTCACTGCAGGTATTAGGTCTTCTCTCTGTCTGGGCAGTAGTACAGAGAAATCCCACTACCCCAAAAAGCCCCACATCTGTTCATCCCTTCCTCTAATCCACAATCCTCTCAGCCTTCACAACTATTCCTTTCCTGTAAATCAAAAGGATGGACTCCTATGTGATATCTGTTGAATATAAATAAAGGAAATGTTCTCTACAGGAGAACACGTAGGTTGTACATTAGACCAGCCAGGACTTATGGCCTGGTTTAATCTCCACTTCCTTTGAAATCTATTGTGGAAGCTTATAGTCACCTTCAAGAGAACATGGTACATGTTAGCAAATAGTAGATACATTGTATGTAAATTATTCTGTCTTATATCTGCCTTTGCCCCACCATGATAGTTTGCTTGGCTAACCAGTCTATATTTTGCTAACATCTGCCCAGTATCTAGCTATGCCTCTACATAGTATCATGTTCTTGCATTTATGTTTCTTCTGATTCAAATGGAAGAAAGGTTTGCTCGGGAGAGCTCCATGAGTCTGAGCTGGTGTTCCTTGTGTGTCTCCCCACCGCAAAGCATTCTCATTGCATTCTCCTGCAGGTCTCGAGTGGCTGCTTTTTCCACTTGCGCAAAAAAAAAAAAAAAAAAAAAAAAAAAAGTTGGGTTTATTCAACAACACAAACTTAAGATATTTCTCTCTATAGTCATTTATTTACATTTTTACCAAGAATATTGTTTGTAGATAGAGAACATCGTGTTGAAGACTGAATGGAAGTTCTTCCCAGAAGTGAGTTTGTTTGGCTGGGTCTCAATCCATCTCAAGACAGGCATGTGCGTTTATGGACCCCATCTCTTCCTGGCTCTGGAATTTGTGTATGAAAGTTGGTAGTAGCATGGTTGTGCCTTAAGCGCTTACTGTGATACATACACCAGCCTGAGCGCCATTCCTTCTTTGTATTTTCGGAGAAGCCTGAGCGTGAATGTGGGCCTTACAGTTTTTCTCAGTTGGTAAGCTAGATTGTCTTTTTCTGTCTTTGTCACATGTGCGTCTCTATAATGTTTTGGTTTCGCTCTGAGTTCTTTCACTTACAACAAAATTCACAGATTCGAAACAAGCTGTAAGATATCACCGAACAGAAGAGGACGCGGAAGGAAAGCTCCACACAATTGATGGCCTAGCTTACTAGTACTGATGGGCTTCAGAGCTGATTTTCCTTTTCCAGATCCAAGGATACTGGTTCCTTTGCATAACGAAACAAAGCATAATTAATAGCACAATGTTTTATTTTATATGTAACTTGTTTCTTATGCCTCTTTTCAAGGCGTGGCATCGCTGTTGTGTTCCTCTGCTACCTTTTGGCCTAGGAGGAATGCAGCCTGTGAATGTGGGTGGCTTGCTTTCTTAGAAAATGTTCAACAAAGCTGTGCATAATAAACTGATAATTTTCACTGCAGGAGAGCCAAATACACTGCCCTATTTAGAATGGGCTTTTATAAAACCTAAAGAATACACATACTAAGACAAATTTGGCATGGATTTTTGTATTTTTTTTTTGTAGTGACATCTCTGCTACAGAAGATTCTGAATTATGAAATATACAACTTTGTTTCCTGATGGGGTGGGGGAGGGAAACTTTCCTGCCAACTCCAGCATGAATAGCATCAGTACCTGTTTAATGCAGTCTCTTTATGAGTTACAAGCCTAAAATTATCCTACCATTTCCACAATTTAAAATGTGCTCTCATCTGATTTAATTTTTTCAGCAGTGAGTGTGGTGGCATTGTGCAGACGGATGGCCATCCATGTGTTACATGCCTAGGGTACCACTTTCCTGAATTATTGTGTGGTGTTCCTGGCATGCCTGAATCAGGAAGAGCCTGAGGTCAGAATCTTTGCAGTAGGAGCAGATGCCCAAGGCTCTCCACTAGCCTGTTCTCTTGCTTCATAGCAGCAGGATGGTACTTGATGTGCTCCGTGCTGTCCAGTTTCAGAGGGTGATTCTGGCCAGGGCTAACTCTACCTCCGTGCTTCAAATGTCATTGGCTATGGTCTGAAAGACGCAGGGTTGTTACTGATCAGTTTTTCCGCCAGCTTGGTCCCAGAGCTGCATCAGCCCCAAATAACACACAGAGATGCTGTATTAGATATAAAGCTGTTGGCCTATTACTAGTGTTTCTTATTGGCTAGCCCTGCCTTAAATATTAACTCATTTGTATTAATCTAAGTATTTCCACGTGGTCTTATCTTACTGGAGAGAGGGTCCAGACCTCTTCTCTCTTGAGTCTCTATATCTTGAATCTCTCCTACTACACCTCCCAGAATCATCCTTGTCTCCTAGTCCTGCCTATCTTGCTTCCCTATTGGTCAACAGGGCTTTGTTTGTGAACCAATAAGAGAAGCATATTTACAGAATGACATCTCTCATCACAAAATGGTTAGGATGGCTAATTCCAGGCAAGAGACTCTGCTAGAAATTTGACACAAGCTAGAGTCCTTTGAGAAGAAGCAACCACAGCTGGAAAAAAAAAAAAAAAAAAAAAAAAAAAGCATGCATCAGATTGGTCTGTGGTGCATTTTGTTCGTTGATGACTGATGTAGGTGGACCCAGAACACTGTGGGCCATGTGACCCCTTGGCTGGTGATCCTGCACACTATACAAAAGCAAAATTAGCAAACAATGGAGAGTAAGTCAGTATCACTCTTCCGTGGCCTCTGTGTCAGTTCCCGCCTCCTGGTTCCTACCTCGAGTTACTGCCCTGACTTCCCTGGATGATGCACTTAGAGCTGTAAAATAAAATAAACGCTTTCCTCCCCATTGATTTTGGTCATTGTAGAGGGGGACTTTCTCTGTCTATCTCTATCCCACTGGACTGGTTTCTCTCCACCTACCGGGTCCCTGTAGCAGCTTCTGAAATAACCACTCAGAGTCTTAATGTACTTTTACAAATGTGTGGCCAGTGACATAGGCTTCTTACTAGCTAGCTCTCTCTTTAAGTTCTATTAATCTCTGTATCTCCACATGGCTGTGGCTTACCTAGGTGATGCCCTGGCACCCTGCCTCCCTGGAGGCTACATGGTGTCTCTTCTTTCTGTCTTTCTTCACCTTGATTCTTTGTTCAAAGTGCCTGCCTAGCTAAGTTTTGCCTGTCAATTGGCTGAAACAGCTTTATTCATCAACCAGTAAGAGAAACACATAGTCACAGCATACTCAGAACATCCCCCATTAGGTCGAGGTGGTGTTTATCACAGTAACAGAAAGCTAACTAAGACAATGGTCTTTATTTTAAAAAGAACATTCTAGTGGCTGAAAAAAAAAAAAAAAGACTACTTCACAGCATAACTCCATGTGCTGCTCAGCAGAAAGACCCCAGAAGCTGAAACCCAGGGTGAATGTTGAAGTTTTCCCAGGTATTTTGGCTGTAGAAAGTACAAACGGGATCTTATAACACTTTTGCAGAGCAAAAGAATGAACCAGAAGCATGATCCTAAGTGGTCCTATTAAATAAATCCAGTATTCAGATGTCAGGGGATGAAAGGTGACAGGATCAGAGAAGCAGAGCAGCCAGCCACGAAAGTTCCTACCTCTACAAAATCTCATGATGCTATATTAGCTGCTATAAGAGTTGTGGAAGTTGGGTGTGGTGCTACACATGTCTTTAATCATAGAACTCTTGAGGCAAAGACAGGCAGATCTCTGTGAGTTCAAGGCCATCCTTGTCTATATAGTGAATTCCAAGGTAGCCAGGGCTAGGTAGACAGACCCTGTCTCAAAACAAACAAACAAACCATAAATGAATATAGTCTGGCGGGGAGGAGTTCATAATCACTGGGAAGAGGATTGCGTTTCTCATTAAGCATGAAAGTTCATTCAGGGGATCAGAGTTTGATTGTGTGCATTTTCAAATTCAGTATGGAAACTGGATCTTAGCATGCATCTCCTAGATTCTTTACTGGGTCTCAGAATAGTAAAAGGAGACAGGTATGAGCACTGTACTGTGTAGAACATATTATATACCATAGGTAGAAAGAGAGCTGTGCAGTCCAGTAACCCAAACCACATAAGTGTGCATAAAGCAGTCAGATGAAAAGGACAATGGGTATAAGTGTACTAGTGCTCAGCTTGGGGCCCCACCCGTATACAGTCAGAGTCCTCTGTCTAGGGAATGGTCTTCCCACCTCAACTAACAGTCAAGACAGTCCCCACAGACATGCCCGAAGTCCCTCTCCCAAGTGATCCTAACTTTTGTCACCTTGACAATAACAGGAACTGTTCCAGAAGTGTGCATCCCTTAAGAAAGAGCTGCAATGCATCCCACTCCCAACCCCTGGCATTCTTAGGTGGGAAATGTAGCTCCTTACACTGGGTCACTGCTTTGAGGGTGTGATCTTAGCAAATCACTCCCTGGAGGCTCCGACATCTGGATCAAAATGAACTGTTTCTAGGTACAGCATTTGAATTATTTCTTAACTTGAATTCCATCACCAGTGAAATCATCTTTTGATTTTCCTAGCTGTAAAAGGGAAAACCAACTCTCACTAGATAACCCAAGACATTCTGTGCATTTACCAAATTTCCTATCTATCTCCTCCTTAGCAAATATGTAATGGTAGCCTTGCAGTCTGATGGTATCTTTTACTGGACAAGAAGATAACTTTAAAATTAATTATTTGGTAATCATTATAGTAACAAGAACAACAGTTTCCCTGAAAGTTTAAAACTTCCCTGATTCCCTAAGAGAAGCAAATCCCATCATAATAATACTAGGCATATGTTAAGATTCTGCCTTGGTTGTTCTGGTGTGATGCTGCATGGGAAGGCATCACACGGCACTGAGCCGCTTGGTGAAGACATGCTTTACGCAGGCCTGTCTCGCTGTGTTTTGAGGTCCACAGGACCCATCTGAAGTGTTCTGAGAGGTTTCAAGAGCAGTTAGTTGTGTCTGAAGTGACAGACAAATAATGGACTTCGCTTAAGGAATTTCATTAGATTCCTTTCTTCATTAAAGAAGTTCTCTCTCTCTCTCTTTATGTGTGTGTGTGTGTAAGAATGTGTGTGTGAGTGTGTGTTTGAGTGTGTGTGTGTGTGTGTGTTGTATTGCTGTTTTGTGGAATATCCTGCTGAGAAGGTCTTTCGCTGGTGTGCACGAATCTTTGCCCCTATATACTTTCAGTCTTTTTATACCTATTGTAGCATATAGAAAATCGTTAGTCCTGCACTAAAAACACTTTCATCATATCTGGACCTGCAGCCAAACAATCTATCTTTTAAAACCTCCGAGAAAGTAGAAAAGATTCAACACAGGCTCTGCCCTTTTCATGGCTAATTCTTCCAAGGCTGAGTCCTAACTTTAAGCCCCAAGTGTTCACCCCTGGGCTCCCCGACTTCACCCCAATGCTCCTGGTAATACTCTACCTTACATTGTTAGTGTTCCCTAGGAAGACTCGTTGGGAGACCCTGTATTTTCTCCCCCTCTTATGCAACCATTCTGGTTATAACATAGTCTTCATGCAGCCAGTACTGCTGTTGCTGTACATCTGTTTATGTCCCTAGTGTCATACTCTGATGCTGCTATTGAAAGGCACATTCAAATTCAACTTAAAGGAATTCCACACATCTGAGGAGACATGGTTTTCCAGACACTGTGTCTTATGCTGTGAATGACAGACCTCTAAATAACCTATACACGTGCAGGACTAACAGGCTCCTGTTTTTGTCAATTTTATTAGCAGGAGATTTAGGCAGAAGGCTGAAGGCAGGCAAAGCTGGAGAGTCTCCTGAAGGTCAAGTGTAAGAACAGAGAAGAGATGGGAAACTCCTTGCCATTCTGTTAGACTTTGGACTGCTTTTGTTGTCGTTGACCATTAGGTGGACTAGGATAGGACCTATTCTACTACCAAGACATCAGGAGGCTTTTGAATTTCTACCTATGTGTCCCCCATGATCGATATTTATTGCTGTTATTGTTACATATTTGATCATCCCCAGCTGTATTCCTATCACTAAAGTCCAATCTTAACAGATATATGGAAGAATCTGTAAGAGTGAGTCAATTGGGCTCACTTTTAATTTACTAAGACACATAGTGTGATCCTTCAGCCTCTTTTATTCCTGCAGTTTTGTAGATGTTTTGAGGCTAGAATCTCAGATTGTAAGGAAAGGAAATTTTCTACTGTGTAAGATCGTTTCCTTAAGGATGCTTGAAAAAGCACAGAGAGATCATTTAGATTTTAAGTTAACTTTGACATGTGGGTGATTTTGCAAATAAGGTTTTAATGAAAATCAGCTAATGTTGTGAAAGAGAGGAATGTAATACTTAACTGTGAGAGTGATACAGTATGAAGTCTGGGTTTTTCCTGTCTGGCCCATTCAGCAAAAGTTGCCCAATGCATGCCTTGCAGTATTAATGATACTTAGTATTCATCAGATTCTTTAATTTGGTGATTATAAATCACACCAAGAAAATATTTTATTGATAAGTCAGCTTTTGAATCTACTTTCCCCAAAGTACTTCTCTTGGGCACCCAAGGAGGATGGGTTCTGGGAAAGAATAACTCAAGATATGAGGAGCACAGTATCATCCAGATAAGGCTTTGGTAGCCCTGACCTCCTAGAAACTCTGAGGGTCCTTGCGGCCTTTATGTACTGCCGACTTTGGTCTCAGATCATCTCAGGCACCCACACTATCCATCAGCTTTCCATTATGATGGAATAGAGGAGTTAAAAGAAAAAGGTGCCCATCAAACTAAAGCTTTGGTAATAATTGAAATTCTACGAATCCTGGGGCTTCGGAATTCTCCACTCAGTAGTTCTTTCCTCCCTCTTCTTCACAACAAGGAGGGGAGCTACACAAACAGATTAAAGTACACTTAGGAACCCAGCTGGCTTGTCTTCAGCTCCCAAAGGGGCACTTCATTCCCAATTACACTATTTTTCCTTTTTATCAAACTGCTAAGAAACAGTAACTCAATTGATTTAAATGATTTCTATCACCATAGCCTTTAAGACAAGTAATGGGTTTATTATGCTCAGTCATAACGAGGGCATTTTACGTTGTTGAGTGTGTTTTTAGCAGTGCTCATAAAATACTCAATTTGACTTCATTTATTAACTTTCTCATTTTCCATCAGCTGGTGTTTTCCTGTCTGAGGATAATTCCTCTGCCTGCTGATATTGCACAACATGATGGGAAGGTGTCTTTCAGGGGAATAAACAGGATGATCTGGTGAGGTTTGAATGGGGCTGTTTTGCTTGCACACATCCCAAAGAGTAACTCTTCAGCTTTTGCTGTAGTCAAATTCAGTTCTTAATATCACAGCTTGCCTAGTCTTGGGAAATCATTTTGAAACTAGTGTAGTAATCCTGCTGGTTGCTGCTTTAGTTCTTGCTTCTGAAAACCTATCCTTTAGTTGTTGTTTTAGATATGATGTGTTTTTTATTATTGTTTGCAAAGTTAATTGGGAAGATGCTTGGTCTTACATTTAACTTTTCAGCTTTGTTTCTGTCTCTACTCAGTATCTTCCCATCTGTCTGCAGGCAGAAGTCTATGGGATTCTTTTTCTGGCTTCCTCCTGTTTTATGGGCATGTGCCAGTGTGTATGTAGCAATTGAGCTACTGTGTGCTTAAGTGGGTTTATGAAATTTGCTTTAGTGGCTTTTAGAGATCTTAAATTTGCTCTAAACATAATTGGAGAGGAAGTTTTCCAAAGTAGCATCTTTTAAATTTTAGTTAAAAATGTATTTTGCATTTTGTTGAATGACAACCTCACAACCATAATGAATCATTTTTCTTTCCTCTTAGATGTGTTTCTTGTGTTAGTTCTCTTGAAGGCCAAGTGACTCTATAATGACAGAGTGGATAAAATACAGAAGGAAAGAAGCATTGGGGAGACTCTAAAGGCCCTCATGTGCTCTCACAATGCCTCTAAGGTCCCGAGCTATTCCCAGATAAATGAAAATATTGGTACTTAGGCTGAGGTGACCACATCTCTGGTCCTACATGTATACATGTAGGACCATGTATAAAGAACTCAGCTTTGGACACAGTCACACTGGCATTATCGATGGTTGCTCCTTTAGCTCTAATTCAGCTGGGAACAAACTCTTGTGCTTTCAATCTGTCGGGTTCCAGTCAGACCTCACTGACAATAACACAACAGAGACAACTAGCTCTCTCTGCATCTGTGCATCGGTCAACCAAAAAGCTCAGCCTGTCTTCTCTTCTAACATCCAGGGTTGTCTCCTGGCTTGTGCTCCACCTAGATTGAGCATTCCTGCTGCTCATCCTTTCCTTTGCCACTCAGAATCCTGCTTCAGACCTCTGGCTCTTGCTCATACACTTGGAGCTTCCTTTATATGTTAGTATCTAGAAGCAGTATTTGATGATAACATGTTTATGTTGATCATGGGCTCCTGTGTCTTAAGCCAATCTTAAGTACCTTTTTGATACTTCCATCATCTGAGAATACCCAGCACAGGCAGCCTGTTGAATGGAGCTTTTAGCAATGAGAACCTGGATGGAGCATGAATTGGAGGATATGGTGGATGAGGACAGAGCTTGGAGGCTTTAGTGGGGGTACGAGAGTGAAACTGAGCGTGCGCGCGCGTGCACACACACGCACACACACACACACAGACGCACAGACACACGCATGCACGCACACACACAGACACACAGACACACAGACAAACACACACAGAGACACACACACAAACACACACACGCACACGCACACACACACACACAGACGCACAGACACACGCACACACACACACAGACACACGTGTGTTGTGGGAGGAACTGAGGCTGGGAAGCTGGGCACAGAGCCTGGGTGACAATGTGGCTGTCGACACCACTGTGTTTAAAGTGAAGAGTTTCTGGACCTCATGATGTGGACAGCTGTGCCTCGACTGTGGCTGGCCACTGTCAGTGACTTTATTACATGGTTGATGGTCTAACTAAACTTTATGCACGTGCAAGGAAAATGATGTTATAGGTTACCGCAGTCTGAGGCATTGTAACGCTGCTTACGCCGAAGCTAGTCTCATTCCACCCCTCCATGCGCAGGAAGCAGCTAGACCCTTGTGCAGTACTATAGGAAGTGCACTCAGCAATCACACTCCTATTTGGTGTGTCTATTATAATCCCTCGTCATTGGTCTAACAGAAACAACAGCCAACACTTTAGAGTATTGGCAGGAACCTCACTAAGCCCTTTGGTTTCTCACATTATGTAAAATTGTGACTCCCAAAGAAGTTTGAAAGCACTCCCTAGGAGAAGGAACCTGTAACTATCCATTATCAAGAGTCTACCTTTAGCTTTAACTGTAAATTGTCATAGAGCTTATCCAACCCAGGACACAACCTGTGTTTTTTTGGGGGCCGGGGGTGGAGGGACTGGACTCAAAAACCCATGTGACAGTGTGCTTGGAAGCTGAGGTTCTCCAGGGAGCGGAGGACACTAATGGGTATGTAAGTGAGAAACAGCGTAAGGGTGCGAAGAGCAAAGGAAAAGCGTTAGGGTGAGATGTACTCTAAAGTGCTAGTAGCTCCCACAGTTTCAGGGACAGGCAAGGTCTGCTCAGGGACAACCACCTTTGCTTTTCAGTAGCTACAACAAGCAGTAGGTGGGACCTTAGCTGATACTCCACCTTGGCCTTCCTGCCTGCCTGTGCTGACAGAGATGCAGTCTTGAGAATTGCCACTGTTGGAAAACCCCAGACTTTTCTGGTAAAGCCCTCAGCTGGTTGGCTGAGGCCCACCTGCACTAGGAAGGAATTAGCTCTATACCAAATCCACTGATTAGCATTGCCAGTCACATCTGGTGTTCAACCAAACTACGCAGGCCTATCAGGTAATAATAGAAAAGAAACCTCATGCTATTTAACTATGAAAATGCATCGGCTACCCATAGCTAAACGCTTTTGATGCTGCAAGCCCTGTGCTTGGTCTGGGTCTCCCCCTTTCACAGAAGCATCATCCGCCCATGCTGCAGTCATTAGCAATGAACTTGATGATTGTTGTCATGAGGCCCTTGCTAGCTTTAGAAATGATAACAAAACAAAAATCATCTAGCTAATTTACATAGCTTTTTAACTGGATGTAAATTGTATGTATTTATTTAACCAAGGCTATTTTAATATTTTATGAAATATTTGAACAGGAATGTTTCTAAACATGGTGTCTACAGGACACCATGTTTATCCTAAGAGCATCAAGGCATCTGCACATGAGGAATTTTCTAGCTACATGTGACTGCTCATGCCCCTGAGAGCAGCCCTTGGGGAGCGGAGAAAAAGGAACATGGTGAGTCCAGCCAGCCTGGGTAAAAGAAGGTAATTCGTAAGCAACTCTCAAGTTCTCTCTTAAAGTGTGAGCTGAGATTCTCACAGGTGTTTGGCAAGGCTCCCTGAGAGATCCCACCCCACACAGAGAGGTTTAAACTAAACAAAACGTGGTTTCTGACTTCCTGGACGGGCCGTGATGTTGTGATCTTACTAATGTACAAAAATGAGTCTTGTCTCAGACCTGTCCCCCTTCCCCTGTTCACGCATGCTGGCTGATTTTCAGGCAGATGCACTTCCCTGGTCCAGTACTCAGAGCACCTTTGTAGAACGGTGGGTTATGACAATACACTTCTGCACAGCCAGCTCAGTGCTCTTCAGGACCGAGCTCTGCAGACCAGCTCTTCAGTGGCTGGGCTGCTGTCTTGTGCACCCTTCTTAGGGGCAAACGTTAAGCTCTGGAGACACATTCCTCTAGCTAGGAAGCCTGCACCCACCCTGGGTCCTGTCTACAGTCCTCTGGGTCCTGTCTACAGTGCTCTGGGGCCTGTCTACACTGCTCTGGGGGGGGGCCTGTCTACACTGCTCTGGGGCCTATCTATACTGCTCTGGGGCCTGTCTACACTGCCTACAGTGCTCTGGGCCCTGTCTACACTGGTCTGGAGGCCTGTCTACACTGCTCTGGGGCCTGTCTGCACTGGTCGGGAGGCCTGTCTACACTGCTCTGGGGCCTGTCTACACTGCTCTGGGGCCTCTCCTCCCTGCTCTGGGGTCTATCTGCACCTGCTTTGCCCTCTGAGTTTCCAGTTTCAGACAGGTGCACTTTGATATCCTGCTCCCTGCTCTCTGTGGCCTTGCTACCGATGCACAAACCATAGTCCCTAGACTCTGCAGAGCAAACCCCAGAGCGAGCACACTTCTATGCTTCCATTCTTGCCATGCAATGGTTTTCTGGCACTTGCTTCATGGCTCAGTCTTTAACACTCTTGCATCTGGTTAATATGCTTGCTGGCATACGCAAAGTAGATGGATCTCAAGGAAGGATCAGGGGCATGTGGCTGCTTATCCAGTGCATTACATTTTTGTTTTCATGTCTCCAGTCAGTGGACCAGACAGCATCCCACTTTAATAATGTTTTGAGAAGGCAGCAAACAAATTCATCTTTGGTTTGAAAGTTGCAGAATTGTTTACAGGGAGAGATTAAATAGGAAGGGAAAGTGGGAAAAGAGTTAAGTGTTTTACTAAGGGGTAGAAATAACTACTTCTTTCAACCCCCAACCTCTCCAAAAGTACACAGACCTGCGTCTACACTGTGCCTGTTTCTTTCTGTGTGCATTGTTGCAAAGCTGTGTGACTTCGGGCTGTTCCCTCAAGCTCCCTGTGACTGCACCTCCCATTTTGGAAAACAAGGCAGCTATAACAATCACATAGATACTGGAATACAATTTATAGGCGTTCAAAGATACGGTCTTCCTTCTTAGTACTTGTCATGTATTAAGCTCCTAAGTGCATTGCATGTTAAACAGAGAGTAATCTAATTTCACAGTTAAATAAAGTACTAATTTAAATTACTTTTGAAATTAAAATGTTAATGGAATAAATTTCCTGGGTCTAATAAATGAACTCTGCAGAATCTTTCCCCGTCTCCTCTCTAAACCCTCCACTGCCGTTGTGTGTCCTGTGTGCCTGTGTTTCCTGATGCACCTGACATTCTGGAACTCTTTTATTTCAGGCTGGATTACTTTTATCTGTGGCTGTTTGGGTGGCAGGAATTAGATCCATTTGCCTGACAAGAGTTTTACATGGAACACATATTTGAAAGATTAATGTAAGCAGTTGATGCCGAAACAATTCAATCTTGCTTTCCACAGTAATGAAAAATGAATAATCAGAAGAATAAATTGTGCCTAGAAGATAATAAATACCCCTTAAGGGATGTTAGCAGTGATGATGAGTTATGTCTGACCTCCCAGCTTAGGAGGCCAGTGCCAGTTGGTTCTTAACCATATGTCTGCTGTACCCTCAGTCTCCGAGGCTGATCCATCTCGCCTGTCTGTCAGAGTCAAGTGTTCTACTGTCTTCCCACTGATTTGAACCTGCAAATAGCATTTTGTGCCAATAAGAAGAGTACATATACAAAATGCCATGAAACTAGTGTTTCCGTCCTGTCCTTTGACCAGTGGCAGACCTAAGTGGTCTGAGGTAAGCATTCAAGGTATCAACAGCTCGGATTTATTATAGAGTCAGTGGCTGCTCCCAGGCAGGGAGCTCTGACAAGCATGATCCTCACTGCATACCCTTAGAGAACTCCAGAAAGATCCACAGAAATGCATCCCTACCTAAGTCTGCTCCCATCCCACAGGTTTGTTTAGAACACACACAGACACACACGTGCGCGCACACACACACACACAGACACATGCACACATACACTAACTCTAGGTTAGTGAATTTCTCTAGGAAGGTGTTTTGTGAGGTTTGTAAAAAAAAAAAAAAAAAAAAAAAAAACCCTAAACATGGAACTAATGACTGACTTTGTCTTCTAGACACACGACGTCTAACATATACTTAAATACCTGCAGCACGCATATTGTTAAGTGATATGAACTATGATAGTATGTAATATGATGTACACATTTAAATAATAACATTCTCTGCTTTTTGTGATGGGGGCTTGCCTATGAAACTTTGAATTTGGTATGAGGCTCCTGTCAGCCTTGACCTGCCCAGCTAGCCCAGATCAGAATCCTAGGATTTCTCCTATGTGTCACTGTATCCTGCTCTACCATTCTTTAGAAAGTGGCTGTGTGGCTCAGACATTAACTTTCCTGCAAAGCTAAGGCTAAAAGGAGCCGAGGTTCCTTTAAAACATGAATGTCCCTGCATCTGTGTGGCTCAGTACACCCACCTTCCTGCTGCTTTGGGACCCAGGAGATTAATACCATCACACTACCAGACAATAAAGCACCATGCATCTTATAAAACATGTGGGAATCACATCTACTGTGTTTAATGTGAAAACCAATCCTAGAGCTGAACCAGGAAGTACTTGCTGTGCAAACATAAGGATGAGTTGCGTCCCCACTTGAAAAGTTGAGGGTGATAGCATGTGCTTGAAGTCCCAGTGCTGGGGAGGCAGAGACAGGAAGATCCCTGAAACTCATTGGCCACCAGTCTAGCCTGACCTGTAGACCCCGGGTCCCAGTGAGAGACCCTGTCTCATAAAACAGGGTTGACAACAACTGAGAACTAAATTTCAAGGTTGATCTCTGCCTACATACACATACACAGACACACAGACATACACACACAGACACACACAGACAGACAGACACACCCACACAGACACACACGCACACACACAGACACACACACCTGTACCCCTGTGTACAGAAAACCTCAGGTCAACTCTCCCATCTGCTTAGTTGAGACCTTTTAGCTGAGGGGCTTGGCCTTTTCAAACTCTGTGTCTTCTGAAACAGATTCATTCTCTGACCTCTCCTGTTTCTAAAGATGCTTTAAAATAATAAAGGAGGAGCTGGAGAGCTGGCTCAATGGTTCAAAGCACATACTGATCTTCCAGAGGACTCAAGTTCATTTTCCAACAACCACATCAGACGGCTCTGAGCTCGTGAACACCTCACCGGGAGCCAACACTTCTGGCCTCCACCGTCCTTTGGCACCTGAACTCATATTTGCATACCTCCATGGACATGCACACAGGGTTAATTTAAAAAATAATAATAAGATAATAAATGAAACTGTTTGATACACGACACAGCCTTCTGCACCTCAACAGTGGACATGCCATGTGTGTGAGACAGCACTGTCTCTCCGGATGCCAAGAGTTAAATTTTAATATATGGCTGCTTCTTTTTTAAATCAAAACTTTTATTGGCATACAAATGATGGGTTTAATTGTGACATTTTAATGTATAGCAGTGTAATTTGTTCTTACTCAATT
Organism: Phodopus roborovskii; assembly: GCF_943737965.1. Lineage (NCBI taxonomy): Eukaryota > Metazoa > Chordata > Mammalia > Rodentia > Cricetidae > Phodopus > Phodopus roborovskii. Next base: position 34,836,616 of record NW_026125281.1, read on the forward strand.
CCCTTCATTTCTTTCGGTGCCCTGCTCTCATGACATATTTGTGCCCACATCCTCTTGTCCTCCAGTTTTCTCCTTTAGACTTATGTCTACTTTGTTTCTGTTGTGTCTGTAACTACAACTGTGTAAAAGTTCTAGAAACATTTTCATGTTCCCACCTTTGTACAATCTTATCATGTCAAAGCTAGAGAGACAACTTTGAAATCATCCAAGCTAGAGAACAACAAAATAAAACAAACAAACAAAACACTATCAAACCAGTCTTTCTGCAAGAGGAGAGGATTGTCTTAGTTTATTGTTCCTAAAAATAAACCTTCCTAATTTGGCACAGCTGCTGAGGAACAAAGCTGTGATGCCAGGAGCCCAAAGCCCCGAGTTCACACAGCGCTTTGTTATCAATTCCTTGCCGAATTACCAAACAATTTTCCTGGCATGTGTGTTTTCTTCTAATGGCTTCATACAGTTTGGCTTTTAAATCTACTTTCATAGAAAAGATTCAGGTTCTTCTGCACTCTTTGGAAGTATTGCCAGGATGTGATTTAAGCTCTTGACTTGGCTATAAGAAAGAGGTTGGAAACCAAAGATGAGTGGCCATATGGTCGCTTCCATGGGAGAATTAACCAGTTAATTTTCAATCGCCAAGGCCGGTCCAGCAGAAGCATGTTCTAAACATGAAATTTTGAGAGATTTCCTAAAGAGATTTACACGAAATCAGTCCTGTCTCCATAGAAAGATGGCAATCTCCCAGTGAGCTCTTTTCTCTGACCCTGTTCCAAATCACCACGCTGATGTTACAGGAAGAAGAGGGAGGCAGAGGAGTAGCAAGGAGGACAAGATCATAATAACACCCTTCAAACCATCCATTCTATAATCTGCGAAGTGATCGTATGTGTTTGTAATCTGTTTTGACAATAAAGACAGGTATTGCATCTTAGGTCTGTAATCCCAGCACTTGCCAGGCTGAGGCAGGAGAAATCACAGAGAGTGTGATGCTACTCTGGGCTACTGTCTCGGAACAGAATACAGAACACAGAAAGGGGCAGGGGAAGCCCCTGAGCGAGGAGACATGTGGAGGGGAGAAAGGGAGGAGAGGGGAGATGATGTCAGAACTGATGGACAAGAGCGCATACAACCCTGTCTCCTGATTCACACAGTATCCTATATGTGCGCCATAAAATCTTGTTTGCACATGTAAGCGGATATAAAAACTTGGTTGATTAAAAATATTGGGCTCTGAGCACAAGCTGAAGCTTGAATTGTCTCTGTAATGCTCTGTGCGTCACAGGAATAACACACACAAGATAGGTGGTTCTTCATTTCGAAACCAATAGTTCCCATGTTTTAAGAGTAGGCTTTGTTCTAGTTTTAACTCTTTCATCTATAATATATAATACAAGGCGAGTGGTATGTAAATACTTTATTTTGGAAATAGAGGAGAAGTGTCCCCTCTCCTCCCCCCTTCCCGTCTGTATGCTTTCTCTCTAGGTAAGCCTCTACTTCCCCTATCTGTCTCCCGTATTCTGTTTTGAGAATTTACACTGTACCCTGGGCTGGGGGTGGGTGACTCAGGGGTTATAATGTGACTCACTGGGAGAGAAACATGCCTAGCATGCACAAAGCTCTAGCCTTGACAGAAGCGCCACGAAAAATAAAATAAGTAAAAGGACGTACTCTGCACAGCTGCCTGGCTAATGGAGAAGACAACCAGGCACACGGTTATGGAAAAGACAACCTCAGAGCTCACGGTACAGTTGTGTAATGCAACTCTATTTAACTGCTGTTCATGTAGCTAACCAAAGTGGAGCTTATACTATAATCCCATGTCTCGCTCAGAGTGGGTGCAAGATAGAAATTTGATTAATAAAAGGAACAAAGGTGATGCTTTGAGCAGGCCCGTTCAGCCAGAGAGCCTACCAAGCTCCCAGGCAGAAAACCCTTTAATTGTATAGATGAATATTGCCAGGGAAATTCCCTGTAAGCACACTTTTCCTACGCTGTTCTGGGAATGGACCAGTAGAGGAGAGTGTTTCATAGGAACTTCCTGGGGCACTTAGCCTTTTCTTTCTCAAAAATGCTATGGTAGGAAATTCTGTCACTGAAGGAAAGTTTCTGTCATTTTGCCAGTGCACTATAAAACTAAAAAGCCACTGTTTCTTGCATTCCTGCCCTTTAGAACCTCAGAGTGAGCTGATGTACTAGAAGGAAAGGTCTCCCAGCTCCTTGGAGTGTAGGGCACGGTGGGTCTTGATTCACTGTGGCTGACATCCTTACGAAAAGGGAAGCAAACCCTAGCAATTGGAGGCTGAGGCAGGAGGATTATGTGCTTGTGGTCAGACTGAAATGTGTCACCAGATCCTATCCACTCAAAAGTCACTGGATTTGGAATAAGACACACAAGAGGGCAGATAACCCAGGAAAATGCTGGGACCTTCACTTCAGAAGTCTGAGGGTAAGGAATTAATCTATGCTCTTAAACATCCCTAACCTGTATGTCTGTCTCATCATGGCAGTGGACATAGCAGCCAACCATCACAGTGTTTCACTTAGCAGCACACTGCTCAGGCGCTATCCTGCTGTTGCTGGAGATTCTTGTCCTGCCACGCTTCCAACCCCAAATAAACACACGGGGATGCTATATTAATTATAAAACTGGTGGCCAATGGCTAGGGCTTCTTATTGGCTATCTCTGTCTTACTTATTAACCCATTTCTATAAATCTATGTATTCCCACATGGTCTTGGCTTACTGGAGAATGTCCAGACCTGTTTCTCCTTTGGCAGCGACACGACAACGTCTCTTTGTGGAGCCTCTCTTCCTACCTTCCCCAAAATTCTCCTCATCTCCTTATCCCACCTATTTTCTTGCCTCTATTGGCCAAATAGTGTTTTATTCATCAACCAGTAAGAGAAACATATATACAGAAAGACATCCCCATTATCCCGGGGAAGTGGAAACAGGATCCCCTGGGATGGATATATGCTTTCCAACGGTTCCCTGGAGGCTCACGCAGCGTTGGCAATGAGGATCCCCATGGATGGTTCCTCCTAGTTAATATCAGAGATGCAAACCTTCTCATCAGTCTCAGAGTCAGGCATCCTAAGTGTATCAGTAGTGGTCCAGCTTGGACCAGGATTCCATGGAATTGCCTGGGTGTCTATAAATACAAATTCATAGTTAATTTTGTCATTCTCACGGTATCAAGGTCAGACTAGGGTTTGTATATCTAAAATGATCTCTGTGAGAGTAACTCCAATAATGATCTGGATTAAGAAGAGTTTGACATTTGTGTGTTGGGTATGCATCTATGTACATATTATCTTCAACAAGGAAAACTTACTTCTAAATCCACCAAAGAGCCTGCTAACTCTCTTGTCTCCTACTGTTTCTTGAGGCCTGTTTTCTTCGTTGTATCTATTTCAGAGCTAGAGGTCATTGACACTGATTTAAACAAACAGGTGTGGCATGCCAGTGTGGTGTTTATGGCTGTAAGCTCAGGTTAATCAGTGCTTTCTCCTTCTAGAACCTGCTGTTGGGAGAAGGCTGGGGGCTAACCAATTTTGTTGTTTACCACTGAAGTATAAGTTTAACTCCTGATTCATTTGCTTAATAATTCTCATCTTTGTCAAATACTTTTCAGATTCTTTGGGGGAAATTCATCTATGATGTGTAGTACCCCTACCCTGAACTCTATGACCCCCAACTAAATAAACTAAGGTCTGAATTAAAGGGGGAAAAACCCATTCCCAAGGAAATGCAAGCCAGATACGGCAATAATAACTAACACATGTCATGGCTGACGCTAAGTGATCACTTATGGTCATAGGACAGAGCCAGAAGAGATCTGCTTCATCTAGATAAAAATCCTCCTGTGAGGAGAGGTTTCCCAGTGCTCAGAGACAGGCAAGGCTCTTCATGTGAGTATACTTGTCCACCGCCGCCTTACAGGGCAGTGCCCAGGAGTGTGGCAGTTTTGGGAAAGAAGTTTAAAGAAGGGAGAAAAGAATGGCTGAAGAGTTGGAAGGGAAGCTATGGTGGTCCTGAGGGTCCGTTCTGGATACAAGCTTGTACAGATGAGTCTGAGCACGGATGGGGTCTCAGCTAGGACATGTTTTCAAAGTCAGTCTGTACCAAATGGGAGGGCTTCTGCAAGTGAAGGGTGGTGACCCCAGACAGGCAGGAACTTCTGTCCCAAGCCTCTAATAGCTGGTGGCTTTGGATGAGTCTTTTTGTTTTCTGTGGCCAGATCCCTTACTTTTAAAGTGAGAATAAAAATAGCACATAATTTCTAGGTTTGTTGTAAAGAGGCAAGATTAAATCAGTTTATGGAAATGCTCACAGCAATATATGCTAAGAAATACACGTGTTCTGCATAATGTATCTCTATGTATGCGCATATGTGTATATATCAATCCTATCTGTCCGAGGCTTGCAGGGCCAGGTTCTTGCTGTACAGGGAGCTATCCTTTTTCTTCTTTCTCTTTTTCATGAACTGAACCTTGACGTGGGTGAATTTCCATGTGAGAGATGATGCTTGGCAGCTCATTCTTTTCTGGGGGTGCATCAACGCAAGGCTTTTTGAATTAGAAGGCCTGAGCCCATTCTGACATAAATTATTGTCATGGAAACAGTTCCTTTCCCATTTAGGAACTGCTTCTCACCCTTTATAATCCTTAAGATGCCAAACCCATGGTATAATAAGCACACATTAGCACAGAGCTCATTCTCAGGCAGAAAAAAAAAACCCCTCTAAATAGTTGAACATTTCTGGAGTTAGAACATAAATTAACTTTTAGCAGAAGAATTTGCTTAGCATCTAAGGGCAGTCTCATTCTCTATACTGTTTTTAAATCTAACTGTACTTGAGGGAATCTGGCTTGTACCCCCACCGGCCACTTCAACATCAATCTAGCATCCTTGTTGATTGGTAAAAGTATTTGGAAGAAACAGCCTGAATGCATTCTTTTTTCTTTCTCCCTTTTCAGCCGTATCATAATCTCAGGTATTTGATTGTCACAGAGTCCAGTGTATAGCCAGTGATCTTGGGTTCTTCAGGCTGTCTGAAGGTGGCTTACAGACGCCACCACCAAGGTAGCTCTAAATGGCAGCATGGGTTTGCTCAGATGTCACCCTGTGCTGTGAGTCTGGAGACACACATTGCTGAATGGCAGGTGGTGCTCAGTGGGTTGCAAGTTCAGCAGGGATAGAAGGGTATGCTTCATCCATCACACAGTGAAATCTTTCATGAGAGTGGGCTCTGTGCTAAGTGGTTTCAGATGCCTGCTGGTCTACTTTTCAAAACATCATTGTGTTAGTTCTAAAAATACCCAAGAGGAGCAACTTGGGAAGAGTTTGTTTTGGCTCAAGGTTCAAGTGCAACAATCCATCATGGTAAGGAAGTTATAACGATGCAACTTGAGGCAGCTGGCTACTTTGTGCCCACAGTCAGCCAGCAGGGACAGATAGATGCTGATGCTCAGTTTACTTTCTCCTTTTAAGTCCGGGAGCCCAGTTCATGGAATAGTGCTACCCACATTTAAAGTGGGACATCATACCTCACTATCGATGATCACCATCGCTTCTGTGCTGAAAAAGTAGTGGCTGAAATATCTTTGCGATTTATAGGTGATAAATTGCTCAATAGGGGTCCAAGGCTCTTGCTAAAACATAACCCTAGAGTTACACAAATGTACACACCATTCACAGCCATAGTGTGGGCCTCCCTCTACCTGGCAGGATCTGTGCCCTGAGAAGAACAATTAGTCTGATGTTATGAGTAGGGTTTTCCCGCCAATGGTTCCACCGCCACGCCAGCCCCAAATAACACACAGAGATGCTGTAATACATATAATTCTGTGGGCCTGTTACTAGTTTCTTATCGGCTACTTCTGTCTTTAATATTAACCCATTTCTATTAATCAAAGTATTTCCACGTGGTCTCATCTTACCGGAGAGAGGAGCTGGCATTCTTCTCTCTCTGTCCTCCATGATAGATCTTCTCCCTACTAATTCCTCTCTCCTCCTTGTCTCCTAGTCCCACCTATCTTGCTTTCCCATTGGCCAACAGTGCTTTATTCATTAACCAATAAGAGAAACATATTTACAGAATGACATCTTCCATCAGTCTAAGTTTACTATAGGTGGCTCAGCCTCAAGACACAGAAGTGTAGAGCTGATCTCAACACTTTTCTTTGTACTGGATCAGTATGCCACCCCTCCTAGGTTTGAAACGAAAGAATCAAGTAGTGGAGAGAGAGCAGGACTCCCTTTAGGGAAAAGGTATCCCCATGAAAACCAGCACAAGGTGAAGCTTGGATGAGAAAACGGGACAACCTGCAAAAGGCTTTCTAGTTCCATAACGCAGGAGCTAACTTGATTAGTATCTTCCCTCCTCCTTTTGCTTAGTGGGAGCTTCATGCCAAACTGAAGACCTGGAATTCTTTCACTGCAAGAGCTGTGTTACTCTCTGTTCTGGGGATTAGATATGTCAAATGCTCAGTGCAGAGTTGCTGGGCCCTGCCCTCTGATCTTGGGAGAGAAGGTCAGTCATACTCTCCAATCAAGTCTGAGAGCTTAAATGATTCCCCAAGAACAAGTAGGCATTTTACCTATGGATTTTAGCTACTTTTCCTCCCACAGTTCTGATCACTCCCTTCACAGGGTGCTACCCCGGTCTCTAGCTGCTTTCTTCTGAAAGTGGCACGCTGGACCTCACGCCTCCCTCCCCAGGCCTGATCTCTGCTTACTATAATTGCCTCCTTAGCCATAAGTGAGGGATGCCCATCCCTGAGCTGTTTCGGTTGTATGCATACGCATGGCTTTGAGGTCTTGAGCAAACAAATGCTTCCTTTCAAATACAGTCCGTTAAACTTGGAGTTAGTTGTCTAAATGGCATCTTCTTCAAAGGCAACAAGCAGGGGCGGTCACCGCTTCCATCTGCATCTGTGCTCAGAGGATGGGTTCCTGGTGGCTGTGGAGGGAGGGGAGTAGAGTGGAGAGGTCTTATGAGAGAGCTTCCTGAATACCGGAAAGTAGGACTGACAGAGATGCAGGGTCAGAGCCTCTACTCTCTGGAAGACCCTGCAAACCACACATAACTCCCACCAGTTAGCAGCGATAAGACTGCTGGCAGGAAAAGCAGAAGGGCGGCAGGGAGCTCCTGTACCAGGCTGAGACAAGGAGATGTTAAATCGCAACTCCTTCAGAGTCAAGAGATGGTCCCCAAAGCCAAGAAATCACCAAAGACTGCTTATTTCATACATGGTAATTTTAGAATCCTAAAATAGTCCTGCCTTCGTGGCTAAGCTGCACTGAGAGGGCGACACGTCATAGGCTGTATTCCCTTGAGCTGTTATTAGCAGATAGACTTGTACTGTTGCAAATTTGTCTTTCAGTCTGTCACAAAACAGAAAATCCTGCCTAACGTGGGCTTCCAAGCTCCAGATCCTCCAGAGGTGGAGAAGCTGCCAATAAGAAGTTCTGTCTTCCCTGCTCACTCTTCACCCGTTTTAGGGAGAATGTAGAAAGGATTTTGTTTAGAATTTCTTCAGGCAATTACGCTACTTTTTGCTCACCCTTTTGACTGGGCTCTCATCAGATCATTGTGTAAGCACATGCCTGTTTATTAAGAGAATTATCCCCTGTCCATCCCTCCCTCAGGAAGTGCCACTGGGAGGCCACTCTAGGAAGGGTGTCCTAGACAGTATGACTTTGGTGGCAGAGCTGGGACACACACATTCAGCATCACTCAGTAGGTAGAGCTGTAGCCAGTCTCCCATAGCTAACACTGTCTTTGATTCCTTTGTGATAGCATTATTCCTTAGATTATCAAACTAGCCCCTTTGGATATTTCTATGACCTTGAAAATTAGAATAATTAAGTTTCCTCTAGCACAGCAGAGACTTGATACGCGTAATTAACAGCGGCTTGAGTTCCCTGGAGACCAAATTTATGAAAGACATTAAAAGAGAAAAGAAGCCAGACTTTCTGAGAGGGGAGAAATGAACACTGTCATGTGGGCTGGTAGTGTTGGGGTGTTCTTTGTCCTTTGTCTCCTGAAATTCCATAATGCATTATCTCTTTATTTTCCTTCGAGTACCAATCACATGAAACAGGACAGTAACTGTCAGTATCTGAATCAAGGACCAGAGATAACTCTCTATGGGAGAGAGAAATTTAATTGTATGGTATGTTAACTTATTAATTTTATTGTAGGCAAAACAGCTTCTGTTATTCAATCATTTATTTATTTCTTCATTTATTTATTTGTATGTGTCTGTCTGCCTCTCTGTCTATCTGTCTGTATGTCCAGGGATAGTCTCAAGGGCTGTTTTTCAAACACTATCTAAGTACAATTTGAGGCAGTCTTTTATTGGCCTGGAAATCATCAGG